>NC_054372.1:18850396-19192896 GCF_017654675.1 Xenopus laevis
TGGTCTTTACCCAGTTTGTATCTCATCACAGAAAATAAAAGTGTGGCCCTGAAATTCATTTGCACTTCAGAGCTACAAAGCTGACACAACATTAAAAAAAAATCAATACAAATGGCAGCTCAGGTGCCTAATAAATGCAGTAAAGCAGCACACAGAAGTCATGTCCCTGTGGCATTCATGAGAAGATGGAAGGAAATACGCTGCATAATAAATATTATCTTCTAGTGTTAATGTTATACTCTTTCTATAACATTGCTCTTACCTTTTTTCAAAAATGTAAAGAATCAGAAAGAAGAATGTGTGTTAAGATCTGGGCTACCTGTAAATGACCAGGTGTACATATGATTTATAGTTTGTAAAATGCTGCTGGAAAATAGTAAACTGCAGTGTGTACATACCAGAGAGATGTGTGACGTTGGCTACACATACAGGTGTGTTTTATTTGCACTTGGCCTTTACATTTTGAATGATGTCTGACTGGCTACAGATTGGTCCAGCCCCACAAACTTTCTACAGGATTGTTTTTGTCCTACGCATGACAAAGTTAGTAACAGACATGAAGAACATAAAACACAATTATATATGTTTATTGTCCTGTATAAAAATAATGGGATAGTCATGGGAATTTTTTATTTTTTTTCAAAACGCATCAGTTAATAGTGATGCTCCAGCAGAATTCTGAGCTGAAATCTATTTCTCAAAAGAGCAAACTGATTTTTTTTTATATTTCATTTTGAAATTTGACATGGGGCTAGACATATTGTCCGTTTCCCAGGTGCCCCCAGTCATGTGACTTGTGCTCTGATAAACTTCAGTCACTCTTTACTGTTGTACTGCAAGTTGGAGTGATAACCCCCCCAAGCAGCCTAACAACAGAACAATGGGAAGGCAACCAGATAACAGCTCCCTAAAGGCCCCCATAAATGGGCCGCTAAAAGCTAACGTCAGACCAAGTCGGTAGCTTATCGGCCCATGTGTAGGGCCCTCCGACTGGCTTTACCTGATCGATATCTGGCTGAAAGTCGGACAGATGCCAATCGGGCAGGGTAAAAAATCCAGTCGGATTGCGGCTGCATCTTTTCGTTGATGCTGTCCTGCGATCCGACCGCCTGTAGGGCCCACGATTGGATCAGCCCGATATCGCCCACTTCAATGTGGGCATATCGGGGAGAGATCCGCTCGTTTGGTGACCAAATGAGAGGATCTCTCTGTGTATGGCCACCTTAACACAAGATAACAGCTTCCTGGTAGAACAGCACTCAATAGTCAATCCAGGTCATACTGAGACACATTCTGTTACAATGAGTAGGAGAAACAACAGCCTGCCCGGATTTTTGCCCAAAAATCCGAAATAGTTGGATTTTAGGACTAATTCCAGGGCAGGCCACAGAAACTTCCAAATAAGATAAGGACCTCTCTCACTGACTTATATACAAGATTTGAGACGCCGGATTTTCAGATTCTGACTTTTTCCATCCTTGGTGTATAGTAAATCTTGAAAAATTCAATTATTTTTTCACAAAAAAATTTGATTTTATAGTAAAAAAAAAAAAAACTAGCGTTTTTGGCTTTCAGACTTTAATAAATAACCCCCGCAATATATCCCACTGGCATGTGTAATATGTACGCATGAGTTCCAGGGCTGCCAGTTCGTCGGGGTGCCTGACCTTTCAGCATGGACCTGTAGCCTGGATAGTGAGTGGATTATTTAAAGAATAGGAGATCAGACTATAGGAACAAATTTGCTGACATAGATTGCATTTGGATGAAGTAGAAAATATCCATTAGGTTTGCTTTTCAGATTATATACCCTACACACTGTACCTCTGTGTAACATTTCAAATAAGGAATATCATATATATATATATATATATATATATATATATATATATATATATATATATATAGTATTAAGTTGTTTTAGAAGCAACAAAACAAGCTACATATGGAGAAATAATGGTGCATTAAAAAAATAATAATCTCAAAGGAGAAGGAAAGGTGCTCTTTACTTGGGGCACCCCTAAGTGATTATATATACTTACTTCACACCCCGGGCTGGTGCTCCTCTCAGCAGAAAACTGCCCGAGGTTTCTTCCATTGAGCACCACGGAGCGATCCTATGCCTTCTTCTTCTTTCTTCAAATTTCCCGGGGAGAATGCATGCGCAGTAGAACAAAATAGCCGACTTCTTCGTTAAATTTCAGCTTTTCGCATTACCGAGCAGCCACACACGCAAGAAGAAAAAAGAATGAATCCGATTGTTTTGTGGTGCTCGCAGTTTTCTGCTAATTGGAGCTCCGGCCGGGGGTGTCAGGTAAGAATATACAATCACTTGGGGGTGCCTAACTTTTGGCACCCCTAAGTAAATACCGACTTTCCTTCTCCTTTAATGCAAAAAAATAAATAAAAATCAAATGCCTTTAAGATTAATTTATTAATTGGCTTATATGGGATGGCAATGTGACCACTAGTGATGGCCAAATTTATTTGCCAGGCCCGAATTCACAGCGAATTTCCACGTTTCCAGCGACAGTTCCGACGCCAACGACAATTACTAGTGACCACATTAGCCGAGGCCAGACTTCACTGGCCTATATTATAGGTTATATAAGAATGAAAGGGTCTAAAAGTGTCATACCTATAGAAGTCGTATTGTTCCACCACAGGGTAAAATTCCCGCACATATGTCTCACTCTGAGTAATAGGATTACTTATATTGGACATGATCTGAAGAACAGGAATTGTTTTGGAAAAGCTGGTTTGCTCCAATGGATTCCAAGACATTTTTCATATCTGAAAAAATACAGAAATGTTCTTTGAACATTAGGAATATTTTTATTATATTGAATGTGAAAAAGTAAGGGATTGTTATTGAGCAGATGCAAAGTCAGAACTTTATTTATCTCACAGACTGAAAGTGTCACGCCATTAGGGTCCTCCTGGAATTCAAGGTATTGATGTTTTTGCCTATGGGGCTCAGTTTCAAAATCAAAGTTTTAAAGTTGGACTAGAAAATTTGGAACGTGAACAAATTTGATTGAAGGAATAGAAGAAAAAAAACTTCGAATTTCGAAGTGTTTTTTTGGCTACTTCGACCATCGAATGGGCTACTTCGACCTTCGACTATGACTTCGAATCGAAGGATTCAAACTAAAAATCGTTTGACTATTCGACCATTCGATAGTCGAAGTACTGTCTCTTTAAGAAAAAACTTTGACCCCCTAGTTCGCCACCTAAAAGCTACCGAACCCAATGTTAGCCTATGGGGAAGGTCCCCATAGACTTGGCTAAGTTTTTTTGGTCGAAGGATAATCCTTCGATCATTGGATTAAAATCCTTCGCTCGTTGAATGAAAATCCTTCGATCGTTGGATTAAAATCCTTCGAATCGTTCGATTCAAAGGATTTAATCGTTCCATCGAACGATTATTCCTTCGATCGTTCGATCGCAGTATTTGCGCAAAATCCTTCGATTTTCGAAGTCGAAGGATTTTCATTCCCAGTCGAATATCGAGGGTTAATTAACCCTCGATATTCAACCCTTGATGAATTTGCCCCTAAATGTGCATTAATGAGATAATTACAGCTTACAGTCTAGGAGTTCCACAACAATGAAAAGGCCATGGGAAATATCCTTATATTTTACAGTAAAGGTTACAATTATTTTGATGATACACAAATGTTATATGACACAAATTACCTAATGGAGCACCCATTAAAACTGATCACTAAGCACCATTTGTAAATATATATTTTACAGGTTATCCATGGCTCTTGGTATTATATCATATATTATAATAGTACAGGTATGGGACCTGTTATCCAGAATGCTCGGGACCTGGGGATTTCCGGATACTGGATCTTTCCGTAATTTGTATCTTCATACCTTAAGTCTACTAGAAAATCATGTAAACATTAAATAAACCCAATAGGCTGGTTTTGCTTCCAATAAGGATTCATTATATCTTAGTTGGGATCAAGTACAAGATACTGTTTTATTATTACAGAGGAAAAGGAAATCATTTTTAAACATTTGGATTATTTGGATAAAATGGAGTCTTATGGGAGATGGCCTTTCCGTCATTCGGAGCTTTCTGGATAATGGATTTCCTGATAACGGATCCCATACCTGTACAACAACAGCAGGAGGATTTGACATTAAGGGGGTTATTTATTAAAGTCCAAATGCCAAAAACTCTTTCGCGTTTTTTTTTACTATAAAATCAGAATTTTTAGTGGAAGAAAAAACTAAATTTTTTGGAATTTATTAAACCCTGAGGGTGTTAAAAGTCTGAATATAAAAGCACTCCAATTCAGACCTGGCGAGTTCATGTAGAAGTCAATGGGAGAAGTCCCGAATATATCCTGATCTGTACTGGTTTGCGTGCAATAATCCATAGATTTCGTGATGTTCGGGCAATAATCCGAATTTGAGTTTTCAAGCGTCAAATCCGAATATTTTGTACGATTCTAATTTTTTCACGATTTTATCGAGTTTTTTCCCAGCATTTCTAGCCTTATTCTTTTTTAGACTTTCCTTGTCCTTTAACTGCTGTGACGATACATCCACTTAGGGGCAGATTTATCAAAGGTCGAATTTATGTGAATTTGTTGTGTACTCAAAACTTGAATGGGAGGTTATCTATGAAAAAACTCGAACATGGGGAGGCACATTTTTCCAGGGTCAAATTTCGAATTCATGGGAGTTTTTATAAACTCCCATGAACTCGAAATTTGACCAATCGAAATTTCTTAATAAAATCACATTTTTAAAACCCAGATGAATAGAATCGACCCAAAACTCGGATCTCATTTGAATCAAATTAGATTCAAATTTAAAAAACTGGATTCAAGAATGTCAGGAAGGCTCCAAACAACTCAAAATTGATCCCTGTACCTCTCTCATTGACTTAAACAGCAATTCGGCAGGTTTTAGGTGGTAAATAGTCAAATTTGAGTTCTTAAGGGTAAGGCCACACAAGGAAATTCTAGGGGGATTTTGTCGCCTGGCGACAACACGCTGAGGCAGTTCGGGGAAATAGTCGCTCAGAAGACGAGGTGATTAGTCGCCAGGCGACAAAATCTCCCCGAATCTCCTCGTGTGGACTAACCCTAAAGGGCCAGAGTATGATAAATCTCGAAAATCTAATTTGATTTTTTTTAAAAACTCGAATCAAATTTGAATACGTCCCTTGTCGAATTTGACAGTTTTGACCATAAAAAAACTCGAAAATTTGAATTTCAAATTAGAATTTTCAGTTCGACCCTTGATAAACCTGCCCCCTAATATTCGAACGACCCAGAAATTCGTTTGAAAAAAACCCTTGAATGTCATGAAGGCAATTAACATATTCAAACGGTTCAACAGACCTCTGCCATTGACTCGGAAATGAACTCGGCAGGTTGTAGGTGGCAAATATTCGAATTAGAACTGTTTCCAGGGTCGAGATGTGATAAATCTCACATTCTAATTCAAATTCAAGTTGGTGAATTAAAATTAGAATTTACCATACATGTAGGTGCCGAACGGTTGAGACGCAACATGCTGCATTTTTTCCTGCTTTCGGCGCCTACACGTGTCTGTGTGAGTACAGCCCCATTGAAAAAAGCTAAATGCGTCTATTCCTGCCCTGCGGCTGAACGCTGAAAAACGGAACGCAGGGGAGCGCAGCTTCGCCCGCTCGTCAGTAAGAGCCCTAAGTCACATGAATTTAAGGGAATCAGATTGAGATCAGCTGAGCATATAATATTCAGAAACCACCGAATCCCGAACAGCAAGGAACAAAAGAACTACCTATTTACTTACTGTTCATCTCTGATAGGGCTCTGTCCTTTGTGACATTGAACTTGCTCAGTACATACAGTAATCGATTGGCTAAATGAAGTATAAAAACGAACGGTTAAGCTTAGATGGAGGCATGCGTATTTACATATAATACACAAAAGCCATGAATATCCTGTAAATTATATCCTTATAAACGGTGAGTTCTGATGTCATCAGTTATAAACGGTGAGTTCTGATGTCATTTCTGTCACATGACTCACTGAAATTTGTGTATTATAATAAATAAAGTACCCCCGGTTGTAAAATATGAGGATATTAGACGTTACCTCGGAGTTCCATGACCTGTATAAAAACACTCGGCCTTCGGCCTCGTGTTTTTATATGGTCATGAAACTCCTCGGTAACTTATAATATCCTTATATTTTACAAGAGGGGGTACTTTATTCACTATATAATACACAAAAGCCATGAATATCCTGTAAATTATATCCTTATAAATGGTGAGTTCTGATGTCATTTCCGTCACATGACTCACTGAAACTTGTGTATTATAATAAATAAAGTACCCCCAGTTGCAAAATATGAGGATATTGGAAGTTACCTTGGAGTTCCATGACCTATATAAAAATATAGTCATGAAACTTCTCGGTAACTTATAATATCCTTATATTTTACAAGAGGGGGTACTTTATTCACTATATAAAACTCCAAAGTTCCGATCATTGTATTACTACATTATTTTACATTCATGGTTTATTTAGAGATGTTAGTGTTCCTAAGAAGACTTTTTGCTCATTACATGGTTACATATACATTCAAATATTGGCTTATCAGTGGATGTGCCATCTAGAACAGCAAATTGGTGTTCAGCCCAAGGGGCAAACTCACTAACCGGTGAAAATGGGCCAGCGACGGCTTCGCAGCCATTGCAACACTTCTCCTGGTGTAAATTCGCTAGAAAAACACCAGCAAAGTTGCTTTCAGGGTGCCGAATGCTGGCGAATTTTCGCTATCGTTACTTCGGCAATCAAAACGAAGATGCGCTAGCGTTGCCTAATTTGCATACGGAAGGAAATGATAAAGTTGAATGGACGTATATGTTGCAGCAAATACATTACATTACACAAGTCCAGGGAACCTTAATTAATAAAATGTAGTTGTTATAATGCCCTACACATGAGCCCACTGTATAGTTTATAGTTAGGAAATGTAGGGGGAAGCCGGGTATCCAAAAAATTTTATATGGACCTATTCAGGCTCTCACTCAGAAAAAAGGAAAAGGCGCCAGTGTTTTTGGGACTTTGGAAATTTTTGCTCCATTGCACTTCGCCTGGTCTGAGCTGGTGAAGTCAAGTCTGACGAAACAGGTAACGTTCAGTAAAATCCGCATCTTAGTGAATTTGCAGAATAACGTCCATTCGCCAGAGCGAAAATTTGACTGGTGTTAGAGTGCGAAGCAACGCTAGCGTCTATCTCCTTCGCTAGCGAAGTGACACCCACGCCCGTTAGGGAATCGGCAAAGTTCCGAAATGACATCACGCTGGCATTAGTCACTTCGCCCTTTAGGGAATCTGCCCCCAAGTCTCACCTTAACCCTTTATGCTGTGTTTTGGAACCGCCTACCTATAAACATCAGGTATGTACAGAGTTTGGCATGAACTCACTTTGCCATTAATATAACCCCTGTTCTGTTACTATTTTTATTATTTTCAGAAGACTTATGGCATTATCAGACAATATCAGTGATGCTCTCTTTTAAAAAGACACCAGAGTTATGTCTCTTGCATCTACACCAAAGAAGCTTGTGGAGGCCTTATGAAATTCAAATAAATCAGACATAAGATTGAAATAAAAAAAAAAAAAACTTAAATGCACATTAGTTCATTTTACACAAAAGATTTTTAAAATACATAATTGGATAATTTAAGGGTAACTAAAGCACAGGTAAAAGTCAATCTAAATGGCTTTATACTAAGTGACTGCGCTGCTATGCAAATTCCCAATACCACCAGGTAGATGACTGGTAAGATAAGGAGGGGTTAACTACAGGGTCACTGTGCAGTAACAGTGAAAGGTGCAATATATTTGTAAATATTCCATAAATTCTGCTCAACCAGCAGAGGTATTATTAAATGTTATAGCGACATCTGCTGGACTTTTTTCGAATTCACATCTTGTTATTGGTTACTTAACAGTGAATATCTATAGTAGTAAGTCAAATCAACTGTTTTTCTTAATTCAGAACAATGAACTTGCTGAGATTAGATTCACACAAACCCTGGACCAATTAAAGGGCATGTAAAGTCTAAAGTAGAATAAGGCTAGAAATGCTGTATTTTGTATACTAAATATAAACATGAACTTACTGCACCACAAGCCTAATGAAACAAATAATTTATGCTTTCAAAGTTGGCTACAGGGGGTCACCATCTTGTAACTTTGTTATACATCTTTGCAAGACTAAGACTGTGCACATGCTCAGTGTGGTCTGGGCTGCTTAGGGATCGTCATAAACAAAGCTGCTTGAGTTCTGCATGGCTGGGAAGTAAGGCGGGGGCTCCCCCTGCTGTACATAAGTATGATTGTTTCCCTGCTCAGCAGTTAGGGACCGTCTGACAATTCCTATCCACAGCAGTAAATGAAGGGAGAATTTCATTGCATACAGTCAGGTTTCTTATAAAAACAGTACACATTTTTTAATTAAAGTATATTAGAGATAGGTTTCTTTTTCATTAAAGAAAATAAAAAATGGGATTGTATTTTTTTGCCTTTACATGCCCTTTAATATTTCTATCAGACAAATACAAACAGACAGAGGTACAATATTACCCTAGGATGTTAAGGTTGATTGGTTTCCTATAGAAGGATTATTTAGAACCCTATTCTGTTTATGCTCGGTCTGTAAATATGCAACCGATCTTGCTTGAAAAGCCTCGCAGTGTTGATGGTATTTTGTTTTTTTGTGAATGTGCCTAGTGAATTTTTCTTTTTTACCTGAATTTGCTACTTCTGGATTAGCTCTAAAATTGAGGTCAATAATAATAATAAGTGCTGCGTTAACAGAAACGAAGATGATGCACCGTGCAGAGACCTTTTCCATCCGACTGGTTTTGTAATTTCCACAACTCAAGCAAATTATTTGACAAAATATCAGTAGCAATGAAGATTATACTGCTCTATTTGATTTTAACATTTCCAAGGGATATAGAAGCATAAAACGACAGTATACAGGAGTGCATGTACTGCTGTTTAGATCAGTATTTATGCGCCGCATAAATGTGTCACCAGCAAGTGAATTTCTGTGATATTCACCCTAATAGGAACATTCCTCAAATGTTGAAATTTGAGGAATACTTATGTGATAATACATTGATGCAATTAACTATTTTATGCAATACATGTGATGTGTTAAATGGCACTTGATGATGTCATTGGAGGTGTGACTATTGTATACTATTAAAAGTTCACTCATGGTTGGACACCGGGAGAAAACGTAGTGGCCCCGGCCCTCTGCCGGCCCAGACCCACTCCCCCAATTAGCTGCCCCTAAAGTAAAGATTACGTGCCACACGTGGAGCAACAGCATGTGCGCAACCGGGTAGGGGGGGTCCGGTCCAGAGTTTGGAAGTAGGGAGGGGAGGGCCCTTGATGTCGCAGCCCTGGTTGGCCCCCAATGCTCCAGTCCGAACCTGAGTGCATTGTTGACTATTCTTGATAAAGGTCCCAATGGGCGAATGAAATTTCAGATTCACAATGCGATGGCGTGAAAAATATAAAAAAAAAAAACTCACCAATTTAAATCATTTTTGCAGGTCTCTCATACCATATATTTACATTTATTCACTGCAGCACCCACAGAATGTCTAGTTTTAGCACAGACTCTTTCGGAACTTGAAGGGTTTTCTCTCTCCGTTCATCTGCAGGAGTAATTGTCATGATGTATGACTTCCATGAACATTAGATATTCCCAAAGTCTGCCTTAGTGAGTCAGGATAAGAATTGTGTTTTATTTTTGAAAAGAGAATATCAGAGCCTGGGTGCGACATAAAAGCCACTGCAAGGGCACCTGTTGGCCAAAAATATTTTCCCCAAACAAAGGTGCAGGCTAATAAAGTCCACTCTCCAGTTTTTTGGGTTTTTTTACTTTTAAATTGACCCCTGCCAGCGTTAGGCCACCTGCACCGGAAGGGATCGCCCATCTTGAGCGGCCATGTTTGACAAAATTAAAGCTAAATGCACAAGTTTGGGCCCCAGGGCCAGATTTCATATTTTGCTCATTTTGAAATTAAAAAGATAGTAAACAATGACTGCAAGAAAGAGTTTATTTCTGCAAATGTTAATGCACAATTCAATTTTATTTCACTCATTCTAAATATAGGAGCAAAGAAATTAGTCATTGTGGCATGCGCAGAAGATTGGACACACTTCCACCTGCCCAGTGATAAACCCTGTTTTTGGAAGAACCCTTGGCCTTCATTACTTCATTAAGTCTTAATAGCAATTAGGAGTTGGCATCTCTTGACAATTCTGACACCAAAAACTTTGGGATGTCACTTTAGGGGGGTGGCACACGTGGTGTTCTGGGGAGATTAGTCACCCAGCTACAAATCTCCTCTTCTTCGGACGGCTAATCTCCTCGAAATGGCCTCCCGCCGACTAGAATGTGAATCACTGGTGGGATGGCACTCAGATTGCTTTGTTTTCCGAAGTCGCCCAAAGCGATCCCAGTGCCATCCCACCGGCGATTCACATTCTAGCCGACGGGAAAGCATTTCGGGGAGATTAGGCGCTGGGCGACTACATGTGCCACCACCCTACTAAACATGGGCTTAACCAATGGAGAATCTAAAAATAAAACAAATTGGTGCCAACAAAGCAGGGGAAGGTTAAACGAAGATTGCCAAACAATTCCAGCTCACAGTTTGCATTGTGCATAATGTTATCAAGAAATCACAGTTAACCAGAATTGTAGAAGTCAGGGCCATATCTGGAAGAGCAAGAAAATGTTCAGAGCAAACTGCTCTCTCTATTATTGGTCTCCAACCAGTGGCTCGTGTACAACATGTTACTCACCAACCCTTTGGATGTTGCTCCCAGTGGCCTCAAAGCAGGTGCTTATTTTTAAATTCCAGGCTTGGAGGCAAGTTTTGGCTGCTTAAAAACCAGATGTACTGCCAAACAGAGTCTCCTGTAGGCTGACAGTCCACATAGGGGCTTACAAATGGCCAATCACATGACTTATTTGGCACCACCCAGGAATATTGTTCATGCTTGTGTTGCTCCCCAACTTTTTTTTTTTACATCAAAATGTTGCTCACAGGTAAGAAAGGTTGGAGACCCCTGCTCTATATGCTACTTGAAAAGCCACCATGAGCTACCTGAAGAAGAGCAAGCTCAAGGTTTTGGTATTGCCCTCACTGTCCTCGGAATTAAACATCATTGAACATCTGTGGGTAGATTAATGAGTTGTGACCACTCACCCTTCTAGGCTTCTCCCACTCCCAAAGGTTTAGAAGTATACCACAACTATTCAGGTCACTGGTGCACCAAGAGACACAAGGGATTCAATTATTGTTTGTATTTTCTTTATATTTATTTTTATCTGTGCTGCTGGGCCTGGGTCCAGTCAGGACAGGTGCAGGGTTGATACCTTCTGGGAGAAGATTAGATAGGCCAACAAGGCAAGGTGTGTGGTGCACTTGGGCCACATGCAGGGTTGATACCTTCTGGGAGAAGATTAGATAGGCCAACAAGGCAAGGTGTATGCTTGGCATGCACCTGTTGGGTTCAGCACACGTCAGTGACGTCACTTGCTTCGCCTAACTGCCTAATTGTCTCCCAGCAGGTCCCATGCACCCATCCTGACTAGACCCAGGGCCAGCAGGGCAGATAAAAATACAATTTTATAAAGAAAAGGCTATGGCAATTAAGCCCACTTCAATGCTGCCCTATAAGTTTTGGTTGTCCCAGGCCCTGCCAATATCTGACAATTGTGACATTCAGGGAGCCCAATCCAACAGCTGCAGGGCCACAAATTGCACAATGTGTATACTACTGAGGGGCAAATTTATCAAAGGTCAAGGTGAATTTCGAGCTATTTTCTGTGTACTTCGAATAGGGAATAGTCCAAATTCAATTTGAAAAAAATTAGAATATCGAAATGTATCATGTACTGTCTCTTGAAAAATTTGACTATAACCATTCACCATCTAAAACCTGCCGAATTGCTTTTTTAGCCTATGGGAGACGTCCTAGAACCTATTTGGAGTCAATTGGTGGACTATGAAAAAAGTTTTTTTGGGAAAAACTTTGAATCGACTCGATCGAATTCGCTATTCCTTCGATTCGAACGAATTCGGCCGAATACGGACCTATTCGATCTGAAACGGGCCTATTCGACCAAAAAAAATTCCAAATTAATTTTGGTTGGTCTTTTTGAATTCGAATTTCGACGTTTTTTTTCAATTCGAAATTCGACCGTTGATAAATATGCCCCTAAATGTCTAACAGCCGTGACAAATTTGCACTTTGGCCTCAAAATGCACTGGCTAAAGCATATGCTCTGCTGTAATGAGTGGAACCCTCTCTCATCGTCCTACAGAGAATTGAAACACCCGTCTCAGAGCTTATGAAAGATTACAAAATTTATTATTCTGTTTTACAAGATGTAATTATAAAACATACTATATTACATATATGTTTTCCAACAGAAAAAAAAAATGATTCCTGTAGCAGATCATGGAAATATTTCCTTAGCTGCACCACAATAGCAACATGCAAATCAATACGGCGTTTTAACTCTTTGTACCAATTTGTTGTTTTTTTCCCAGGACAATTTTGAAGTTCTAAACAATGGCAAAAAGATACTGATATTGCAACCGGTACTACAGGTATGGGACCTGTTATCCAGAATGCCGGGGACCTTGGGTTTTCCGGTTAACGGATCTTTCTGTAATTTGATTCCTCATTCCTTATGACTCCTAGAAAATCACGTAAACATTAAATAAACCTAATAGGGTTTTGCTTCCAATTAAGAGTCCTGCGCAGGTCAATTTTTTGGAACCAGTACCTGACCCGTACCCGCAATCCCGACCTGCGACCGGATGACCATCAAGAATCAGGAAGTGCTGTCATTGTAAACTGGAAGTGACATCATCGGAAGTAGGCGTGATCAGAAAAAAGGAGTAAAAATCGTTATTCAGAAGACCCGTGGCCCGACAGAGTACCGCAGGTTTTTGCGGGTAACCCGCAGGTTCCCAACCCGCTGCAGGACTCTACTTCCAATAAGGATTAATTATATCTTAGTTTAGATCAATTGCAAGATACTATTTCAATATTACAGAGAAAAAGGAAGCCATTTATTCAAATTTGGATTATTTAGATTAAATGGAGTCTATGGGAGACAGCCTTTCCATAATTTGAAGCTTTCTGGATAACGGGTTTCCGGATAATGGCTCCCATAGCTGTACTTAGATTCAAACATGTAAAATCCTAAACTAACCTTCTAGCAGGAGTCTTTGGAAAATCTAAAATTCTAAAAATGGAATATGCAGATGATCCAGAAGTATGATGAAGTCCCTTCTCAGCATGTGAATGGGGCGTTAGCAGATACCCAAAGAAAGCTGCCCCAATCAGAAATCTTCACTTGAACTGCCAGACAGAAACAATGGTATTTTAGCTTTCTGTGGAAATAATCATAAAGCAATTGAACATTTGGCCCATCACCCAATTAATTGATTGGCAGTTTAGCCTTTCAGTTCTTCCCAATGACGAATGCTTTGGTGAGAGTGGGATTGTGTGGGGTCTACTATGAAACCTATGTGTCCTCAATAAATGAAGGCACACACATAGGGGGTTATCAAAATCCGATTTTTTAAGTTAAAAAAAAACTAGAATCCATGATTTGACCTTATTTATCATTGAAAAAAAACTCTATAAAATCGGTTTTGGGAAAAAAAACTCGAAAAATTGGGGTTTTCGCGGGAAAAAAAACCTCACAGTTTTCAGGTTTTATGCCCGAAATGCTCAAATTTTCTGTGAATTTTGGACGAAACTCAGCGCAAACCATGATATCTTAAAAATCTGAAATGAGAGCTTTGCCATTGACTTCTACAGGACCCCGACAGCTTGGAGATGGAGTATTTTCGGATTCGATTTTAGAGGCCTCATGGTATACTGTAATAAATCACGGAAAATTCTAGGTTTTTTTCCCAGTAAAAATTCGGATTCTATAGTAAAAAAAAAACCTACATTTTTCGAGTTTTTGCCATTTGAACTTTAATAAATAACCCCTAGGGTTCATATGGTAAATTGACTCATGGACTGCATCTGGACGAATTACCTGTGCGACTCCACCTCAATTAAACTACAAGATTCTGTTCTCGTAGGCACATTACACACACTGAGCAATAGTCGCACACTAAGCAACTAATCTCTATAGGCCTTGCAAGATATTATTATTATTATTCTGGCCTATCAGCATTCTGTATCTCCTGGCCAAAAAAATCTATTCTTTCCAGCCTTGTGCCAGAACTCCTCGTAGCATTCAGATTTTGCTGGGATACTACAGGTATGGAACCTGTTATCCAGAATGCTCGGGATCTGTGGCTTTCCGGATAATGGATCTTTCTTTAATTTGGGTCTTCATACCTTAAATCTACTAGTAAATCATGTAAACATTGGTTTTGCTTCCAATAAGGATTAATTCTATCTTAGTTTGGAGCAAGTACAAGCTACTGTTTTATTATTACAGAGAAAGGGGGAATCATTTTTGAAGATTTGGATTATTTGGATAAAATGGAGTCTATGGGAGATGGCCCTTCCGTAATTCAGAGCTTTCTGGATAACGGGTTGCCGGATAATGGATCCCATACCTGTACCTAATTTGAAGATTTTTTTTCAAAACACATCAGTTAATAGTACTGCTCCAGCAGAATTCTGCACTGAAATCCATTTCTCAAAAGAGAAAACATTTTTTTATATTTAATTTTGAAATCTGACATGGGGCTAGACATATTGTCAATTTCCCAGCTGCCCCTGGTCATGTGACTTGTGCTCTGATAAACTTCAATCGCTCTTTACTGCTGTACTGCAAGTTGAAATGATATCACCACCCTCCCTTCTCCCTCCCCCCCAGCAGCCAAAGGTAACCAGATAGCAGCTCCCTAACACAAGATAACTGCTGCCTGGTTATCTAAGAACAGCACTCAATAGTAAAAGCCAAGTCCCACTGAGACTGATTCAGGAGAGATAACAGCCTGCCAGAAAGTAATTCCATCCTAAAGTGCAGGCACAAGTCACATGACTGGGGCAACTGGGAAACTCACAATATGTCTAGCCCCATGTCAAATTTCAAAATTGAATATAAAAAAAAATCTGTTTGCTCTTTTGCGAATTGGATTTCAGTGCAGAATTCTGCTGGAGCAGCACTATTAACTGATGTGTTTTGAATAAAACATGTTTTCCCATGACAGTATCCCTTTAAGCAGATTTATAATTACAACCAACCTAGAATCACGCGTGTATATTAATAACAATTGATATTGGGGTTCTTATTCTGAGGGTGCGCTTTGAAATCAGAATTGCAGCATTTAGCACGTCCCTGACCAAAGCATCTTAACTTGGCAGTGACAACACATGGCGAATGAAAAGTAGACAGGCGGGTACACGATTTATTAATACTAGTAGGATTTTTTTGCCGCGGATTTGGCTTTTCATAGCAAATGCACAGAGCACTGAAATTAGTGGGGACAATCGTGTAAACATTAAACAAACCCAATAGGTTTGGATCAAGTACAAGGTACTGTTTTAATAATTAGAGAAAAAGGAAATCATTTTTTAAAATTTGAATTCTTTGATTAAAGTGGAGTCTACAAGAGCAAATGCCGGATAACAGATCCGGTTTATTGTTCTGCTCAAGTACAGACCCCTTCATTAGGGAAAGACTACTGGACTGCATTATAGGGGACATACAATCATGGCTGCTACAAAGCTCGAGATCAGTCATCCCCAACCAGTGACTCGGGTACAATATGTTGCTCCCCAACCCCTTGGATGTTGCTCCCAGTGGCCTTAAAGCAGGTGCTTATTTTTGGTTGCATAAAAACTATCTGTATTGCCAGAGTATTCTATAGGCTGCCGGTCCACATAAGTGTTAACGATAGCCAATCACAGCCCTTATTTGGCACCCTAGGAATTTTTTTCATGCTTGTGTTTCTCCCAATTTTAATGTAGCTCTCGGGTATAAAAGTTTGGGGACCCCCCGCTCTAGACTGACTGAAATGCTGGTGGTGTTGTGTTCATGTTCCTAAAAGCAGATAAACAAATGTGCACCAGTCTTTGGTGAAGTATTTGCGCCCCAGTAGTAGAAATGAAACAGGTGGAAGGTCACAGGCTGAATATATCTGGTATAGGTTTTCCAGATAAATCCTTGCTACTGTCTCCCCCTCCCCTCCCACTAAGCATTTATTGCCTGTACGAGTTCTATGTTTTCTATGTATTATATTTAAAACTCACACTCCTAAGTTTCCCCCTCCCCTCAATATATTATTGTACGTTCAGGTGTTGAGTCGCGAATTCCGAAATTATATAGAAAAGCTTTACTTACAAACCATCAAAGCCGGGAGTTGTACCAACATCAGATTCAGGTTAATGCAAACTGAATGTACAGACTGTGCCTTATAAAGGAAAGGTGAACTGACTGGTGGTGAACCTTAAAGTGGAAGTAAAGTCTAAAGTAGAATAATGCTAGAAATGCTGTATTTTGTATACTAAAAATAAACTTACTGCACCACAAGCCTAATAAAACAAATGATTTATGCTTTTAAAGTTGGCCACAGGGGGTCACCATCGTGTTACTTTGTTAAACATCTTTGCAAGACCAAGACTGTGCACATGCTCAGTGTGGTCTGGGCTGCTAAGGGATCGTCATAAATTATCAAAACAGCACAAGTCAAATAATATGTGCCAGAAGCCGATACAGCAAGACTGATTAATAATCAGAATAGACAGACTGCACTGGGTCCTGTGTTGTCATGTAATCTAATAATTTATACTTTTTATACTTTCTCCAACTCTGCAGAACCAGTGGCTGCAGCAAAATAATCCTCCAAATAGAATCCCAGTTTATCTGTTTAAATATGACTCCATGATCTTTGTCCCTGCAGCTGGAGTTGGAAACAGTAAAGGGGATGTAAAGGCAAAAATAAAATCCAATTCAAATCTCTACACAGTGGCTTTCTGCTCTACAGGGAAACAAACAAAGCTGCTTGAGTTCTGCATGGCTGGGAAGTAAGGCGGGGGCTCCCCCTGCTGTTCATAAGTATGATTGTTTCCCTGCAGAGCAGTTAGGGACCGTCTGACAATTCCTATCCACAGCAGTAAATGGAGAATTTCACTGCATACAGTCAGGTTTCTTATAAAAACGGTACACATTTTTTAATTACAGTATATTGGAGATAGGTTTCTTTTTCATTAAAGGAAAACTATACCCCCCAAACAATGTAGGTCTCTATTAAAAGATACTATGTAAAACAGCTCATGTGTAAAACCCTGCTTCATGTAAATGAACCATTATCATAATAATATACTTTTTTAGTAGTATGTGCCATTGGGTAATCATAAATAGAAAATTGCCATTTTAAAAAATAAGGGCCGCCCCCTAAGATCGTAAGATTCACTGTGTACACATACAAACCACATGTAAGGTCACATGAGCCAATTAACAGACAGAGTTCTGCCTTTTGCTTCCTCACTTCTTCCTGTTACAGTTAGAGTTGTAGTATTTCTGGTCAGGTGATCTCTCAGGCAGCACAGATAGAGTCACGAAATGGTGGTTCAAGGCAAGAGATGTAAAAGGGCAATATTTATGTAAATATTTATTCCAGTTTGGTAAGGTTCTTTAATATGTCATTCAATTTGATATAAACTATCTGTTGCTTAAGTATTCATTTTGGGGGTATAGTTTTCCTTTAAATAAAGTAAAAAATGGATTTTATTTGTATGCCTTTACATGCCCTTTAAAATGAATATACACATTTCCTCCATAATTCGATCGTCGATGTACCATATATGTCTTCTACTTGCATGCAATAGAATGAATTTGAGGAATTGACACCGGAAAGTCATCTCCTGTCTAAAGTTTATGCTGAATACATACTTGGTTTTGGAAAGGTAGTAGAATAATAAAGGGAATAAGGCGTCCAAGAAAGGAAAACCAGTTGAGGCATGAGCAGTACATTCGTGTTATGGATTAAGATTCCTGTATCCTTCGCTTGCTGAGGAGTTTCTTTAACATTAAGGCATGTGTTCCCAGACTGGAAAACTACTTTGTGTTACCAAAAGTGACAACACAATATGGTTTTAAGAAAAGTTTGATACTAGCTTTGTTTCACATTCGATGTCCAGCCTTCTTATACCACCCTGCAGTATATTTAAAAACATTTTTTTTTTTATTTGATTTGTTCAAAGTGCAGATTTGCAAAGTCATTCCATTCCATCACAGTGAAACTGAAGTCCAGCCAAGCTTAAAAGCAAAGTCTTAAAAATTGGGGGGGAATCTAATTTTCACTTCAATCGTAATAATACCGTGGAACGCCTTGAGCCAACTCCAAAGCGCGTTTTCAATAAAAGGAAATTTACCTGAAGAAATAATTTAAAACAATGAAAAAATAAATATCGCGAGTGCCAAATCCAGCGACCTTACTCGTGTTCAAGCGGCTCAAGCCATGGGAAATCAGTCAATCCTGTTTCCACAAATAGTAAACCGGTCGATGTCGAGCAAATCTTTATCGGCCTGTTTCTGCTTCAGTTCTGAATTGTCTCCCGAAATGTCTTTTTCCTCTGCATCAGGCGTGGTCAGAAGTTTATCAGAATTGCTCTCCACGAGAAGTTGCGCTGTGCTCGCGGCTTTGGTAGGTTGGCTGGTTACTGAAGTATTGGCAGTATCATCTGGGGGATGGCCTAAAATTAGAGGATTTTTTTGTAAATATTTAAAAAATATTTAAATTCCATTGATATTAGGGCACTTCCTTTCATGCTCCAAAACATACCGGCAGGTTAACTGGCTTGAAATAAAACTGACCCTATTGTAGGGTTACCACCTGTTTGTTTTTGGACTGGAAGTCCGGTTCAAAACTGCCTGTGTGGATTGAAGAAGTCTAAAACCAAGACCGGACTCTATCCTGATAATGAAGGTCAATTGAAAAGTTGCTAAGAATTAGCCATTCTAGAACATATGAAAAGGTGAACCACCCCTTTAATCTCCAACGTTATTGACATTATACAGAACGCACACATAACTGACTCAGCCCACCGCAAACAGTACTTTTTAAATGAGATATGTATTGTGGTCAATAAAAGAACAAACATGGCAATTATGTACCTTGGTTTGGTTTTGATTTGTTTTGGGCTTTCTTGGGTGTTTTTCCTGGTTGGCAGGTGGGTGGTTGAAATAACTTCTCTTCCATGTTTGCATCCTTGATATACTGACATGATTTCCCCAACAAGACAATGCTGTTAAGTACTTTTAAGGTGATCAGTCTGCGAAAATAAAAATGAATTATATAAATAGGCAGGGAAAACCAGTAGGTCTGGCAGGTTAATCTGATTACACTGAGTCATTGTTTAAACAGTTCAGAAAACTGGAGATTTATTCTAGATTATTAGCAATACAATAGGCATTGGCTTTGGTGGGTCAACTACTGACAACATTTTCTTCTAACCCCTAGAAATTAATATGGCTAAAAATGCCATATTTTTAGGGATGCACCGAATCCAGGATTCGGTTCGGGATTCAGCCTTTTTCAGCAGGATTCGGCCAAATCCTTCTGCTCAACCGAATCCAAATCCTAATTTGCATATGCAAATTAGGGACGGGAGGGAAATCACATGACTTTTTGTCACAAAAAAGGATGTAAAAAATGTTTTCCCCTTCCCGTGCATATTAGGATTCAGTTCGGTATTCGGCCGCATCTTTCGTAAAGGATTCGGGGGTTCGGCCGAATCCAAAATAGTGGATTTGGTGCATCCCTTCATATTTTATAGCCAGGACTTCAAACTTGTCACAGGGGGTCACCATCTTGGAAAGTGTCTGTGACACTCACATGCTCAGTGGGCTCTGAGCAGCTGTTGAGAAGCTAAGCTTAGGGCTCATCACTAATTATACAGCAAACAATTAGGTTGGCCTGTAATATAAGATGATGCTACAGGGCTGATTATTAAATTCTGATGCTAATTGCACTGATTTCTATGCTGCCATGTAGTAATTATCAAATTACTAATCAGCCTTGTGCAGTGAATCAGCAGAGAAGAAGATGGGGAGCTACTGGGGCATCTTTGGAGACACAGATCTTTACTGCTAAAGGGCTGTGGTTGTCTGGGGCTGACACAGAAGCCAAAAACATAATGTACAACATTTCTAGCTACTACTTTAGTTAAAGGGATCCTGTCATCAGAAAACATGTTTTTTTCAAAACGCATCAGTTAATAGTGTTACACCAGCAGACTTCTGCACTGAAATCCATTTCTCAAAAGAGCAAACAGATTTTTTTATATTCAATTTTGAAATCTGACATGGGGCTAGACATTTTGTCAATTTCCCAGCTGCCCCTGGTCATGTGACTTGTGCCTGCACGTTCGGAGAGAAATACTTTCTGGCAGGCTGCTGTTTTTCCTTCTCAATGTAACTGAATGTGTCTCAGTGGGACATGGGTTTTTACTATTGAGTGTTATCTTGTGTTAGGGAGCTGCTATCTGGTTACCTTCCCATTGTTCTTTTGTTTGGCTGCTGGTGGAGGAAAGGGAGGGGTGATATCACTCCAACTTGCAGTACAGCAGTAAAGAGTGATTGAAGTTTATCAGAGCACAAGTCACATGACTTGGGGCAGCTGGGAAATTGACAAAATGTCTAGCCCCATGTCAGATTTCAAAATTGAATACAAAAAAAATCTGTTTGCTCTTTTGAGAAATGGATTTCAGTGCAGAATTCTGCTGGAGCAGCACTATTAACTGATTCATTTCAGAATTGTTTTTTTTCCCATGACAGTATCCCTTTAAGCTTTAGTTCTCCTTTCTGAAGTGCAGCTTGCCAGTTTCCTGGACCTCATATCTTGTCTCCTGCAACACCATTTGCCTGTAACATATATGAAGTTTGCGCTCTGCATGGCCAAGACTATGATTTTACTTGGTTTTCTTGTTTGTTGGTGAAAAGTAGTTCCAGTGTAAGAGACTGGAATATGACTGGAATAGAGTAGGAGAGGGATTGAATAAAAAAAGGTGCAGTAACAATATAGTTGTAGCCTTACAGAGCATTTGTTTTTTAGATGGGGTCAGTGATAATGAAGACCAATTGAAAAGTTTCTTAGAATTAGCCATTGTATAACATATTAAAAGTTAACTTATAGTTGAACCACCCCCTTAAACAGATACAATATAACTTACCCAAAATAGAAAAGGACAACACAGGAATAGGCCAAGATTCCCTGTACCTTAACTGAGCTGGTGACCACTCTGATGAGCTGCAAAGTGGGAAAAAAATTAGTTGAAATAGCCAATAAACAAACTCTTTTGGAAAACATTTTGTCCCTCTAAGCAGATGAAAAAGCCGTACAAAACGATTATACATTTTAACAGTAGTTATTAGGGATCCACTACGATTCGGCCAAACCCCGAATTCTTAGCGAAAGATCCGTCGAATACCGAACCGAATCCTAATTTGCATATGCAAATTAGGAGTAAAGGGGAAAAAAGGTTTTACTTCCTTGCTTTGTCACGAGATTTCCCTCCCCACCCCTGATGTACATATGCAAATTTGGATTCGGCCCTAGTAGTTATTGCCACAAGGGCATCCAAATTGACATGTAGTCAGTTCATACTTACTAGAACAGCTAATGGGAGAGGAATGAAGCCCATTCTCCTGGAAACAGAGTCACTGTAATCAGTACAAGCCTGAAAAGAGAAAGTCAGTGAGATGCTGGGATAAAGTGCTAAATGTAAGGATCTGCTACAATGCTCATTATAGACATAGTTACATTTTTCTGGCGACTGCTCACTAGCTCAAAGGCAAGACTGGCTCGGTATTCACTATACACCTTTGGGAACATAAAAATGTAAATTAATTAAATTCATAAATTAAATGAAGTATTCATACTTTCCTAATAGAAATACAGTATAAAGGAGAATTCAACCCTAAACTTCGAAAAACCCTACCCTACATAGACTCCCCTCCCTCCTCCCCCCAGCGTGTTACACCGGGCAAATGCCCCTAACGTTTTACATACCCCTCGGGGCAGATTCAGGCATCGGAGTTCACAGCCACCATCTTGCACCGCTTCGGTAATCTTCGTAGAGTGAGACCGGCATATCGGCGAAGTTGGAGCATTCCAAAGATTACCGAAGCGGCTCAAGATGTCGCCCATGAACTCCGATGCCTGAATCTGCACCAAGGGGTAAGAAATATGTAGGGGCATTTGCCAGGGGTAACATTAAGGCTGGAGGCAGCGGCGGAACTACCGGGGGAGCAGTGGGTGCGATTGGGCCAGGGCCCGCAACCCCTCAGGGCCCCCAGGCAGCTCATGCGCTGCTGTTTCCGGGCCAAAAATCACATACGGAGGGGGGCGGGGGGTCCGACTGCGTGTCCTGCACCAGGGCCCGTCCCCCTCTAGTTACTGTACTGGCTGGAGGGAGGAGGGTCTTTGTAGGGTGAAGAGTAGGGTTTTTTAAGTTTATATTCCAATATGTTTATTGAGTTTACATAACATAAACAAAGTCGACAATAGCTTACAGGAGCACAATGAGAGACAGTACAGATTGAGTCCTCAAATATACTATTTAGTCTAGGGTTTTTTAAGTTTAGGGTTGAATTCTCCTTTAAGACCAAACATGGGATAAACAGATTTTAAAAGGAAGGTTTCATAAATAGGTTACTATTAGGGATGCACCGAATCCAGGATTTGGTTTGGGATTCGGCCTTTTTCAGCACAATTCGGATTCTGCCTAATCCTTCTGGCGGCCAAACTTATATGCATATGCAAATTAGGGGCGGGGAGGGAAATTGCGTGACTTTTTGTCACAAACAAGGAAGTAAAAATGTTTTCCCCTTCCCACCCTAATTTGCATATGCAAATTAGGGTTCGGATTCAGTTTAGTATTTGGCCGAATCTTTCTCGAAGGATTCATGGGTTCAGCTGAATCCAAAATAGTGGAATCGGTGCATCCTTAGTTACTATTTAAGAATTGCTCAAAAAGGGTAAAAGGGTTTTTTACGTTTAGGGTTGAATTCTCCTTTAAGACCAAACATGGGATAAACCGATTTTATAAGCATGATTTCATGAATACGTTACTATTAGTAACGTAGAATAGTGGATTCGGTGTATCCCTAGTTACTATTTAAGAATTGCTAAAAATGTGCATATTTATTCCCTGAAATGACTGTATGAACAACACAAGAGATCCTTAAAGGAACAGTAACACCAAAAAAAAAGTGTTTTAAAGTAATCAAAATATAATGTAGTGTTGCCCTGCACAAGTAAAACTGTTGCTCACTGGACATCTCCCATTGACTTATACAGCAATTCAGCAGGTTTTTGGTAGCAAATAGTAAAATTTGAATTCTTAAAGGGCTAGAGCAAGATTAATCTCAAAAATTGAATTCTGATTTTTAAGAAAAACTCAAATCGAGTTTAGATAATTTCCTAGGAAAATTTGACAGTTTTGACCATAAAAAAAAAAAAATCTAATTTTCAATTCGACCCTTCATAAATCTGCCCCTTAGTGTGTCAAAAGCCTGGAGCCAATAACTCCCCTCCCAACATACTTACATGAAATTCTCACACCTTGCCTTTGCTGATGGAACAAACATTATAGAATGGAAAAGCCATTTACAACTCCTGGTTAGCCTGTTTCCAGTATGGCGGAGGCAGCCATAAATACAGTAAATATTTAAGTCAAATGAAGCAGAAAGGAAATACATACGTCTGCAGTGATGTCATTAAACTTTGTTATGAAGGCGTGTTTGACAACATCCACTGCAATCTCAGAAGCAATTACCATGCAGACATCAGGAAATAACACCCACAGGTGATCTAAAGCAATGAAATAAGAAAAGAAGAACTGTATATTAATTATTAATAATAATAAAGCTTTTAATTCAATGTTCATATTTAATGGAGAAGGAAAAGCTAAAATTAAGAAAACTTTATCAGAAAGGTCTATATAAATAAACCAGTAAACGCTCAAAGTAACGCTGCTCTGAGTCCTCTGTCAAAAGAAACACCATATTTATTTTTTTCTATTGTGTACTCATGGGCTTCTGTATTACATTTCCTTCTTTCAGCTAAAACCTCCAGGGCTAGGGCTTGAGCATGCTCAGTTTGCTCCTGTCTCCCTCCTGTAATCTGAGCCCAGAGCTATAAGTGAAAAACTCAGGCAGGAGCTAATATGGCAGCTGCTATTCTAAACAAACAGATAGAGCTTCTAGAGCGGTTTACTCAGGTATGGTAAAGCATTCTGCAGAATAAATTAAGGGGGTTATTTATCAAAGTCCGAATTTATCTCAATATTTTCTGCTACAAATTCCGATCAAATCCACTCTGGTTTTTTACACTTATTTATTATTACATTTTCACGATAATTCGCTTTACGGCAAAAAATATTATTTTCACGATTTTTTCATCCGATTTTAAAGATTTGTTCAGAATTTTCACCCGAAAACTCTGAAAACTTCTGGGTATTGCACGAAACCCACTGCACAAAAAAAAAAAAAATCATTGGGACTTCTCCCATTGACTTATATGCAACCTCGACAGGTCTGAGATCTGGTCTGATTTTCAGATTGAGACTTTTCCATCCTCGGGGTTTAATAAATTCCGAAAAATTCATGATTTTTTAAAAGTACTATTTTATATATATAATTTTTTTTTTTTGTGATTTTTGCATTGGGAGTCTAGTAAATAACCCCCATAGTGATATAGATTGCACTATTGTGGCTAATCTATTGGCAATTAACTGCTTTGGTAGCTTTTCTTCTCCTTTAAAGGGTAAAAATAACGAGGTACAGAAAACCTGCTTTTGGGGATGAAATATGGATCCCGGTTATTCCCAAGAGAAATCTCTGTGCCAGCAGTACTTCTAGTATCTGGATAAAAGCTTTTCGAAAAGCTCATACATCACTTTAAACAAAGTTGTTTTAATAATAACCCACTGATTTATTAAATAATTACCTGGATTCCATGAGAACTGCTCCATGTTTCTTAGGCACACAATCAGAAGAAGCACATAGTTTGTGAATCTCTCCTTTATGTCTGAAAGGGATGAAGATGTTTTGTAGAATGTTACTAGCATGTAGCATGTGAAATAATTATATTCACCAAACACACTTTATGAACTATTTATGATTTAAAGGGACAACAGACAGTGTGTAATATTTTATGCTATTTTACATATATACATTTTCAGAGATTATTTCACATTTTGTGCCATGTTAAATGCATTTTCGGAAGTCCAATTTATTCAGGCTGCAGAATATATCAATGCACAATTAAGCAATAGAACAGCCTCTTTTCATATAAATTGAAACATGACGAGAAGGAATACTCTGGGCTGCCATCGGGGGCGACAAAGGAGGCCCAGATTTTTTATGGAATGGACATCTGGGACACGGATAACTCATAGCATTAGTTTGATAGTGCAGGTATTTGTGTAGGGTACTGACCACCTTATTAGCACATTAATTAATGGAACTATTTATATAAAGTACTTATTATATGGTAATATTAACTGTTTATATAGTGATCTATTTATGTAGCTACATGAGCTATCGGCTACATGAACTCAGTGGAAAAAATGATTGGGTCCCAAAGCAAGATCATGGGTCCCCTAATCTTGTGACCACGCAGTTTCCATAAACATTTATATTGCAGTTGCTTATCATTCAAATGGGTATAATTTTCAAAAGAGTGAAGTTAGAGATCACCACTGTCCACTAGTGTGATATTCCACCATTCTATGGGATTTTTTAAAGAGTATTTATCACTGGGCGAAAGTTAAAGTTCCTGTAAAAATCCCATAGAAATGAATGGAGAGTGGTGGAATTTCACACTAGTGGACAGTGGTGATCTCTAACTTCACTCTTTGATAAATATACCCCATAGTCCCATGGGGCTTCTGTAGTTTCCAAGCACCCCACCAGTTGCAAGATCTGTTTCACCTATAGTTACACTTAAGGATACACCGAATCCACTATTTTGGACTCCGCCGAACCCCCGAATCCTTAGATTAGCCGGAAACCGAACATAATCCTAATTTGCATATGCAAATTAGGAATGGGAAGGGGAAACCATTTTTTACTTCCTTGTTTTGAGACAAAAAGTCACATGATTTCCTTCCCCGCCCCTAATTTACATTTGCAAATTAGCATTAAGATCGGCCAGGCAGAAGAATCCTGGATTTGGTGCATCCCTAGTTACACTACTATTTTTTATCCATTAAATTCAACCTTTAGTCCTATCAAAACCTACCTAAGTGCTAGTTAATTTGTTGTTTAGCGCATACTATGCAAAGAGCATGGCCAAAAATGTTGGTACCACACCCCTTGTGTTCATTGAGGATGGCCCCAGATAAATAACCTGTATGGTTTCCCAAGATTTCCAATGGCTTCACTACACTATACAGCAAGGGTCCCCAACGTTTTTTACCTGTGAGCCACATTCAAATGTAAAAAGAGTTGGGAAGCAACATAAACATGAAAAAGTCCCTTGGCATGCCAAATAAGGGCTGTAATTGGTTATTTGGTAGCCCCTATGTGGACTGGCAGCCTATGGGGGGCTCCACTTGGCACTATAGTTGGTTTTTATTCAATTAAAACTTGCTTTCAAGCTTGGAATTCAAAATTAAGCACCGGATTTGAGGATCCTGAGAGCAACATCCAAGGGGTTGGAGAGCAACATGTTTCTCACGAGCTACTGTTTGGGGATCACTGCTATACAAGTATGGGATCCGTTATCCTGAAACACATTATCCAGAAAGTTCGGAATTACGAAATGGCCATCTCCCATAGACCCCATTTTATCCATATAATCAAAATTCTTAAATATTATTTCCTTTTTCTCTGTAATAATAAAACAGTACCTTGTACTTGATCCAAGCTAAGATATAATTAATCCTTATTGGAAGCAAAACCAGCCTTTTGGGTTTAGTTAATATTTACATGATTTTCTAGTAGACTTAAGGTATGAAAATCCAAATTACCGAAGGATCCGTTATCTGGAAAACCCCAGTTCCCAAGAATTCTGGATAACCGGTCCCATACCTGTACTTTAATTCATGGATTCATGCATCATTATTATAACAAGTTCTACCAGACAATGCATCAAATTCAAACAACAGTATGGAAAGCTGATCTTATACAAATGTATCTTGAATGTCAGTGGACTTTGACCATCCCCATGGCTAGTAAACACGCAGAGAGGGACAGATTAAAGAGAAAACCTGAAAGGAAAACAACAGTTCATTCACTGTGGCACTTTAAATGTGGCACCGCAGGTTTCTATAACACTTAAACGGATCAATAAAACAAGAATAATATTTAAATGCAACTCACCACTGTTTGACATCTGGAAGAGATTATTCTTTTCAAATTTCTTGAAAACACTCCCTTTTATTTCAACAAACTGTAGATGAAGCGAGACATTTTTTAATATTAGAACTAGAATTAATGCACTGGTTAAAAAGGAGCAGATGGAAATGGCTTTTCTCTGCCTGTGTTTCTAGGCGGGCAGAGCAACAGTGCTCCTTCTCTGCCTGGTTTTTATGCAAGCAGAGAAAAAGACAACAAGTCTGTGTGCCACTAGCCTAATACTTTGGATTACCTTCAGATGAATACATTAAGTACATATTAAAAATTATAATTGGAATTAAATTAGAATTAAACTGACTTTTTGCAGTTTTGCAAGATAAGAAGCCCCGTGTAATGAAATGGTCTAACACATAAAGGGGCAGATTTATTAAGGGTCGAATAGTAAATTCAAATTATTTTTGGTGTCAAAATTTACACATTTGAATCTTAATTAGGGATGCAACGAATCCAGAATTCAGTTCCGGATTTGGCTGAATCCTTCTGCCAGGTTGAACCGAATCCAAATTTGCATATGCAAATTAGGGGTAGTGAGGGAAATCGCGTGACTTTTTGTCACAAAACAAGGAAGTTGAAAATGTTTTCCCTTTCTCCTTAGGATTCGGTTCGGTATTCGGCCGAATCTTTCGCGAAGGATTCGGGGGTTTGGCCGAATCCAAAATAGTGGATTCGCTGCATCCCTAATCTTAATCCTCCAATTAGAATGTGAGATTTTTCACAACTCGGCCATGGAAACCATTTTAATTGGAATATTCGCCACCTAAAACCTGCCGAGTTAATTTACAAGTCAATGGCGGAGGTCCATTGAACCATTTGAATAGTTTTTTTTCGCAGGGAAAACTATTCAAATTCGATTCGATTTTCGTGGTGGGACTATTCCGAATATTAGACGTTCAAATTTTTTTATTAAATAATAACCATTTGAGTTGTGAGTATATCTGAATTTATTAGAGTAAAAAAAAAAAAATCACAAATTAGAAATTTCGACCTTTGATAAATCTGCCCATAAGTGATGGATATGGTCCCCACTAACCCATTTTTAATTAATATGTGAGAAACTATAGAGAACAAGCACCATTTTGCTGCTCACTACACTTTGGCTAGCACTAAATAGACAAATTAAATAAACAAAAACTCACTGTGTGCAAATCATATTCAGCTGCTTTCAGGTTTTTTTTTTAAATAAATTAAGTTCTGCATTATGATTTAATTTTCAAATCCTCTTTGTCTGCAGCCAAGACAATATTAAACCACCCAGTTACTTTGCTTAGTAACTTTTTCCATGCATAATCCCCAAATCTGTCTGATTTTTCCAGCTAAAGTCTAGGGAAAAACAAATTCTGTAGTGTTTCTGCCCTCTTGACTACAGTTTCTTCGCACAGAGAGTAGCAATTTTTTTCATTTTAGAAGATCCTGAGATACTTTGGCAACCGTGGTGGAATAGGGTTGCCTAAACAGCAAGTGAACATTTTCAAGGCACATCACACTTACATTATTGGACATCATGATGGTGAGCAGTGACTTGTTGTGGGAGTTGAAAGCCACATTAAGTGTTGTAGCTTGTACAAGGATGAGGATCGCATGTAAAACTGCAAGCAGGAAAGTTAAGTGAAATTCTTCTTTAATCTTTAGAAGACGCCATAGAAATTGAAATGCCAATACAGGTATGGGACCTGTAATCCAGAATGATCGGGACCTGGAGTTTTCCGCACAACGGACCTTCCTGTAATTTGGATCTTCATGCCCTAAGTCTACTAGAAAATCATGTAAACTTTAAATAAACCCAATACGCTGGTTTTGCTTCCAATAAGGATTAATTATATCTTAGTTTGGATCAAGACAAGCTACCGTTTTATTATTACAGAGAAAAAGGAAATCATTTTTAAGAAATTTGGATTATTTGAATAAAATGGAGTCTATGGGGGGGCGGTCTTTCCATAATTCAGAGCTTTCTGAATAACACGTGCAATAAATTCAGAATATAAAATATGGCATTATTCATTTTTAGGGTTTAGTTCTCCTTCAAAAGTATTTCTAGCCCCCTCTAGGTGGGAATCTGATGCCACCATAAGATAAAAGGATACTGACATACAATACTGCCATGAAGAAGTGAGGTATAACACCCAGATGGGCTCTCTTCCTCTCCTTGGGTTCCGTTGCTGTCCAATAAAGCGCATCTAAAATGTCTTGTCCAAAAGATGAAAAGAGCCGATCTGCAACCTATCAATAAAATTTAAAAATTCATCTCTAGGATTATCAGATTATCTGAAATGAAGGTTTCCAAATGTCTTTACACTGCCCAGTGCCTACTAACAGTCAATATGTTTAAAGTTTAGAGATCAAGTTCAAAAACATCAGGAAGGCCAAAGTTGTCTGGACGTGGCATAGAATTCACAGGGGCAGCTGATAACAGAATAGTTAACTCCTCACAATGCATTTGTCATTGTCGTTTCAATCTCTAACAAAATTAAAAATTATCCATGGTGTTACAATATTTGCAAAAGGTAATGGGGCTAAAAAGCATTATCTGTCTATTCTATACTCTGCCCTGGACTGGACTGGAGAAAGAGACAGGCAGATTCTGCTTTCGACTTCAGTTAAATTTACATATGATTCCAAAGGTGAACTAAACCCCCAATGAGAAAAGCTCCATCCACTACCCAACCATACTCCCCCCAGCATATTACATTAGTACAAAAAGTGTCCCCAAATGTCAATGCCACTTCTCCATGCAGAGTAGCGCAGCGGAGCATCTTCGGTTATCTTCAGAAAGAGACTGCCGACACTGAGCTGTTTGGTGCATGCAGAGTTGTAGCCAGTCACCCCAACTGCTCATGTACCGGAAATTCGGAAAAAGTTCAGAAGGGAAGGATCCAAAGAAAACCCAAGATGGGGAAGGTGGCGCCCTGGAGCTCCGCTGCGCTACTCTGCATGAAGAAGAGAGATTGACATTTGAGGACACTTTTTGCACTAATGCATTGTGCAGGGAGGAAGCAGAGGGGGACTCTGGGGGATAGTGGGTAGTGGATTCTCATTGGAGGGGTTTAGTTCTCCTTTAAAACCACTAAAAATGAATGTAGACAGAAACGTTACTTTGAATGACAGTTTCTTTCATTAAGTAAATTCCTTTAAAGCAACAGTTCAGTATAAAAATAAAAACTGGGTAAATATAAACATTTGTGCAAAATTAAAAATGTTTCTAATTTAGTTAGTTAGCTAAAAATGTAATGTATAAAGGCTGGAGTGACTGGATGTCTAACATAATAGCCAGAACACTATTCCTGCTTTTCAGCTCTATGCTTTCCACTGATTGGTTGCCAGGCAGTAACCAATCAGTGACTTGAGGGGGGACCACATAACTGTTGCTTTTGAATCTGAACTAAATGCTGAGGATCAATTGCAAACTCACTGAACAGCTATGTCCCATATGAGCCCCCCTTATAGTCTCTGACTAGAGAGCTGAAAATCAGGAAGTAGTGTTCTGGCTATTATGTTACACATCCAATCACTCCAGGCTTTATACATTACATTTCTGGCTAACTAACTATATTAGAAACATGTTTTATTTTGCACAGACTATCTATTTACCCAGTTTTTATTTTCACACTGAACTGTTCCTTTAACCTCCCTGCAAGCAAAGTGAGCATGAACATGGTTGCCTCGACTGCTCGTATTGCTAAACAGCCCCTTTGAAAACATTATCTTGCCATTGTTTGCTCGTATGCACCCAAGGTTAAAATAATAAAAAATAAAAAACATTTAGACGACAGTTTGAGGACATCAAACCCAGGCTTCAATGTTACATCCTACCATTATATTATATGCAATTTCTTACATGATTTAGATTGACCAAGGAGAAGAATTTACCTCCAGCATATTGTATATAATATACAGCTTTATCACCGACTGCCCTCGTATTAGGTGGTACATCATAGAGTAATCGACGTAGTGCATGATGAAGTAGCAGATCACCAGGATGACTCCTTTTAGAACGTCACATACTTGTGCAGGCTGAAGCACCCGCCCATCACTAAAACCCAAAAGACATGGTTATACTAACTTGCTCCGACATCATATACAAAGTTTAAATTTTACATAGCCTAAAGTACTTTCCCACATTAAAGGGGTTTTTCACCTTCCAAACACTTTTTTCAGTTGAGTTGTTTCAGATTCAGATAAATAAAGACTTTTTTTTCAATTATTTTCAGTCTTTTATTTTTTACCGTTTTCCCAAAATTTAAGTTTAAAGTTCGTCTCTGGTGTTTTAGTCCGGCAGCTCAGTGATCCAAGAGCATCTGAACTGTTACAATTTGGTACATTTAGTTGATACATTTCTTAGCAGCATCTCTGGAGTATTAGCAACTATTGTATCAAGTCTAACAGCCGCCTGTAATGAAACCCAGAGATTCTGCTCAGCAGGGACAAAGATAAGAAATGTTATTACGGATGCAGACAAACGGAATATCCTTCAGAAATAATTAGCTGAAATGCTCATCCAAGTTGCATATTCAAATCTGAGCAAAATCCTCAAATATGTCTGGGAAAACATATAGAGCAGATGACCAAGGGTTTGGATTTATTATGGCAGGACACGTAAAGGACAAGGAAAGTTAAACTAAGTAGCTAGAAATGTTGTATATTATGTTTTGTGCTTCTGTACCAGCCCAAGGCAACCACAGCCCTTTAGCAGTAAAGATCTGTGTCTCCAAAGATGCCCCTGTAGCTCCCCATCTTCTTTTCTGCTGATTCACTGCACATGCTCTGTGCTGCTGTCACTTACTGAGCTTAGGGACCCACTCACAATATACAGTACACATAGAATAGAAATGTCACAATATAAGGCTGATTAGTAATTAATACAGATTATTACTACATGGCAGCACAGAAACCAGTGCAATTAGCATCAGAATTTATTAATAATCCCTGTAGCATCACCTTATATTACAGACCAACCTCATTTTCTGCTGGATAATTAGTGACGAGCCCTAAGCTTAGCTTCCCAACAGCCAATCAGAGCCCACTGAGCATGTGAGTGTCACAGACACTTTCCAAGATGGTGACCCCCTGTGACAAGTTTGAAGTCCTGGATCATTGCTGCTATTGACAAGCTGAAACTTTAGGCTGGTGCAACAAGTTCAGTATATAAAACATCGGATTTTCAGCCCTATTCATTTTTAGGGTTTAGTTCTCCTTTAAGGGGCAGACATTATTTGAATGTGAGATTTATCACACCTCGACCATGGAAACAGTTCTAATTCGAATATTCGCCACCTAAAACCTGCTGAGTTCATTTACAAGTCAATGGCAGAGGTCCATTAAACTATTTGAACATGTTAATTGCCTTCCTGACATTCAAGTTTTTATTTCGGAGGAAAACTCGATCAGAATTTTCACTTCGGGACTATTCCATCGGATATTAGACGTTTTTTCATAAATAATCTCCCATTCGAGTTGCATTCAAATTTATTAGAGTAAAAAAAATTCACATAAATTCAAAATTCAACCTTTGATAAACAACCCACTAAGGATTAGGGCAAATCCTCAATTTGGTGGATCTCTAGTTTTGTCTTATATATCAAAGGGCACGGACAAATTTAATCTTGAAAGGGGTGGTTCACCTTCACCTAATTCTAAGCAACGTTTCAATTGGCTTTCGTTTTTTATTTTTAATAGTTTTTGAATTATTTGCCTTCTTCTTCTGACTCTTACTGGCTTTCAGTGGTGGGGTCACTGACCCCATCGACAAACAAATGCTCTGTAAGGCTACACATTTATGGTTATTGCCACTTTTTATTACTCATCTTTCTATTCAGTCCATCTCCTATTCATATTCCAGTCTCTTATTCATATCAGTGCATGGTTGCTAGGGGAATTTGGACCCTAGCAAATAGATTGCTGAAATTGCAAACTGGAGAGCTGCTGAATAAAAAGCTAAATAACTCAAACTACAAATAATACAAAATTAAAACCCACAGAAAACTGTCAGTATATCACTCTCTACGGCATACTAAAAATTAATTGAAGGGTGAATAACCCCTTTAATCTTTACAACCACCAAACTTTAGGTTAAATAATGACAGAAGCGGAGTATTTATTTTTTCCGTGTGAAGCATGGAATTTAGCTAATCTGCATATATAAATTAGGATATGACTCATGTGTGGGTCGAATCCATAGTGGAAGATTTAATATTTGACTCAATCTGTAAAAAGTGGATTAGGTGCATTCCTATATTAAATATTGCTGCAGTTTACTATTGTGCCATAAGCTCCCCACTATTCTGCTTTCATTTGAAGGGCAAACCATAATTTCTCATTTGGTTACCCTATTATAAGAGAAAATAATGGACACATCTTATAAATAAGGCTGAGGTGTAAATGAAAGATGAATAGGAAAGGGTCTATGTAGGAAGACAGGGGAAAATTAATATTAATTACAATAAATATATAAACCAGCAAGCGTTCACACAGTCACACTTCGGGTGCTGGGTCAAATATGACACACACACACACACAGGGACCTGGAGCTTTCCGGATAACAGATCTTTCCGTAATTTAGATCTTCATACTTTGTCTATTAGAAAATCATGAAAACAATGGTTCTGCTTTCAATGAGAATTATTACATCTTAATTTGTATCAAGTACAAGGTCCTGTTTTGTTATTACAGAGAAAAAGGAATTTTAAAAAAAAAAAAAAAAAAATTAGATTATTGGATAAAATGGAGTCTATGGGAGACGGCCTTTCCATAATTTGTAATTTTGTGGATAACGGATCCCAAACCTGTTTATATATATCTATATATGTATAAATGCAAAGATCAATGGTGCACTCCATGGACAAAAGTAATACCTGGGTGCCAGCAAAGGTTAAATACAATAGCAAGAAGGTTGCTTATTTTATTAAACTAGGGGAGATTGTGGATGCACATCTAAGGCCAATTTCAAAAAGTTTAAAGCCCTGTCTAAATGATTCAAGTAAATACACAAGTGCATGTAATTTTGAAACAGGGTTTTTTTGTTACAAAGTTATGATCATAAAATTGATAAGCCACCATACCACGTCAAGGTAAAACCCCACTGTTTTGGGTACATATGCAATAGCATTTATTATACATATACACATATACATATATATATATATATATATATATATATATATATATATATATATATATATATATATATATATACTTTAAAGCCTTTAGAGTGCTCCCACAACCCCCCTGTTTTGATATTGCTTATTTTATTAGCCTCAATGTTTCGATCCCCCACAGGGATCTTTATCAGGAGCAGCGTACAAAAATAAATAAATAAATAAAAATAAAAAAATTTAAAAAAATATATATATATATATATATATCTCTATCTCTAAGCCTCGGGATTAATCAATTTTTTTATTTTCTTTCTGGTTGCTGGGATCAATGACCTTGACAACAAAACATTTTAGTCTGCAGATTGTGGGGAATAAGGAACTAAGAGGTTTTGTCTGACAGGAAGGGAGTTGTAGACAGTTACAAAACAATGCAGCAATGCTCACCAGCTGTTAAACCACAAACCCCCAGCAGGTGTGGTTCCCACAAGCTGACAGCACAGGCTGATAGGCTATTTAAGGCTAAACTACATGCGTCTTTCAGACACCATCAGATTTGATCTTGTCGAATACAAATGCAAAACCAGATCATGTCGTTTACACACCAAACTTTTGTTTCAGTCCAATGATATCATGAATCCTGCAAGTACATCAGACTTGTGGGATGTGACCTGTCATTCCTCTTCTATTTGGGAACTACCTGAAAGACTAGAAAGGTTGCTTTCACCTCTGCAGTTAAACTGTCACCAGGATGTACTCAAATACAGATTAAATAAACTAATAAATACAGTATACAATTGAAACACTTGGGTGTTGTAAGACTTATTGAAACATTTGGGTGTTGTTGTAAAGCCTTTTATAAACAGAATATTGCCTTAGCAACCAACTGTGATCATTAGTAAACAGGGTCGGACTGGGGGGCCCAGGGCCCACCGGGACTGCTGGTCCAGGGCCCCCCGCCCCTACTGGGACGCGCCGAACTCGGCGCGACTGTGCGTATGCCCCGCTCGAACGCCGCCACGCGCAAGCGGCGCTTCTCGTGCGCATGCGGCGATTCGCATCACCCAAAAACTTTTTTTTTCTCAAAATTTTTATATTGGTAGAGGGGGTCCGACCCTCGTGGGCCCACCGGGTTTTTTCCCGGTGTCCCGCCGGGCCAGTCCGACACTGTTAGTAAAGCCCTTTAGCAGAAAAACACCTAAAGGTGGCCATAGACGCACAGATAATATCGTGCAAAACTAATTTTCGTACAATATTCGGTGCGTGTATGATGGGAAAAGAGGCGACCGATATTGGCAGAAGACTATCGGTCGGCTCGTTGCTCGGGCTGGACGAAGGCAATCAAACATCGGCCATTTTTAGTGCTGAATCGTCACATACAGGTAGAATTATATTGTTTCTACCTGTATATCTGACGATTCAGCTTTACACGTGTTATTTTGTTACATTTATGGCCAACTTTAGCCCCAAATCATTTGTTAAGAAATGCAAATAGAACGTTTTTGGAGAACGAAATTCAAGTGTTTGTGGGTGCGGCAAATGCAAAGCCTGCGAACACAACAGCGAGCATCACCTAAAGCCCATTTGCTATCCTTGCATCCCCAGATGTTGCTGGACTACAGCTTCCAGAATGCCTTGAACTCTTATAGTAAATGGGAACATACTGGACTGTGCTATGCTGCAAAATCTTGCGACTCAAAGTTAACAATGACCAAGAGAATTTAGTTTCTTTGAGCATAGACTGAAATAAAGGGTTGGAATGTAACATATAAAAAAACATAAACAGCATTGAATGTTCTCTAGTGCATGGGACTTGAAACTTTTAGTATGACATATGAGAGTGATGTTCTGATATTCTGAGATCATTTGCAATTGGTTTTAATTTTTTTATTATTTGTGGTTTTATTTAGTTTTTTATTCGGCCAGTTCTCCAGATTGCAATTTAAGCAATCTGGTTGCTAGGGCCCCAATCATAGCAATCATACACTGATTTCAATAAAATATTAAAATATGCATAGAAGAGCGTCAGAATAGAAAGATGAGAATTAGAAGCAATACATTTGTAGCCTTAAAGGGGAAGGAAACCTAGGTGGCGCAAAAACCCTTCCCCCCTCCCGTGTGTTGCCCACCCTCCCTCCTCCCCCCTGGCCTACCCCTCCCACTGGGCAAATGCCCCTAAATTGTTACTTACCCTTCTGCGCAGGTCCAGTCCAGGGAGTTCACAGACGACATCTTCTTCCACGCGATCTTCTTCCTGCTGTGAACGGCGTTTTGGCGCATGCGCAGTAGGAGCATTTCGCCGGTACGGATCTACTGTGCATGCGCCAAAAGTCACGCGCATGCGCAGTAGATCATACCGGCGAAATGCTCCTACTGCGCATGCGCCGTTCAAAGCAGGAAGATCGCGTGGAAGAAGATGTCGTCTGTGAACTCCCTGGACTGGACCTGCGCAGAAGGGTAAGTAACAAGTTAGGGGCATTTGTCCAGCGGGGGGTTGGGGGTTTGCGCCGACAAGGTTTCCTTCCCCTTTAAAGAGCATTTGTTTTTTAAATGGGGGTCATTGACCCCTATTTGAAAGCTGGTTAAAAAAAAACTATACAAAATAAATAATGAAGACCAATTGAAAAGTTGCTTAGAATCGGCAGCTCTATAACACACTAAAAGTTAACTTAAAGGTGATCCACCCCTTTAAAGTAGCCAATTAAAATTTTGCATCTCAGGAAAAAGCATGTCAGGCTCTCATTTCTATTAGTACCAAGGAACTGCAGCTTTTATGGTGCCAGACAATATATTTCCTGTGAAATTATTATTAAATCAATCAATTTTGTTAACAGGATCCAAGAGCTGAAACTAAAACCTGTGACCTTGCCAAAATGATCACGTTGTCAGCTCTATACGTTGTAGACTGCCTGCCAAATTGTACGGAGTACAAAGGATGATAGTAATAAAACGGATTATTAAGCACTTAATAATGTACCGTCTGTATGAGGTGCCTTTCAAAAATTAAAAAGAACAAGCAAATGTGTTCTTAGTACAGGTATAAGATCTGTTATCTGGAAACCAGTTATCCAGAAATTCTCTGAATTATGGAAAGGTTGTCTCCCATAGACTCCATTATAATCAAATAATCCAAATTTTTAAAAATGATTTCCTTTTTCTCTATAATAATAAAACAGTAGATTGTACTTGATCCCGACTAAGATATAATTAATCCTTATTGGAAGCAAAACCAGCCTATTGGGTTTATTTAATGGTTACATGATTTTCTAGTAGTTTTCTATGATGTAGAGAGGGATAGTCTGAGACAATTTGCAATTGGTCCAAATTACCCTAGCAACCATGCATTTATTTGAATAAGAGACTGGAGTATGAACAGAGGAGGGCCTGAATAGAAAGATAAGTAATAAAAAGTACCAATAACAATACATTTGTAGCTTTACAGAGCATTTTTTTTAGATGGGGTCAGTGACCCCCTTTTGAAAGCTGAAATGAGTCAGAAGAAGACTAAAAATGTAAAAACTATAAAAAAAAAGACCAGTTGCTTATAATTAGCCATTCTATAAGCTACTAAAAGTTAACTTAAAGGTGAACCACCCCTTTAAGGTACGAAGATCCAAATTACAGAAAGATCCGTTATCCGGACAAGCCCAGGTCCCAAGCATTCTGGATAACAGTTCCCATACCTGTATGGTGTGTTATCTTCTGTGAAAGCAGAAGTTCACATTAATACTATTCTTCAGTGCTATATGTGGATTTTTGGTTCTACGCCTACGTTCTATTTGGAAATGATCTTGTTGCTAGGACCACTGCTGCTAGCCGTGTCTGGAACTGGACACTGGAATCCTAATTCACTTAACATATGTTAATAGTTAAATACATAATTTGCAACCATTCCACAACTTAAAGGGGACCCGTCACCCAAAAAGAATATTCAAAATTCTAGTTTATCACATTAGTCAAGCAAAATTAACTTTAATTACACTGTATAAATTATTTGAATCAGGTTTCCTTCAGTTTTGGGAATTCATAATTATAGCAAGCAGGCAGGAGCCATTTTGTGGACACTGTTATTAAAGGAGAAGGAAAGCTAGGCATTTTATTGCCAATAGATTAGTTGCAATAGTGCAAGCTAGAATGTTTTACTATACCTGAGTAAAAGGCTTTAGAAGCTCTCTGTTTGTTTAGGATAGGAGCTGCAGTATTAATGTGGTGTGACATCACTTCCTGCCTGGGTCTCTCCCTGCTCTGGGCTCAGATTACAGTAGAGAAGGGAGGGGGAGAGGTGCAAACTGAGCATGCTCTTGCCCAGGGCAATGAGGTTTAAGCTGAAGGCAGGAAGTCTGATAAAGAAGCTCATGTGTACACAATAGAAGGAAAGAAATGCTGTGTTTCTTTTGACAGAGGACTCAGAGCAGCATTACTTTGAGGGTTTACTGGTGAATTTACATGGACCTTTCTGATAAGGCTTACTTAGTTTCTACCTTTCCTTCTCCTTTAAGGCAAGACTTGTATCATCTCAGAATCTTGTTTGTGCACCAGAATGGGGGACCTGATGTTCATCCCCATGCACTGGTTACACAATTAAATGGTGAAGAGAATGGGGGGAATGTGGGGAGAGCAGTGACATCTAGGAAGTGCTGAATGGAAAGTGAAAGTAATTCCCAGCCCCGCCTCTATGCCTGAGGCATAGAGGAGGGGCAGACAATATTTGATTGACAGCTGAGATTTTTAAAAGAGCTTACAACAGCTATGAATGCTTTAATAAAAATAGAAATTGGATTTTATGTTCAATTTGAAAAAGACTTTTGTGTCTGGGCGACAAGTCCACTGTAAAAAAAAGTGGGGTGGGGCCAGTTATTAACAATATGGCAAGTCATATGAAATGATCAGACAAAGCATGTGTTTACCATTTAATAACAATGGCTGCATTCCCCGAGGCGCAGGATAGGTAGGCTGCCATGGACTGTAACTTACCTTAATCCACAACATGGTAGAGTAAGGAACCTAATCAACGCCAGTAGTACCCTCAGAGGAAGCAACGTGAACACGTACAGGAAAGCATCAAGGCAAAGGAAGAAGCCGAATACCATCAACTAAAAGACACAAAAAGTTAAAAAATGTAAAAATTAAGTTCAAAATCTCATGTCACTGTACAAATTCTGGATCATAAAGTTAAAGGGGTTGTTTAACTTTGTGTTTCGTTTCAGTATGATGCAGAGAGTGATATTCTGAAAAAAATGTGTTTGTACTTAACGAAAAGTGATGGATCATTGCCCTGTCGCCGTTTCTGAAGAGGAGAGCAAGCAGAGAATCGCTAAGTTATTTCTTACTAAAGACTTTGCCAATCTAAAGTTAAAAGTGTCTTGGTGGGTTTTTCTTTTTGTTATTTAGAAACAAATTTTTAAAAGAAATTTTTTTATGTTACTGGTCTTTTAATGAGGAGGGCCATTTTTGGATTTGCAAAAAGGCTATGGTCCGCCTTCTGTCCAGGTTCATATGTGTAGGAGTTAAGGGGAGTTTTTAAAAAAACTCACATGAATTCGAAATTCAACCTTTGATAAATGTACCTCTATATGTGCCTTTAGTAGCCACTGGCCAAAAAGGAAGTGGATTTTTAGCAGAAACACCTGAAAGTCTGGTTTATTTATTTTCTAGCTTTGAGCCCTGGCAGAGAGATGGTTTCTGAAATTACAGTTCAAATGCCATGCACTCTTGTAGGAAACTTCTTTTGCTGACAGCAAGTCAGATGTTCTGCCAATAGTTGGTACAAGCACATGTGCAGAAATGAAAGTTAAACCTGAGCTACAGATGAACACTAATTAAAAGGCTCTGATGATGTTGTCTAGAAATTTACAATATATTCGTATGTAATAATATAAACACTTGGTTTATGGCTGCTGCACGGTGTAGAACTGCAGGGATGTTCATGCTGCAAAAGCAATGTGTCAGATCATATTTGGACCAGTAATTGTGGTTACATTTAGCCACATTCACCGCATGGCACATTGCAATGAAATTCTGATTGTAGTGAGACAGAGGAGCATTACTGCCATGATTTCTTACTCACTTAAAGGAGAACTAAAGCCTAACTAAAAAAGTAGCTAGAAATGTTGTACATTATGTTTTGGGCTTCTGTACCAGCCCAAGGCAACCACGGCCCTTTAGCAGTAAAGATCTGTGTCTCCAAAGATGCCCCAGTAGCTCCCCATCTTCTTTTCTGCAGATTCACTGCACATGTTCTGTACTGTTGTCACTTACTGAGCTTAGGGACCCACTCACAATATACAGTACACATAGAATAGAAATGTCACAATATAAGGCTGATTAGTAATTAATACAGATAATTACTACATGGCAGCACAGAAACCAGTGCAATTAGCATCAGAATCTAATAATCAGCAAACCTGTAGCATCAGCTTATATTACAGACCAACCTCATTTTCTGCTGGATAATTAGTGACGAGCCCTAAGCTTAGCTTCTCAACAGCTGCTCAGAGCCCACTGAGCATGTGAGTGTCACAGACACTTTCCAAGATGGTGACCCCCTGTGACAAGTGTGAAGTCCTGGATCATTGCTGCTATTGACAAGCTGAAACTTTAGGCTGGTGCAAGTTCAGAAAATATAAAATATGGTATTTTTAGTCATATTGGTTTTTAGGGTTTAGTTCTCATTTAAAAGGCCACTGTGCCTTCAAGTATTTATGCAAGACTAAGGGTAATACCCAACACACAGGCAATTCCCATCATTTCTATGAGAAGAAAACAAAAATGGACAGACAAATCAACAAATGCAATCCCTTCTTTATCTTTATAATTTGCATCCCTCTCCTAACCTGGTCTTTATTAATTCTACTAACCTTGAAGGAAGCCTTTAAGTTAACTTTTAGTACGTTAAAGAATGGCTAATTCTAAGCAACTTTTCAATTGGTTGTCATTTATTTTTTATAGTTTTAAATTATTTGCCTTCTTCTTCTGACTCTATCCAGCTTTCAAATGGGGGTCACTGACCCCATCTAAAAAAAGAAATGCTCTAACGTTCTTGCTACTTTTTATCAGTCATCTTTCTTTTCAGGCGATCTCCTTTTCATATTCCTGTCTGTTATTCAAACCAATGCATGGCTGCTAGGGTAATTTGGACCGTAGCAACAAGATTACTGACATTGCAAACTGGAGAACTGCTGAATAAAAAGCGAAATAAAAAAAATTAAAACCGTCACTCTCTACATCATACTAAAAGTTAATTTAAACTCTGCAACAAATATAAATGTAGCATAATAGAAATTGCGCCTGCCTTGATGGCCTTTACGTTGATAACTCTGGGGAGGAGGGCTCACTTGTCTATTTTAGTACCAAAATACATCTGCAGTCATTCATTTTAGGTGCTAGCCCATTAGCTTACAGCATTGGGCAAGGGTCCATCTGAAAGAGAAGGCTACTGATCTCAAACTCCTAGACAACATTGATTATCAGGGTGGGGAGTGTGATCAATGAAAACGGTCTATTTAATAAAAGGAGCTGTCAGCTTAGTGTGCTTAAACAAGAGATGGAGGCAATGAATTGTAACAGAAGAACATGCCAAGTCTTGTATGAGAACAGTGGTAACGTTATACCTGCTATTGTATATAATATACATCCGAAGCAGCTGCTTAACCCTTCAACAGCCACAGACTGTAAAATTGCCAGCACTAGGACCATAGTGCAATCTGTGTCATGTGTTTACTGGCAACAAATGTGTCCAGCATGGAAAGGGTTATTCCACAGTGTTTTACAGTTGCAGAACCCCATTTACTGCCCAGAGTGCTTGATTGACAGTAATACCGATAGGTGAGCATACTGATATATATTCCTGCTCCATTTTGTGGTGGTCTGTGTGTTGCCTCAGAGATCGCCTGACCAGAAATACTGCAGCTCTAACTGCAACAGGAAGAAGTGTTGAAGCAAAAGACAGAACTCTGTCTGTTAATTGGCTCATGTAACCTAACAAGTATGGTTTGTTGGTATGTTTGTGAGTACAGTGAATCGTATGATCCCGGGGGGGTCCTTATTTTTTAAAATAGCAATTTTCTATTTATGATTACCCAATAGCACATACTACTAGAAAAGTATATTATTATGAAAATGGTTTATTTACATGAAATAGGGTTTCACGCATGAGCTGTTTTATGCAATATCTTTTTATAGAGACCTACATTGTTTGAGGGTATAGTTTTCCTTTAAAGCCATACTGACATGTTCCTATAAAAATCATAGGAACATGCCCGTATCAAGGAGGTGCTGCACGCCAAATATTTCCTTCTAAAAGCCTCCACCAAAGCCTCCTCCAGCTCCTTCCATAGGCTGCATTCCTGTTTTCATTTGTAATTAGCCAATGGAAGGATCCCTCCACCCCCAGCCCAGAGTCACTGAAACAACACAGCAGATCCATTAGCAGTGCTCGGAGGGTCGGGTTAACGAAGGTTTGCGGAGCTGGTGGCGGCTTTGGTGGGGGGCGGCTTTTCGAGGAAAATATTTAGCATGCAGCACCACCTTGATACGGGCACGTTCCTATGATTTTTATAGGAACATGTCGGTATGGCTTTAAGGGAGCCACTCTAGTTACTTTATCTCGTAATCCTCCTGAATTCTTCCTAAAGTCCCCGTCAACTGTAGCCAAGGGGATAACCATCACAATAAACCCAATTTATATCATTTACGGGAAAATACATCAAAAGCTCTGTGTACCATTAGGATTCTCTGGTACTGGAAATTATGCAAATAATAAATAAAACGCAGAGTGCACTGGAACTCATGCAAGAATCGATACCTGGAAGCAACAGTATGGTTGACATTAGAAGTTAAGAGATATATATATACGGTTACCAGATACAGGGAAACTGCTCCTCTGCATTAAAGTGATGCTGAGGTTATAAACTTGGTGTATCTTCTGTCCTGCACATTCAGGCCTGGGAGCAGGAACAGGTAAGGGATCAGTTATCCGGAAACGCATTATCCAGAAAACTCTTAATTATGGAAAGGCTGTCTCCCATAGACTCCATTTTATCCAAATAATCCAAATTTTTAAAAATTATTTCCTATTTCTTTGTAAAATCAGTCAATCAATCAATCAGTACTTTGTACTTGATCCCAACTAAGATATAATTAATTTTTATTGGAAGCAAAACCAGCCTATTCGGTTTATTTAATGTACATGATTTTCTTGTAGGCTTAAAGGAGAATTCAACCCTAACGTTAAAAAACCCCTACAACTTAACCTACAGACCCCCATGCCTCCAGCCTAAGTATTACCCAGGGCAAATGCCCCTAACATTTTACTTACCCCGCGGTGCAGATTCAGGCATCGGAGTTCACGGTCACCATCTTCAGCCACTTGGTTAACCTTCGGAATGAGACCGGCGCTTCTGCAATTCTCGTGAGTTTCGGCGCATGCACAGTTGTCGAGAAACATTGCTCCAGCTATGCATGTGCCGCCACTCCGGTCTCATTCCGAAGATTTCCAAAGAGAAGAAGATGGCGCCCGTGAAATCCGATGCCTGAATCTGCACCGAGGGGTAAGTAAAACTTTAGAGGCATTTGCCCGGGGTAATAATTAGGCTGGGGGTCTATGTAGGGTAGGGTTTTTTTTTAAAGTAAGGCTTGAATTCTCCTTTAAAGGTATGAAGATCCAAATTAAGGAAAGATCCATTATCCGGAAAACCCCAGGTCCGCAACATTCTGGATAACAGGTTCCATACCCGTAGTACTAACTTTGCACAGCTGAAGCAGTGCTTACTATGCAGTTCCATTGGATATTTACAGGCTGTTATGTCAGACCATATGTTTTCTCCACCAAGAGAGAAAACAAAAATTTCGCCTTCCCCTACCTGTTACTGCTCACAAGATGTGGATTTGGAACATGCATAATTAGAAAGAATCAACAACAGTAAAATGCTTCCGCATCAGCAAATGTACCATGGAATCAGAAGAGCAGCATTTATAATACAAGTATGGGACCTATTATCCAGACTGCTCGGGACCTGGGGCTTTCTGGTTAATGGATATTTCCATAATTTGGATCTTCATACCTTAAGTCTACTAGAAAATCAATTAAACATTGAATAAACCCAATAGGCTGGTTTTGCTTCCAATAAGGATTAATGATATCTTTGTTGGGATCAAATACAAGGTACAAGGTACTATTTTATTATCACAGAGAAAAAGGAAATCATTTTTAAAAGTTTGGATTCTATGGATGAAATGGAGTCTATGGGAGATGGCCCTTCCGTAATCCAGAGCTTTCTTGATAAGGGGTTTCCGGATAACAGATCCCATACCGGTATATTAAGTCTGAATGCAAAGGGCAATGAATACACAGAGAATTCCTGCCAAGCCAGATACATAAAGCTCTTCGTTTCTTTGGGGTATGACTCTGTAAATACCTATTGGCCTGACAGGGATCTATTTGAATCACAGGGCAACCTGATCCTCTCCATCTGTTTCTGAACTACCATCCGACAAACTGAACTGCAAAATTAAAATATATTCCTTTTTTTTTTTGCTACTTGATTTGGTAAATTGAAAATGTATTTACAATTTCTAATGAAAAGTAGCACAACTTCGGGTGTTTATTGCAAATCCCAGAAACAACATATATTAAAGTTATGGGACAGCTGTGCTTTTTGGCAGTTTTGTACTTCAAGCTTGATGTTCCTTTACTGGTTATATATAAAATACTGCTACCCTATATAGGTTGGATATACAAATATCTTTTTTGTAATAATTATTTTATAATGATCATTTTTAAAGGCAAACTGTGCCCTGGCAATATTTCTCATACATTTTGTTTGCAAATCTTGGCTTTTTATCTTTTAACAGCTGGTCAACTCCAGAATGAGTAAGGTTGCTTCTAGCAGCCATTCGTTTCTGTGTTTCCTATACAAATAATTGTTGAAGGCTATAGATAGATATATTTATGCAGAGCTATACTAACCTTTTCCAGCTCTCTCGGTATTCGCAAGCAGGTGTACACTTTTTCTCTTCTTTCTTTGTATTTTGCTTCATTATTCTCAAGAAAATATCCCCTTGTTAGCTCAGCACTGATGAATCTCAGCAACGAAAGATCTGCACAAAATAAATGTTTTTAGGAGGATCAAATAAACAGAAAACTCAGACTGTTTAGCCCAAAACATTCACAAATCTTTCTAATGTAGTACTGGTATTTGATCTGTCTGTCCAGAAATGTCGTCTCCCATAGACTCCCCTTTATCCAAACAATCCAAATTTTTTAAAATTATTTTCTTTTTTCTCTGTAATAATAGCTTGTAACAGTAGCTTGTACTTGATCCCAACTAAGATATAATTAATCCTTATTGGAAGCAAAGCCAGCTATTGGGTTTATTTAATGTTTACATGATTTTCAAGTGGACTTAAGGCATCAAGATCCAAATTATGGAAAGATCCACTATCTGGAAACCCCAGGTCCTGAGCATTATGGATAACAGGTCCCATATCTGTAGTAACTTATAATACAGTGTTATCTGTTACCTGCCTACCCATTGTATAGCATATAAGGACATAATGCTTTAAAGATTTTGAAATGTCCTTGACCAGACCTACCCCAAAGGAATCCCTCTTTAGGGATTCCATTACATACTGAGTATATATATATATATATATATATATATATATATATATATATATATATATATATATATATATATATATATATATATATATATATATATATATATATATATATATACAAATGAGCCATGCTACATTGTTATGATGTGCCTCCACCATGCATCACTTCTTAAAAAAATCTTTTAAGACAGAAGACATACAGTAGTACAGGTATGGGATCCGTTATCCAGAAATCTGTTATCCAGAAAGGTCCAAATTACGGAAAGGCTGTCTCCCGAAGACTCAATTTTATCCAAATAATCCAAATTTTTAAAAATTATTTCCTTTTGCTCTGTAAGAAATAATAGAACAGCACCTTGTACAAGATCCATACTTAGTTATAGTGAATCTTTATTAGAAGCGCCTATTGGGTTTATTTACTGTTTACATGATTTTACAATAGACTTAAGGTACAATGATCCAAATTACGGAAAGATCAGTTAACCTGGAAAGCCCCAGGTCCCGAGCATTCTGAATAAAAGGAACATTTAAAATAAGGAACATAATAAATGTGGGAACCTCAGAGATGTTAACATATATAGACACTATACATATTTACTCAGCACTTTATTAGTAAGAAAAGAGAGAAAAGCAGATCAGGAACAATATCTGTGTTTGGTAGGGATGCACCGAGTCTAGGATTCGGTTCAGGATTCGGCCTTTTTCAGCAGGATTCCGATTTTGCCAAATCCTTCTGCCCATCCGAACCGAATCCTAATCCTAATTTATGCAAATTAGGGATGGGGAGGGAAATCGCATGACTTTTAGTCACAAAACAAGGAAGTAAAAATGTTTTCCCCTTCCCACCCACAATTTGTACATGCAAATTAGGATTCGGTATTCGGCCGAAACTTTTAAGGATTCTGGGGTTTCGGCCGAATCCAAAAAAGTGGATTCGGTGCATCCCTAGTGTTTAGTAAAATACATTTGGTTACATTGATGACAACAGGCTGGCACATCTAATTAAGACCATGTCCTTGTATTTGCCCAAGTGATAAAACCAAAAGTGTCAGTTAAAAAACATGATCAAATTGTTCCTTCAGTGGATTGGCACTGACCTTCTGTATTCTAGACATTTCTACCAGACATATAACCATACAAGGATATGTACTTTGTTAATCTAGCTTTGCAGCAAATTTCATTTTATTATCCAAATTGCCGGCTGGAGATTTATAGTGATGGCACTTACTGCACAATCCGGTTAGGACATTTATTATGTTTTGATTAATGCCAACAAAAGAATTAGGCCTAAATGGAATACGCTTTTCGTTGGCTCGTGTATACCTCTGGCATTTTGCAGGGCAAGCCAGATAAATTGAAATCTGCACTGTGATTATGCTCTGACTGATAAAAAAAAAGGGACTGTAGCTCTCAAGGTGACCCATGCAGACATATTTGCAAGGATACACAAGTTGCTCCACTTTTCTGCCTGATCTCTAACAGAATATAGCACAGAGGGCTGGTTTATGTAAAGCTATGTGTAATGGGAACATGAATAGATGCGTCGTGTACCAGCCAGGCAACCTACATAGTAATACAAAGGGCACAGTTTATTAAAGGGCATGTAGGGGCAACAAAATAAAATCCCATTTTAACTTTCTTTAATGAAAAAGAAACCTATCTCCAATATACTTTAATTAAAGAATGTGTACTGTTTTTATAAGAAACCTGACTGTATGCAGTGAAATTCTCCCTTCATTTACTGCTGTGGATAGGAATTGTCAGATGGTCCCTAACTGCTCTGCAGGGAAACAATCATACTTATGAACAGCAGGGGGAGCCCCCACCTTACTTCCCAGCCATGCAGAACTCAAGCAGCTTTGTTTGTTTCCCTTTAGAGCAGTCGGCGACTGTGTACAGATTTGTATTCGGTTTTATTTTTGCCTTTACATCCCCTTTACTGTTTTCAACTCCAGCTGCAGGGACAAAGATCATGGAGCCAGATTTAAACAGATAAACTGGGATTCTATTTGAAGAATTATTTTGCTGCAGCCACTGATTCTGCAGAGTTGGAGAAAGTTTCCATTAAACAATACAAAAACTATAAAATTCACATTAAATTACATTTCAACACAGGCCCAGTGCAGTCTGTATATGGTAATTATTAATCAGTCTTGCTGCATTGGCTTCTGGCAGATATTATTTGACTTGTGCAGCCCAGATCACACTGAGCATGTGCACAGTCTTGGTCTTGCAAAGATGTATAACAAAGTTACAAGATGGTGACTCCCTGTAGCCAACTTTGAAAGCATAAATCATTTGTTTGATTAGGCTTGCGGTGCAGTAAGTTCATGTTTATGTTTAGTATACAAAATACAGCATTTCGAGCTTATTCTATTTTAGATTTTACTTCCTTACCCCTTTAAACCCAAGTCTTCATACTTTGCAAATAAACCTATGAGTGGGAGCTGCCACACTGTTTGCTTTGGCAGAGGGAAGCCTGTAGGGTATTCAGAGATGACTAACAGCATGTGGCAGTTTTTACTGCTGCTTATAAAAAATGTTTTAGACTAACCACATTCAAGATAAGCAATATATAAACCTTGTCGTATATACTAATGCAAATGGCAGAGAAATATATACAGGGCGCACAGAAGGCCATACTCTGATATTTGTGAGTTCAGGTGGTTACATGTAGGTGTTTTTCCACGTGCCTCATGTTTTTGTTCTCATCGGGGATGGGGTACAGGATCTGTTATCCAGAAAGCTCCAAATTATGGAAAGGCAGCCTCCCATTAACTCCATTTTATCCAAATATTTAAAAAAATATTTCCTTTTTCACTGTAATAATAAAACAGTAGCTTGTACTTATCCCAACTAAGATATTATTAATGTTTATTGGAAGCAACACCATCCTATTGGGTTTATTTAATGTTTACATGATTTTCTAGTGGACATAAAGGGGTGGATCACCTTTAAGTTAACTTTTAGCGTGTTATAGAATGGCTAATTCTAAGCAACTTTTTCATTGACCTTCATTATTTCTTTTTTTATTATGTGCCTTTTTCTTCTGACGGTTTCCAGTTTTCAAATGTGGATCAATGACCCCACCTAAAAACAAATGCTCGGTAGGGCTACAGATGTATTGTTATTGCTACTTTTTATTATTTGTCTTTCTATTCAGGCCCTCTCCTGTTCATATTCCATATTTAAACATTTATTTAAACCGATGCATGGTTGCTAGGGTAATTTGGACCCTAGCAAACAGATGGCTGAAACTGGAAATTGGAGAGATGCTGAATAAAAAGCTAAATAACTCAAAAAACCACAAATAATAAAAAAATTAAAAATAATAGCAAATTGTCTCAGATATCACTCTCTACATCATACTAAAAATTAATTTAAAGGTGCACAACTCCTTTAAGTTATGAAGATCCAAACTACAGAAAAATCCGTTACCTGGAAAAACCTCAGGTCTCTAGCATTCTGCATAACAGGTCCCATACCTGTACATTACTTTCATAATGGTCAATCCTTGTTTTAGTGTTCAGGAAGCATTTTGTGCACCAAAATGGGGGACCTGATGTCCATCCCCATGCCCTGGCTACACAATTAAATGGTTAAGAGAATGGGGGGAATGTGAGGAGAGCAGTGACATCTAGGAAGTGCTGAATGGAAAGCGAAAGTAATTGTCTGCCCCGCCTCTATGAGGGGCAGACAATATTTGATTGACAGCTGAGATTTTAAAATTAGCTTACAACAGATATGAATGCTTTAATAAAAAATAGAAATTGGATTTCATATTTAATTTGAAAAGGACTTTTATTATACAGCTTTTTTTTTTGTCTGGGTGACAGGTGAACAGGTAAAGGTGAACAACCCCTATAACTAATCCAACAGATCCACTAATGGGTCTCTTCTCAAGGAGTACTGTAAATGCTGGGAATTTACCCTAAGGGCTATTCCACACGGGGAGATAGCGACGCGTTTGCGGTCGCGGCGACAAAGCGCCGCGACAGTCGCCGCGACCGGCGCAGGCGACAGTTTTGTATGGGCGCCTATGTAAAAACGCCTGTGCTAACCACACGAGGCGATGCGCTTTTCAACAGTCGCCTGAAAAAGCCTGGCGAGGCATTTTCAGGCGACTGTTGAAAAGCGCATCGCCTCGTGTGGTTAGCACAGGCGTTTTTACATAGGCGCCCATACAAAACTGTCGCCTGCGCCGGTCGCGGCGCTTTGTCGCCGCGACCGCAAATGCGTCGCTATCTCCCCGTGTGGACTAGCCCTAAAAGTGACAATGCAGTATGCGTACATGTAAGCATATTTGCTTGTTAATGCACAGTACATTTTGCCCAGCTCCCAGGGCCCAACACCTCACAAGCTCTGCCTGTAATTTGCTTATCTGCTGGGTATGGAAAGTGTCAGTAGCTTGCCTTTAGTGTGGAACTGAGACATTTCCATGTTTGTGTACTCCTGCCTGCTCTGCAAAGGGTCATGTTTGTATTGCGGATAAATGTGCTACATTCTGCTAGAACAGCCATCAGGAAAATACAGTGTCACGTCAGCAGTGCTGACATGACACTCCTCAATGCAGACAGAAACAACTTTGTCAGATTAATGTCAGCAGAAGGTGCTAAATGCCAAGTATTACAGTAAATCCAGTAATTCAGCCATCCTCCTTTAATTGAGTTTATTAGCTATAGCCAGCTGCACTTAGAGAACAAGCTGCTTGGTTCAGGCACCACTGGGCTGTCCCACTGAAGCAGTCAGTATGTAAGGTGACAGGAGCTGGACATCAGGATCTCATGTCTCTTGTGACTGTAGCCAGAAGGGAACACTACAGGACATACCTGAAGACTTTCATACTGCACCATTTAAATATATATCAAAATAGATAAGATGTGCAAAAAAAAAAAAAAAGTTTCTAATATAATTAGTTAGCCAAAAATGTAATGAATAAAGGCTGGAGTGAATGTCTAAATAATAGTCAGAAAACTACTTCCTGCTTTTCAGATCTCTACCTCTGAGTTAGTCAGTCAGTGACTTTAAGGGGGCCCACATGGGACATAACTGTTGTGTGTTTGCAATTGAGCCTTAGCATTCAGCTCAGATTCAAAAGCAACAGTTATGACCTATGTGGCCCCCCTCAAGTCACTGATTGGTTACTGCCTGGTAACCAGTGTAAACCAAGAGAGCTGCAAAGCAGGAAGTAGTGTTCTGGCTATTATGTTACACATCCAGTCCCTCCAGCCTTTATACATTACATTTTTGACAAACTAACTATATAAGAAACATCTTTTATTATGCACAGCCTATCTATTTACCCAGTTTTTATACTGAACAATTCCTTTAACAATGACACCTTTGTCTCAATCATGCAGGAAAATTTGTATTAAGAAGCAAACAAAAATACATGATAATTATGGTGGTTATACACTCTAGCGAGGACTGCATATGCTCCAACAGTCCAACAGGATTTTTAAACCTACTAGATTGAAATCTGTCTGATTTTTTGGCTAGATATCGGTTGGGTAGGCCCAGTCGAGAAAGCCCCACACACAAGCTGCTGATTTTGTCTATCGGCAGCTTTATCAGCACGTTTAAGGTCAACCTTTAGGCTACCGTATATACTCGAGTATAAGCCATCCCGAGTATAAGCCGAGGTACCTAATTTTACCTCCAAAAACTGGGAAAGCTCATTGACTTGAGTATAAGCCGAGGGTGAGAAATGCAGCAGCTTCTGGTAAGTTTCAATAAAAAAAATTGAAGGTTTCTGCTCCCATTGGAGGTGCCAGCGTCTCGTTTTTGGATGCCGGCAAATATTCTTAGGCCCCGGCGACCGTTTTTGCGCTTGGCCCGAGTATAAGCCGAGGTAGAGTTTTTCAGCATATTTTGGGGGCTGAAAAACTCGGCTTATACTCGAGTATATACGGTACTTGTATAATGAGCAGTGGAATCATTCAATAGGCAGGAGTACTCTTTATATTTGCACTTTAGCCTGCAGAAATATTGTGTTGCCCAAGCCCAGGGAGATTGACAGAACCAGCTCACCCTGCTCAGCCATGTCAGTGTGTCCGGGAACTGTTCGTAAACCTGATCTGGGGATGTCTTAGGGGCAGTTTTAAAAATGAAGAATAGCAGGACTCTTTATTTGTTGACATTTTCATATCAATTAGAGGGATGTATACAGTGAAACTTCAATTTTACATGCCCTTTGAAAGGACATGTTAACCCCCCACACAAAAAATTTAATCACTGAAGAGTGACTGCCACTATGGTTGTTCAAAGGTTATCAGTAAGGCTGCAGCATTCCGTTAATAACCTAGGATTCCTTCTACTCCTCTAACCCAATCTGCCCCCTCCATTGAGAATTTCCTTTGGCTGTTGGCTCATGAGCATGCTCAGTTCTTCTCAGCTCAGATTACCAAACACATCCTCCAGTCTAGCAGCCAATGAAGAGATGGCATTGCTGGTTCCCATAGAAACTCTGCTCTAGCTCTCTGCTCCGATTTTTAAATCTTAACCCTCTCCTGAGCTTGGCTTAACCATTACAGTGCTCAATAAAAGCAGGACTTATAATCATAGTAAATGATGCCTGTGTTAGCCTGCATTCTTCAATTGCATGCACTTTACATCACATATGTGCTGTTGGCAGATCTAAATGCACTGATGATGTTTTCCCTCATTCTACATTCTTCTTTTGTGGCCCCACCTATATATTATTCATTATACTTTGCCCTGATTTTACATTTTCCTGGATTTTACACCATTTTCTTCTGGTCCCCTAAAAACTTAAAATGGGGGTTTTACTGTATATAGTTACATAGTTAAATTGGGTTGAAAAAAGACAAAGTCCATCAAGTTCAACCCCTCCAAATGAAACCCAGCATCCATACACACACCCCTCCATACACTCATTATTAGATATAATTATTTTAAGTGTAATGTGCATGAAAATGGCTAAAATCCTGATAAACCTCTGAAAGGGTGAGAAATATGTAACCTAGATGATGCACACTGTCCCGTAAGAATGCTACCTATTCCATTTACTGCCAACATCACCCCCCTGTCTCTCTGCATCGGGGCTTCTAAACTCCATGGTGGGTTTGCCAACCTAGATTAAATGTACAAGCCAGTGAAACTTGACGGCTGCCCAAGCGAACGCAGCCAAGTCTGCAAGTGGTGCGGAATCATAAGGAATTCATAGTCAAAATACAGACCATGGAAAACCCACATGTATGTATGTATGTATGTATGTATGTATGTATGGCTCTGCATTAATCAAAAGGGAAACTTCCCAACTGTTTGGCATCAGATAAACTTATAGCAATACTGCAATGGCTTCATCAAAGCACTGATAGTAACAATGTTCAGTGTGCAGATCACATCAAATGCTCCATGTTTGATAGATGACTGCATTTCGAGACATGCACCGTACAGTGTTGTTTTTAACAAGTTAAACAAAGGATTAATGAACCATATGCTCCCGTGTCTATTCACACTGCACAGACACGACCCCCATGAGATATGGAGTTGAAGTCAAATCGATCAACTGATCAATATCCATGGTACCAATCAATATCTATATAAATACATGTTAATAATAATAATAATAATAATACCAGCGGTGTAGTTGCCCCCTGGTGCACCTGAAAGTATATCATGGAGACATTTTACAATCTCTGTATGTATGGTGATATTATTACAGTACAAGCCACATTTTATGTTTTTCAGGGGACCAGAAAAATAAAATGGTGTAAAATCCAAGAAAATATAATATCAGGGGAATGTATTATACATAATATATAGGTGGGACGACAAAACTACAAAATGTACATTGAGGGAAAACTTGAAATCAGGGGATGTAAAATGGAAGTTTCACTGTATAAAGTAAGTGGGCAGATAAAATGTTTCGTTTTGCACCAAAAAAGTGTGTGTGTGTGACACTGATAAGGTGTGTGTGTGTGTGTGTGTGTGTGTGTGTGACACTGACAGGCTGTGTGTGTGTGTGTGTGTGTGTGACACTGACAGGCTGTGTGTGTGTGTGTGTGTGTGTGTGTGTGTGTGTGTGTGTGACACTGACAGGCAAAGTGTGAGTGGGAGAGACTGACTGACTGACTGGGCAAGATCACAACTCACCAACTAAACTACAAACTCTCCCAGCATCCCCCGCGAGCCTAGGCTTGGAAGCAGTGTATCTCCGCCTCAGTTCCTCACATGCCTTACCTGACAAGCTCCGCTTCTTCGTCTCTACACGGCTCCCGTCACTCGGCTCGTAGAAGCCCAGGGTCTCCGCTGGTGTTGCCGCCGTTGTACGTTTGCCCCCATCCTCCTCTTTTTCCTCTCCGCTCATAGCCGCATCCGCCATCCCCACCCCCGGCGGCCACCCCAACTACTCCGAGCTCTTCTCACCACCTGACACCGCGCGTCATCAGCCGCGGCCTCGGATTATTTATTTTACCTGAGCAGAGAAGCAGCAGAGCGATGACAGCGCTTAGCACTGGGGCGGGTCGTTCTGTGCGCGGCGGCCATCTTGGATATGGGCAGTAGGCCCAAAACGTCACTAACAATTGTGTTGTTGTTGTTGTTCGGGCAAGTTATGTTTTGAGAGTATTTCAAGCGCGTATGGTTATATGATTTATACGGACGTTCTAAATGAAGTCACTTCAAATTAAACTTAATAATGTTTGTTGAGATCCTACAACGGGGCTTTAGTTTTCATCTCTGCGTTTTGTTCAAAAGCTCATTGATACACAACACACGTTTTATTCCACTGTACATAAGAAAAAAACGAACATTTTTGACACTCCTGCCAATAGTATTTATTTTACTACCATTAGGGAGGAGCAATGGGCGGGGCTCCAGCTGCAGGGCCGGCCCAAGCTCCACCTAGATCCCGCCCACACCACCGTTAAAAGTCCCCACAGACATCAGCACTAAAAAATGTAGGCCCCCCATAAAAGTTATTTTTAAAAAATTGGTGACCAGGGCCTCCTATAAGTTAAAAAAAAAAAAAAATTGGCACCAGGGCTCCCCTTACAAGATAAAAAAAAATTGGGGCCCCAGAGAATATTTTTAAAAAAAAAATCATTGTTGGCAGGTAGGGTTGCCACCTTTTTCAAAAAGAAAATACCGGCCTTCCTATATATTTATCTTTTTTCCCTATTAATAACATTGGGATCAACCGTCATTTTTACCGGCCAGGCCAGGAAAATACCGACCAGGTGGCGACCCTATTGGCAGGGGCCTAAAGAATATTAAAATAATACATTGGTGGCCAGGTGATTAAAAAATTAAAAAAAAACAAACATTGGTGTTCATTAGAATTGAAATCGTGGCTTTAGGACTTCAACTTCAGCACCATCTTGACTTCGGGTCTTTTCGCCGATTCTGGACTTCAATTTTGGCTGTTTCCATGACTTCTGGTCTGTTCACCACTTTAGGACTTCAACTTCACTGTTTTCATGACTTCGGGTCTTTTCGCTGCTTCAGTTCTTCAATTTCAGCTGTTTTCATGTCTTTGGGTCTTTTTGCTGCTCGAGTACTTCAACTTTGGCTGTTTTCGTGACTTCGGGTCTTTTCACGGCTTCGGGACTTCAGCTGTTCGTGACTTCAGGAAAGACAAGACGGCACGGCTTTGGCACTGTCAAACGGGGTCTGGCTATTCTGGGCTCTCTGCCAAAAGCCTATTACGTTTCAGAAACTTTGTATCTTTTTCTGGCTGTTCAGTGCAGGAGATCAAACATAAAGTCTGGACATTTTAGTAACAATCCAGGACTGCGGGTTGAGCTGTGAAAATCAGGACTGTCCCGCGAAAAACAGGACTTCTGTAAATGAAGCCGACCTGCAGACCAGTCTTTCTTATGAGCAATTGTACCCCAGAAATCTTTATATTAATGATATCTCTCTTCCAATCAATGGCCAGTTATACTACAATCTCTGTATGTATATTGCCACCTTAAAGGAGAACTAAAGCCTCTTGGCTTCCATCTTTTCATGCTCTTTGAAAGGGGTGGTTCACCTTTAAAGGACCAGTAACATCAAAAAATTTAATTGTTTTAAAGTAATGAAAATATAATGCAGTGTTGCCCTGCACTAGTAAAACTGTTTGTTTGCTCCAGAAACACTACTATTGTTTATATAAATAAGCTGCTGTGTAGCAATGGGGGCAGCCATTCAAAGGAGAATAGGCTCAGGTTACACAGCGGATAAGCTCTGTCGAACATAATGTTATCTGTTATCCATTATTTATCCTGTGCCATATAGCCGTTTTTCAATTTCCGCCAATGCTATTCATCAGCTTGTTTATATAAACTATAGTAGTGTTTCTGAAGCAAACACATCCGTTTTACCAGTGCAGGGCAACATTACATGATATTTTTATTACTTTAAAACACTTTCAGTGTTTGGTGTTACTGTTCCTTTAAGTTAACTTTTAGTATGTTATATAATGACCAGTTCTAAGCAACTTTTCAATTGGTCTTCATTATTTTTTTGTTATAGTTTATGTTTAACTATTTGCTTTTTTCTTGTGACTTTTTCCAGCTTTCAAATGGGGGGTCAATGACCCCATCTAAAAACAAATGCTACAACGTTGTAGTCATTGCTACTTCTTATTAGTCATCTTTCTATTCAGACATTCTCCTATTCATATTCCAGTCTCTTATTCAAATCAGTGCATGATTGCTAGGGTAATTTGGTCCTTAGCAACCAGACTGTTGAAATTGCAAACTGGAGAGCCGCTCATTGAAAAGCTAAATAACTTAAAAACCATAAATAATAAAAAATGGAAACCAGTTGCAAATAGTCTCAGAATATCACTCTCAATATCTTACTAAAAGTTAACTCAAGGGGAACAACCCCCCTGCCCTCTTCCGAACTTCACCATAACCACTCCCCTAGATGGACCTGCACTCCTATACTGGATCGTTACTTGTTTTCTGTGGGCCCCAACAAAACATGGCTCCTGATCATGCAAAGCTACAGTAGCTTTGTGTCAGTGCTTTTTACCACCAAAAGAAAGAGCTGGACTATTTCCATAAATTGTCCTCCACTCTCTGGGAGAATTAAGTGAAGCTAGTGTTTAGTAATGGGCGAATCTATTCGGCAGGTGCAAATTCACTGCTTATTTCTGAGTTTCGCCATCGGCAAATAAAAATACTAGTTTGCTGCGAAAATGCATGTCAATTGCAACCGGCGTTGATCGATGGCGTCAAAAGTCAAATTTTACGCCGGGACAAATTCGCCAATCACTAGTTCCGTTCATTCCTCCCCAGTGAAATGCTTATACAAGGTCATCCAGTATCTCCAGTCATTCCTACGGAGAATGCTGCTTCCCTCCAGTAGATGTAGCTAACAGCTCATGCAAGAATAGACGCTAACATTCTGCTATAAATGTCTTTCTGGTTTGTCCCTTTTCTTGTTTGTTTCTAATTAGTATCCGTTAGCAGTGTGCATGTACTGTAAAAGGAAGAAAATTGGTTAACTTATCTATGTTTTATGCATGTGTTGTATAATTTAATAAGACTTTCATCACACAAAAAGGGCAATAGGGGAAGCAGGATCTCACTTCACATAATTCCGTGTTGCTTATTATTTACATAGGGGCCACAACTATTAGCAGACCAACTTCCCCATAGATACAGTTAAAGTAAACAGCTTACTAAATAACATGCTTAGTACAGAACACTGTAACTGGCCCCTAGTGGATGCCGAATTCCCTGTGGGTAGTGAGGGTACATCTGGCCTTGATCCTTAGGAATATTGCACATTTATGTACAAGGGGAACATCATTGTGTTTCTGGGACATGGAAATCATTTGTAAAAATTTTGGTTATTTGATTATAATGGAGTCTATAGGAGACAGCCTTTCTGTAATTCGGATCTTTCCGGATAACCAATCGAATACCTGTACCTTAAGTTTTGGGCTTTTGTACCAGTCCAAGGCAACCACAGCTATTTAGCAGGGCCTCCTGATATCAGTTACTGAGCTTAGGGACTGACTCAAACTGTACTAAATATATATATATATATATATATATATATATATATATATATATATATATATATATATATATATATATATATATATTGTATATTATATATGTCACAATATAAGTAAATAATTCAGATTATTGGTACACGGCAGCTCAGAAACCAGCACAATTATAATAATTTAATAATCAGCCCTCTAGCATCAGGTTATATAACAGGCAAGCCTCATTTTCTGCTTAAGGTATGAAGATCCAAATTACAGAAAGATCCATTATGCAGGAAGCCCCATATCCCAAGTATTCTGGATAAAAGAGTCCCATACCTGTACTTTTATTCTTTAAACTCTGTACAATTATAATCTTCCATTTTCACTTTCTAAAAATAAGGCAAGTAAACATGTAAGTTCAGTATATAATGTAGGGATCTATACGGTTAAATTGCACCTATGGCATTTAATTCACTATCCTTCTTCCTTTTCCCTAGTTACTGGGCAAAAGCCCATGTATCTAGTTAAAGTATTTGCATATCCAGGTTATTGGCCAAAAGGGCTGGATAATCCTCTTTGGTTGCTGGTGTCCTGATCGACTGGTTATTCCCATTGAGCCTGGGTACAACAAGGCCCAGTAAAGCGTTAGCCCTAGAGGGACCTGGTCCTCTAGTGTCTGAGTCAGGGAGCAGGGAACACAGCGAATAGCTGTTAGTGTATAAACAGGGTTAGTTATGTCATAGACTCTGTAGGAGAGTAAGATAGAGAGGACCGATAGTAAGAGCAGCTTGGTGCTCTATCAAGGATTGTAGTAGGGAGTAGCTTCCCAAGGTTGTTGGATGCCTTTAATGAAGGGGCCACAGTGGATAGGGTGTCAGGTTTCGATTTCTTCTCTCTGACCATTCCACTGGGTGGGAGCCAGACCGCTTTGAGGTATATCTGCTGAAGGAATGGATGTACTACTTGACTACTCTGCTTGATGGGACTCACTTCTCTCAGCTGTGGCATATAACCTGTTTCAGCCTGCTAAAGCATTGTGTGTGTCTCTTGTACCTCTGTAAGTAAACCCTGGGCTCATTTGTCTTGTACAAATAAACTGTTATTCTTTTGGTTCATCACAAGAATCTCCTGGCTCCCATTATTTCTATTCGGTGTAGCGTAATAGTGTGAGAGTTGTAGTTATAAGACTATAATCTTCCGTGTAGCCAAGGCCCTAGCCTGAAGTGTTTTGAGTCACATGTAACCCGTGCTCTAATAACTAGCTGAACATTAACCCCTTTTTGTACTGCCTAGTCAGATTAGCGTTACAATAAATGACGACATTTCTGGCAATATTGATTCTAGGGAGAATTTAAGTTCTGCTTTAAGACAACATTACCTTGCAGAGCATTCTGCGATTTCAGGCGCAACTGTAGAAAGATCTCTTTAAAGGAGAACTAAACCCCCTTTCTAATAAAAAACCCTTACCCTCAATAGCCCCCCCTCCCTGCTCCCCCACACAGGCGTTACCACAAGTAAATACCCCTAAGCCAGTAATTACCCCTTGTTGCAGAGTCAGCGCAGCGGAGGGCGCCATCTTCAGCCGATTCGGTAATCTCAGTAAGGAAGTGCCGTTTTGGTGCATGCACAGTTGCATACTGTGTATCCTGTGCTTGAATGGCTGCCCCCATGGCTACACAGCAGCTTGTTTATATAAACTATAGTAGTACTTATCTGTTATCTACTGTGTATCCTGTGCTTGAATGGCTGCCCCCATGGCTACACAGCAGCTTGTTTATATAAACTATAGTAGTACTTATCTGTTATCTACTGTGTATCCTGTGCTTGAATGGCTGCCCCCATGGCTACACAGCAGCTTGTTTATATAAACTATAGTAGTACTTATCTGTTTTCTACTGTGTATCTTGTGCTTGAATGGCTGCCCCCATGGCTACACAGCAGCTTGTTTATATAAACTATAGTAGTACTTATCTGTTATCTACTGTGTATCTTGTGCTTGAATGGCTGCCCCCATGGCTACACAGCAGCTTGTTTATATTAGGGATGCACCGAATCCACTATTTAGGATTCGGCCGAACCCCCAAATCCTTCGCGAAAGATTCGGCCGAATACCGAACCGAATCCTAATTTGCATATGCAAATTAGGGATGGAAAGGGGAAAACATTTTGTTACTTCCTTGTTTTGTGAGAAAAAGTCACACGATTGCCCCCCCTAATTTGCATATGCAAATTAGGATTCGGTTCGGCCGGGCAGAAGGATTCGGCCGAATCCGAATCCTGCTGAAAAAGGCCGAATCCTGGATTCGGTGCATCCCTAGTTTATATAAACTATAGTAGTACTTATCTGTTATCTACTGTGTATCCTGTGCTTGAATGGCTGCCCCCATGGCTACACAGCAGCTTGTTTATATAAACTATTGTAGAGTTTTTGAAGCAAACACCCCAGTTTTACCAGTGCAGGGCAACAGTAAATGATATTGTCATTCCTTTAAAACATTTTCGTTTGTTGGTATTACTGTTCCTTTCATACAGAGTAGTTTGGTGTATGTGACAACAGCCTACACTTTCTTATAACCTGTGATGTAATGTGTTGGCAAATACTAAGCCTCCTAAGCAGCACAGATACTAATGAATAAACTTGAGAAGCAAACAGGGACATGTCACAATCTCCTTAGCACAATTTATTGGCACACGATTATTTGCAAAGCAACATGTAATACATTTTGCTCATAACACTTTGACATATTGTGTGCTCTGAATGGTTGTATGCAAATGAAAGAAATTGTAGACTTATAAATTCCACATAAATACACTGCAATAATAATAATTATAATAAAAAAATGCAATGGATAGATTTACAAAATATCTATACAAGAAATATACTGTGAAAGGGAGCAAAAAGCCAACTGAGATGCAATAAAAACCCCAAGGTCTCAGATTTAACCGCTCACAAAATCTCCGGATACATGGCTTAGTAATACCTGGATTTAAAAATGTTTTTTGTTTTTTTAAATAACTTGGTGATCAGAAAAAGCAACACTGTTGTTTCTTTGTTCTGAAATATGACTCATCTCTTCACATTATTAGTCGAGTAAAGTTACAGAAGAACTTTTTAGATGAACAGCACAAAAAAACTGAAAATACATTTATTTCAAGATGTGTAATTGTATAAAGGTAAAAATGAAGTTGAGGCCCCATTTGTTAAAGCACAAATGATATCAGTATTACAAAAAAAGCGTTCCACTTACAAACCATTGTAAGTTAATTTTGCTGTAAGGATTGATTGCGACCTATACCGAGAGGGAAAAAATACATTTTTACAAGATAAATTGAGAAAATGATTGTATTCTTTGCAGGTTGTGATACAGAATATTTATGCAGCGAAGAATTCTACCACCATTCGTAAGACTCTCTTTTAAAAAATGATCTTTCTACTGCAATTTTTTGTGAAATTGGTACCGTTGATATGAATGTTATTTCTACAACCATACTCTTAGGGGCAGATTTATCAAGGGTTGAATTGAAAATTCGAAGTAATAATATTCGAATTCAGAGCTATTTTTGTTTACTTCGACTAAGGAATAGTCCAAATTCAATTCGTATTTGAAAAAAATGCCAAAATTATAATATTGAAATTTATCATGTACTGAACTCAAAACTTTGGCTTCGACCAGTTGCCATCTAAAACCTGCCGAATTGCTTTTTTAGCTTATGAGGGACCTCCTAGAACCTATTTGGAGTCATTTGGTGGACTTTGAATTTTTTTGGGGCAAATCTTTTGATTCGAATTCAATCGAATGCGGTAAAACTTTGATTCAAACGATCAAATACAGCCTATTCACCCACAAAAAATAATTTCGTTTTTTTTAATACGTTTCTTTGAATTTCAACATTATTGGAAAAAAACTCCCATTACTTTGAAATTCGACCCTTGATAAATCTGCCCCAAAAACTCTAAAAATTTGTTTTTTTACTATAAAATCTGAATTTTTTAGCGAAAAAAAAACCCCTCAAATTTTTCGGAATTTATCAAACCCCAAGTGTGTTAAAAGTCAGAATAAAAAAGTACTCAAACTCAGACCTGCCGAGTTCCCGTAGAAGTCAATGGGAAAAGTCACAAAGATATTCTGATCTGCGCTAGGTTTCGTGCAATAATCCAAAGATTTAGTGGTTTCCAGTTTTCAGGCGGAAAATCCAAAAATACGTACGATTCAATTTTTTACATTTTTTTTCTGCACAGTAAATTTTCGGCAAAATGTATTGATAAATAAGGGGGAAAAAAACCCTGTGCGGATTTGGTCTGAGTAGTTTTCAGAGTAGTATTCAGATATTTTTGAATTTTGATAAATAACCCCCTTATTTTCACTGTTTTGTAGGAAGAATTATATGACCCACCATTATTTCATGGCATTTGTAAAGCATGAATTAGATGAAGGTTGTTTTTTTAATTCCAAGTCAGAAAATGGTGCAGAATGGTTGTTTTTTTGAAAATGTTTTCTCTATAAGACTCTCTTTTAAAAAATGATCATTCTACTTGAATTTTTTTGTGGAATTGGTACAGTTGATATGAATGTTATTTCGACAACCCTACACGTAGGGTGTTATTTATTAAAGTCTGAATGCCAAAAACTCGAATAATTCGGGTTTTTTTACTATAAAATCTAGATTTTAAGCAGGAAAAAAACTTGACTTTTTTGGAATTTATTAAACTCCAAAAGTCAGAATAAAAAAGTATACTCCAACTCAGACCTGCCGAGTTCATGTAGAAGTCAATGGGAGAAGTTCCAAAGATATCCTGATCTGTTTTAGGGATCTGTTTTTAGTTTTTTCCCCGCACAGGAAATTTTTGAGAAAGTGTATTGATAAATAAGGGTGAAAAACCCTGTGCGGATTTGGTCGGAGTAGTTTTCAGATATTTTTGGATTTTAATAAATACTTAAATAAATACTTATTTTCAATTTGTATTTTGTGGGGAAGGATTCTATGACCCACCATTATTTCATGGCGTTTCTAAAGCATGAATTAGATGAAGGTTGTTCTTTTAATTCCAAGTCAGAAAATGGTGCAAAATGGTTATTTTCTTAAAAAAAAATTCTGTATTCCCCCCCCCCTGTATTCTGTTAAGTGAAATAGAAAAATATTTTGGGAGTAAAAAATCTAGATTCATTTAATGCAATGTTTATAGTTTATTTTCAGTCTTATTTTAAAAATTGTATTATTCCCTTTTTTTGCAAAACAACGGAGGTCTAAAATCAGCGACACTATACTTATTCATATAAATTTATATCATGATTAATTTATATGAACATTGTCTATTTTTTTTAGCGAAAGAAAGACATCCCTCAAAAAAAAAAAACCCCCAAAAACCTACACAATAGGTCAGTCCACTACTACAAACCTGACTGCATAATATGCTTTCTTTTCTGGCCACCTTACATCAGTGAGACAGCCAATGAATACATATTGCATCATTTATGGTGTCTTCAATAATGTATCACAAGCAGCAAAGAAACGTAATGAAACCATTTAAGGAAATTCCAGTCATTTCACAACAATTAATTAAAAATACTTAACCGAAGTCTGGTAAGAAATATTCTGTAAAAAATTCTTCATTGCTATCACAATACTCTTCAATATAATCATAGCAATAAAAGGAAAGCATTCGATGCAATGAATTAAAATCGATATTCGGCGAAACCCTCGTTTCTTCACTTATTGGGAAGCTTGTTGGGTTGGGTTGTCAGATTTGGTCTCTGCATTTGGTGGAGGTTTGTTGTTCCAAGGGCTATTGTTTCCCAAAGCAGGTGAACTGTTGAAGTCTTCTTCATCATCCATACCATTAGCTGCATCATACTGTGTGTTTTCTAGTCTAGTGATAAGCCTTTCATCCTCGTCTCCAAATTCGCCTCCCATCAAAGTTGGTTCTCCTACCACCATCACATCCTGTGAACAGCACAGACCATTATTATGTGGGTACCTTGAGGAAAGACAAAAAAACTACTGATGACTCAATTTGGTTAGACTAATTTATACAGACACAAAGGGGCAGATTTATCAAGGGTCGTATTTAGAGTTCATGGGAGTTTATAAAAACTCATAAACTCCCATGAACTCCAAATTCGGGAAAAAAAAGACCAATTGAAATTTAGCAAAAAAATTCATATTTTTCAAACTCGGGTGAATGGGATCTACTTGCAAACTCGAATCGAATACGATTAGAGTTTTTTCTCCGAAAAAACCTCGATTTTCAATAAGGTTGCAAACAAATCCAAATTGATCCCAGGACGTCCCCCATAGGCTAAAACAGCAATTTGGCAGGTTTAAGGTGGCGAATAGTTGAATTTGAATTCTTAAAGGGCCAATATATAATACATTTCAAAATTAATTTGAATTTCTTTAAACTCAAATCTAATTTTAAATATTCCCTATTGAATTCCACTAAAAAAACCTCGAAAATTCGAATTTGAAATTTGAATTTGCACTTCGAACCTTGATAAATCTGCCCCAAAATGTATTTTCATTTTGCTAAATGATATGGTGAATAATGTAACCCCCTATTGTAGGATAAGTCATTGTCCTTGAGTTCTAATATCCTCATATTTTACAACAGGGGGAACATTATTTGTTATAATGCACAAGTTTCAGTGAGTCATGTGACAAAAATTACACCACTAAGCACCGATTATAAGATTATAAATGATGACATCAGTAAGCACCGTTTATAGGGATATCATTTACAAGATATTCATGGCATATATATATATATATATATATATATATATATATATATATATATATATATATATATATATATATGAGAAGAATTGAAATATATATATATATATATATATACTGTATAGTGAATAAAGTACCCCCTATTGTAAAATATAAGGATATTATAAGTAACCAAGGAGTTCCATGACCATATAAAAGCACAGGGTCGAAGGCCGAGTGTTTTTATACAGGTCAGACTTCTAGGGGCCGATTCATCAATAGTCGAATATCGAGGGTTAATTAACCCTCGATATTCGACTGGGAACTAAAATCGTTCAACTTCGAATATCGAAGTCAAACGATTTTGCGCAAATCCTGCGATCGATCGAACGATTCGAAGGATTTGAATCCAACGATCGAAGGAAAATCCTTCGATCAAAAAATCACAGGCAAGCCTATGGGGACCTTCCCCATAGGCTAACATTGACTTCGGTAGGTTTTATCTACCGAAGTAGGTGGTCGAAGTATTTTTTAAAGAGACAGTACTTCGATTATCGAATAGTCGAACGATTAGGGGGCAGAATTCTGCTCCTAAGACCTTTATCAAGATAAAGGTCTTAGGAGCAGACCGAAACGTTGGCCGAATTTTTTAATGTAATTTAATAAATATGGATTTTTAATCTTTTGTACACAAACCCTGGTGTGCATCTTTTTTCTTTCGACATTTGGATAATTTTGCCCTTGAAGATAGCACCCAGGTATCAACTCAGAATCAGGCATTACGGTGTGCGTTAAGAACTTCTGGACTATATATATATATATATATATATATATATATATATATATATATATATATATATATATAGTGAATAAAGTACCCCCTTTTGTAAAATATAAGGATATTATAAGTTACCGAGGAGTTTCATGACCATATAAAAACACGAGGCCGAAGGCCGAGTGTTTTTATACAGGTCATGGAACTCCGAGGTAACTTCTAATATCCTCATATTTTACAACTGGGGTACTTTATTTATTATAATACACAAGTTTTAGTGAGTCATGTGACAGAAATGACATCAGAACTCACCATTTATAACTGATGACATCAGAAACTCACCGTTTATAAGGATATAATTTACAAGATATTCATAGCTTTTGTGTATTATATATATATCTATATATATATATATATATATATATATATATATATATATATATATATATATATATATAAAATATATATATAAATATTTCAATTCTTCTCAGCATTTAGCCTAAGCAAAAAGTACAGCTGGCAAGTAGGATTACAGCACAAAGATGGCTTAATCGTTCAGGCAATTAAGATTATAATGCGTTTGAAGGATAAGTACAAGATTTGATTAAAGATATTAGGATGTCTTCATGTTTAAAGATCTAGTTTAATTATCTGTGGATTACTACAGAAAACTGAATATGACTGTGGGTATTCAATTTATATAAAGTTTATTCTCCTTGATAGACACACAGTTATGTGTTGACGTGATACTTCTACATATTAAAACTGATATATATTAGATCACAAAATCTGTCAGCAGCGCCTGATAGCGCTCATGTCTCCGTTGGCACCGCTCCCAAGACGGTGGCGCCCATGGCCGTCACGTGAGTAGCGGCGCCAGCGTCTCATCACCGGCACAATGACGTCACCCGTCCGGCGCGCAGATTTGAAATAAAAAGACGCCAAGGTCACGGGTTCAATGCCCGATAATAGGATTTCATGTGTGGTTCCTGGGTGCTTCTAAATTTACAGCTGATTGATTCTTGAACCTGCCTGAACTTGGATTTTGCTACTCATCTGCCTGCCTACTGAACCTTTGCCTTAATTTGACTACGATTTCGCCTGACCCCTTTTGGATAACGTTGAACTTTTACCCTAAGATTCCTCTTTAGTCCAGACTTCTCTCGCTGGGAGCCGATAGGCCCCCTGACAATTACACATCCACTCATTTGGATTGTGGAGTTCTAGGGGGCTGGGTAGGAGTGCTGACTCCTGACCCTTCTTGGTTGGTGGATGAGGAGAAATGGAAGACTAGGGTAACAAATTAGTAGCTCAGCTAGAAGTTACTGAGCCCCAATAAGTTCACCCTGTAACTTGAGTGTCATTGGAGCAAAACAAATTAAATGGAGCCAAGCTTGGTGAGTTTGCTCTGGTCCAAAGTGTTTCTTTTCTGTAGGGTTTGAGAATAGGGCATGCTAGGAGAGCCCTCCCTGTCTTTTTCTGCTTTTTCTGCTAATGTCCTTTTCGAGTTGTCTATAAGATCAGTTTAGGACCCGCCAAATTTTGTGGAATATGACCTGTAGAAATATATTTTTAAGCTCCCTGCTCTGCAGTTACTGTGGCTGCATAAATCCATATTGGTGGCAAAACAATCCCATTGGGTTTATGTGATGTTTAAATGTGTTATGGTAGACTAAAGCTGGCCGTAGATGTTGAGATTTTTAAAAGATCCGATCCTGATCGTGAAACCACAATTTTCTCGGAACAATCGTACGATCGTACGAATTGACCATCAACTAAAAAGATCAATTTGCCAGGAAAACAAAGGGGAGCTGCCTGCTTGGCTCTGCAAACATAGATAGATTGCACTGGGACCGACGAAGATTTTTTGACCTGGCCGATCAATTTCCTGACAGATGTCGGCCGAAAAATCGTAAGATCTACGATCGTTCGAATCCCACTAACCACACGATAATTTCAAAGGATTGGTCGGACTTCCCTAAATTCGGTCATTCGGCAAGAAGAATCGTCGCGTCTATGGTGGAGCTTTATGGGCAAATTTATCAAGGGTTGAATTTCGAGTTCATGGGAGTTATTTTAAACTCCCATAAACTCCCATGAATCTAAATTTATTTAAAAAATCGAAGTCAAGTGAATAGGATCGACCTGCAAACTCAAATAGAATTCAAATCAAATTCAATTCGAGTTATTTCTCAGAAATGAACTCAAATGTCAGTGTAACGATCTCATTATTAGGAACCTTGTGTAGTGAACGGTACTTTTGGATGCACCGGTGTTTACGGGGCCCTAGCTTTCTGCTGCGAAAGCCACCAAGGAAGTGCGTAGCCAAAAAACATAAACTAGATACCAGCAGGGATCAAGAAAAAGTGTAGTCGGAGTCAGGCAAAGAGTTCAAGGCAGGCGGCAAAAATCTTAGTCAAAAAGATCAGTCAAAGTATGTCAAAACACAGAAATACGCTTGAGCAGGAACAGATAAACTGAAGCCTAGGGTGGGCACTTTAAAAATGGAGATTGGGCTTTTTAATAAGGATTTGGCACCAAAGTTTGAATCCTGTGCCCAAAAATTACGTCAGGACGCTTTGCATCAAAACGTGGGTGTTCTTACGCTCAGCGTCAGACATCGCTGGCGTCCATTAACTTCCAGTGACGTCAGCGCCAGATGCCTGCGACCCTTGAGACGACCAGAGACGTTCCGGGAGGTAAGAACAGAGGAAGATCTCCCGACGTGTCTTACAGTCTGGAAGGACATAAACAACTCCAAATTGATCCCAGGACGTCTTCCATAGGCTAAAACAGCAATTTGGCAGGTTTAAGGTGGCAAATAGTAAGATTTTTAAAAAAACTCAGATTTTAACAATTTCCTAATAGAATTAGATAGTTTTGGCCATAAAAAAACTTGAAAATTAGAATTTTCACTTTGAACCTTGATAAATCTGTCCCTTTAAGTTTGGTGATCCAAACAATTGAAAAAAAGCCTTATCTGGAAAACCCCAAGTCCCAAACATTCTGCGTAACGGATCCTATATTTGTGATGAAAGAAAAAAAGGTACAGTGCACCTTAGATATAATCTGCTAAATTTTTTTCTGATTGTTCTAAGCTTACTAACTACTCATCCCTCATTAGATACTATTAGACTCTTGTGTACTGCACTGTAATTATGGTAATTCATATACTTCATGTTTTTTTTCACAAAAACAGCATTCATGCTGAGTTGTAAATTTTCAGAACTAATTAAGTAAATAGCAAACAAAAACATATCTGACTGCCAAGATGTCTTTAGTTTGCCATCTGTTCCTGCTATGAACCTGTCGTCTTTGTTATGGGCAATCCCATGGTCGCTAAGAGAGGATTTCTCAACCATCTGCAATAAAATGTGCTAATTATACTTGTGCTGCTATTACTGTAATACTCTTACATCTATTACGACTAAATGTCATGTTCTCAGTTGATCCTCGATTTATTAGTGGTTCCTCGCTGTCATAGTAGATTCAGGGGGATTTTTTCCCATGATAATGAGGTCTAAAAAAAATTAAAGGATCACCCCTAAAAAATACCCCAATTGTGGAAAAAGAAATCACCAAGAAGAAAGACAAAGCAATTAATGCCAGAAAACAGGAGCAGGATTGAGTTCACTCTAACGAAGTGATCCCCAACCAATGAATCAATGAATGTAATCAGGAAATGAAAGGCCACAGGCACAGTTGCTGTAAAACTCATGTCTGGCAGGCCAAGTAAAATACAGGAGCGGCATATGCGGGGGATTGTGAGAATGGTTACAGACAACCCAAAGATCACCTCTAGAGACCTGCAAGAACATCTTGCTGCAGATGGAGTATCTGTACATTGTTCTACAATTCAGCGCAATTTGCACAAAGAACATCTGTATGGCAGGGTGATGAGAAAGAAGCCCTTTCTGCACTCACGCCACAAACACAAACAGAGTCACTTGTTGTATGCAAAAGCTCATTTAGACAAGTCACAGTCATTTTGGAACAAAGTGCTTTGGACTGATGAGACAAAATGTAGTTATTTGTCATAACAAAAAGCGGTTTGCAAGGCGGAAGAAGAACACCGCATTCCAAGTAAAACACCTGCTACCTACTGTCAAATTTGGTGGAGGTTCCATCATGCTGTGGGGCTGTGTGATTAGTTCAGGGACTGGGGCCCTTGTTAAAGTCGAGGGTCGGATTAATTCAACCCAATATCAACAAATTCTTCAGGATAATGTTCAAGCATCAGTCACAAAGTTGAAGTTACGCAGGGGTTGGATATTCCAACAAGACAATGACCCTAAACACACTTGGAAATCTACAAAGACATTTATGCAGAGGGAGAAGTACAATATTCTGGAATGGCCGTCACAGTCCCCCGACTTGAATATCATGGAAAATCTATGGGATGATTTGAAGCAGACTGTCCATGCTCGGCAGCCATCAAATTTAACTGAACTGGAGAGATTTTGTATGGACGAATGGTCAAAAATACCGCCATCCAGAATCCAGACACTCAGCAAAGGCTATAGGAGGAATCTAGAGGCTGTTACATTTGCAAAAGGAGCTCAACTAAGTATTGATGTAATATCTCTGTTGGGGTGTCCAAATTTATGCACCTGACTAATTTTGTTATGATGCATAGTTCATATTTTCTGTTAATCCAATAAACTTTATATCACTGCTGAAATACAACTGTTTCCATAAGGCATGTTTTATAGTAAAAGGAAGTTGCTACTTTGAAAATTCAGCCAAATATAAACAAAACTCCAAAAAGTTAAGAGGGGTTCCCAAACTTTTTTTATATGACTGTATTTTAGATATATAGTATATATAGTCACAAAAATAACACCGACATATAGCAGATTTTCAAACACATTGAATATGCATATCAAACCGGTCCGTATTCCATAATAATGCCAATGCCAATATTTTGTTAAACCAGCCGTCATAAATATATTTAAATCAAATGGCTGCAGGAAATTATAATGGAATACTGACTGGTTTGGTATAACAGGCCCTTGGCTTGGACCCATCACTTACCAAACCGTTCCGTATTCCACGATAATTCCTCCGTACTCGTGTCTTATCTCCTATGCATTTTTTTGTAGTGAGGAACTGTAAATAAAGTAGGAATTGTTAAAGATTATACATAAATAAAAACAAAAATCACATGTTACACAACAGTATCTAGATAACAGTTATTATATAAACAAATAAAGGCTCTTTAGGACCAGTTATTATGCATGTTGGTATATATTGATATCAATTTTATAAATAAAAATACAGTTATACAGTTAAATCACTTATACAGTATATTATCTAATGTTAGAAACAAAGTATAAAGAGGCTATGTGCTATCACTTACTAGATGCTAAATAGAACCAGCGCAGTAACTAATGTCAAACATGAGCACAATATATCTGATTTGTTATTATAAAGCAACAATATTAGCACACAACATTATTTTTCCCTGAACTCCTACTCTTAGAAAAGGATAGTAATTCATATTGCGATAATGATCTTTGTATAAACAAACCCCATCCATCGCTGAGCTGCAGCTGTTGTTAGGCTTTGAGTTAAGGAGCAGCTTATCTGTGGAGTGGCAATTTGTTATAACTATCTACTTCTAAACAACCACTAGAGACACAGGGAAAGTAGAGAACTTTATAGAGACCCTGTAACCTCCAAGCTAACCAGTTCAGACGAACTATCTACTTCTCTTTAACCCGACTAGGCAAAGTTGAAAGTGAAATCTATTTTACTTGTTTACTGAAATAAAAATATAGTTTGTTTAAATGTTTATTAAAGGGCATGTAAAGGCAAAAAATAAAATCTTACTTACTTTCTTTAATGAAAAAGAAACCTATCTCCAATATTCTTTAATTAAAAAATGTGTACCGTTTTTATAAGAAACCTGACTGTATGTAGTGAAATTCTCCCTTCATTTACTGCTGTGGATAGGAATTGTCTGACGGTCCCTAACTGCTGAGCAGGGAAACAATCATACTTATGAACAGCAGGGGGAGCCCCCACCTTACTTCCCAGCCAGGCAGAACTCAAGCAGCTTTGTTTATGACGATCCCTAAGCAGCCCAGACCACACTGAGCATGTGCACAGTCTTAGTCTTGCAAAGATGTATAACAAAGTTACAAGATGGTGAATCCCTATGGCCAACTTTGAAAGCATAAATTATTTGTTTGATTAGGCTTGTGGTGCAGTAAGTTCATGTTTATATTTAGTATACAAAATAAAGCATTTCTAGCCTTATTCTATTTTAGACTTTACATGCCCTTTAAACAGGAACTATTGTAAACATGAAAACGCAATATAAGCTTCCTCTGCTTGAAATAAGAAATTCTCTATACATACGGTAGTCAATTAAAAATTCTGTATGGCCAAATTAAAATCCGACTGACTAGTGGCACCAAATGCAGTGATTCCAATACCTGATACTTACAGGGACTTGATTAGACAGGTTGAGGCTGGCGGCAGGTAGTTTTTTCTTGTTGTATGCACTGTTGTTCCCAGCGTTGCTGTTTGATGTGGCGCTTGGGGAATTTTTCCTTTTCCTTCTTTTAGTGGTGGTCTGTCGGGTTGGCTCTGCTGTTTTAATTAAAATAACGTAATAAAATATTACATAGTGTACAAAAAATGTATACAAGCTTAGCCTTACTGTAAACCAAAAGCATAAGAAGGTTACAGATATAGGAAATGGGGTATCATCCATTCAGCCATAGTTTTAAGATTATGTTAGATATGTTTTCATGCCTATGCCTATGTTTTCACCCTAATTTCCCATGGAGTTAGTTCTAGGCTATGGGCTGATCAGCGGCTGTTGTCAGTCTGTGTATTTTTGCAGGCGGAGAGAAGCAGATTTGCTCAGTGCCCCTGCTCCATTCATTTGAATCTGATCAGCTCACACAGAGCCCCCCTACTGACCTCAGCTTCAGCTCCACTATGGGGTTATTTCTTAAAGTCTGAATGCCAAAAACCCCAAAAAAATGTTTTATTACTATAAAATCTGAATTTTCAGTGGAAAAAAAAGAATTCAAATTTTTTGGGATTTATATTACCCCAAGGATAGAAAAAGTCTGAATCAGAAAATCCGATATCTCAGAACTGCCGAGGTTGCATATAAGTCAATGGGAGAAGTCCTGATAATATCTTGATCTGTGCTGGGTTTCGTGCAATAATCCAAAGATTTTGTGGTTTTCGGGAAAAAAGTAGTGCAGAAAATCCAAAAAATTCCTACGATTTTTGTGTTTTTTTCCCACACAGGAAATTTTCTGAAAAAATATAGTGATAAATAAGGTGGAAAACCCCATGTGGATTTGGTCAAAGTAGTTTTCAGAAAATAATGAGATAAATTCGGACATTGACAAATGGGCTTCTATGTGTGTGAGCACACACAGGCTGATCAGATTCAAATCAGTGGAGCAGGGGCACTGAGCAGATCTGCTTCTCTCAGCCCACATAAATACTAACAAACTGTTTTTGGGTAACTGGTTTTCTCCAGACATTTCATAACAAGGAACATTCATTTAAAAGTGGGCTCATATGTAGGGCATTATATAAATTCTCTTGTCTTTATTACGGTTCCCTTGACATTTGGATAAAAAGTGGTAACTTCAAGCATTTGCACCAACATTTATAATATAGACCTCCATACAACTTTAAAGGGATACTGCCATGGGAAAAAATGTATTTTCCAAAACACATCAGTTAATAGTGCTGCTCCAGCAGAATTCTGCACTAAAATACATTTTTTAAATTCAATTTTGAAATCTGACATTTGGCTAGACATATTGTCACTTTCCCAGCTGCCCCAGTCATGTGATTTGTGCCTGCACTTCAGGATGGAACTACTTTCTGGCAGGCTGTTATTTTTCCTACTTAATGTAACTGAATCAGTCTCAGTGGGACTTGGCTTTTACTATTGAGTGCTGTTCTTAGATCTACCAGACAGCTTGTGTTAGGGAGCTGTTATCTGGTTACCTTCCCATTGTTCTGTTGTTTGGCTGCTTGGGGGGAAACGGAGGGGGTGATATCACTCCAACTTACAGTACAGCAGTAACGAGTGACTGAAGTTTATCAGAGCACATGACTGGGGGCAGCTGGGAAACTGACAAAATGTCTAGCCCCATGTCAGATTTCAAAATTGAATATAACAAAATCTGTTTCCTCTTTTGAACAATGGATTTCAAGGCAGTTGCAAGAAAATATTTTTCAAACAACGACAGTAGCGGGGTGGTGGGGCTGGTCTATGAACAGCTGAAAAACAATGCAGGCAGTATGAGTAAGAGCTTACCCCCAATTGTCATGAAGCCTTGAGTACAAGGTTTCTGATCCAAATAATAAGTTAAAGGGAATCCGTCATGTTCTAATGTGTGTATATATGATATATGATAGATTCCCTTTAATCTATTATTACTTGTATATAAACAAGGATGCTGCAATGCTGCCATTTTCTGGATTCTTAAAATTATCTATGGTAGAGATCCAGATCATTCATAGAGTAACTGATGTTAGAGTTGGGTAATCACACTCCATGTTCCTATTAGATGAGTTAACACCCTTTTATTATGGTCTTATCGTATCTTACTGTATATTATTATTCATGGGGAAAGCATGTCAAGTATGTGGCATGAAATGGCCTAAAAGAGAAAACAAATCCTTTCTCTTCATTACTTACCCAAGGAATCACAAAGCAAACAAGAAAATAACATACCTGGTGGCGCTACCATCCTCTGCCATTTCTGAAACAAGCAGGTCTTTAGGCAGTCCCGTGGGCTTAGGTTATAGGTTTTATGTCTCGACATTAATTCCTGCATTGGCTCTAATATTACACACAACTGAAACAAATATAAATATGCATGCCTATTAATCCAACACTCATAAACCATCGTTTAGTATTATTTTATAGATCTATAACAATCAGTAATAAAGGCAGTAATATACATTGGATCACATGGAGCAAATATGATCTAGACTTTTGTCTCAAACATCTCATCACGTCCAATAAAGTCACTCCATGTGAACAGATCACCATAAGTTGTTGAGTTGAAATGCATGGTGTGACATGTAGCTTTCCTTATTTATGTTGTAAGATATATCTCTGATATCTCGGCTTTTCTTAAACGGGAACTGTTGCTATTAAAAAGAATTTGCAATTTTACATTTGAAAGTATTTCATGCAATTAAATATAAATGTAGCAATTAATTTGCAAGCTCAAGCTAACCAACAACATCATGCTGTGAGTCACTGACAGATTTCCCCAGCTCTGGCTGGCTGATTCCAGTAGCATTTTGCATTTCACTACTTAAGCCTGTGTCGGACTGGGCTGGCGGGACACCGGGAAAAAACCTGGTGGACCCCGGCCCAGACCTGGTTCTTGCAAAAAAGTGGCTTCCGACCTCCCTCCCTGCCCCCCTGCACGGCTGAAAGAAAAAGAATGTAGGGACGGGGGGCCAGAGGGTGTTTTGCGGCTCGGGGAGGGGGGCCCAGAGGCCATTTTGCATCTGACAGGGCCGGAACTAGAGGCACCTGCCTAGGGCACAACGAAAAGGGGGCGCTGGCTGGTGCCTATTCAAGATTTTTATGCCTACCCCATGTTTGGATTCACTCTACCCCTGTTACTCTCCCTTCTGTCCCTCCCCTTTCCTCTGTCCCTCCCTCTTCTCTGTCCCTCCCCTCTCCTGTCCCTCCCCTTTCCTCTGTCCTTCCCCTCTTCTCTGTCCCTCCCCTCTCCTCTGTCCCTCCTCTTTCCTCTGTCCCTCCCCTCTACTCTGTCCCTCCCCTATCCTCTGTCCTTCCCCTCTTCTCTGTCCCTCCACTTACATTTCCCCTTTTCATTGCCCTTCCCGATTTTATGGCGTATGTGCGGGGGGGGGGGGCATGGCTAGCCAACCGGGTTGCCTTGGGTGCCTGTTTGGCTTGGGTGCCCTAGCTTCTGACCCCCAGTCCGACGCTGCACTCACCGGTATGAAGGTTCATACGATTACTAGTATTGGTATGGTGGCCTGCTAACTGTGGCCCATATAGCCAAGTATTGCACTATTGTTCAAGGTGCATCAGCAGATGAGGAAGTAAAGATGACCCGCTTTGCACAAATGATCAGATCAATAGGAAGTCAGTTATACCATGTGTGGTCCCTTGTGCACTCTCCATAAATTCAGACAACAAGCTGATCAGATGAGGAATGGACCCATTTGGCCCTGTATAGCTACCTTTACACAGCATGGCTGCGAGACACATATTGGGTTGAGGAAACATACAGTACCAATACATTACTAAGGGCCTCACCAGTAACCAAAAACAGATATATTTAAATCCTGCCCTGTAAAGGCCTTAGAGGTCTGAGGACAGATAACCCTTGAATAGCATTTGAAAACAAATACATAATCTCATTGCGGGGGGTTGTAAATACATCTAAATACATCTTTGCATTTTCTGGGTGGAGTTGAAAGGCTAAGATTTGGAGCACATTATGCTGGAATAGAATATGCATTTTGTGGCTTAAAACGAGGAGCATTAGGGATTGGGTGGATGCTCCACATATGCACTTTATAAAAAAGGCTGTAAATCTAATCTAAATGAATTTTTTAATAACAATATGATTGTTTTTTTAAAGAGCGAAGGTACTGAATGGGCAGTTCACCCGTACATAAAAAGATTACAGGTATGTGATCCATTATCTGAAAACCCGTTTTCCAGAAAGCCCAGAATTTCGGGAAGGCCGTCTCCCATAGACTCCAAATAATTCAAATTTTTAAAAATGATTTCCCTTTTCTCTGTAATAATAAAACAGTAGCTTGTACTTGATCCAAACTAAGATATTGTTAATCCTTATTGGAAGCCAAACATTCAGTTGGGTTTATTTAATGTTTACATGATTTTTTTTAGTAGACTTAAGATATGAAGATCCAAATTACAGGAAGATCCTTTATCAGGAAACCCCCAGTGCCCAAGCAGGCAAGTTTTAGTTCCATAAAAACCAGGTGTACTGTCAATCAGAGCCACTTGTAGACTCTCATGTATTTTTAGAGTGCCAACATAAAATGTGCCTATACAAAGCAATCCCATGAATAACATACATATAACAAACATATAATTACATTGATAATAAACTGTTCCAGTACAAAAGTTGAGGAAGGCCCTGTGCAAAAGAGCTTACAATCTAGGGGGGGGGAAAATTCCGGTAAAATAATTAACATTTTTAAATTGCAAATGAGGCTAAAAGCCCTTTAGACCTCTGTTTGGTCCAAAATCTATACATGGATTAGTTATGTAGTAACTACTAATCAGCCAGCTAGGCTGTATTATCCCCTTACTGAATCTGAATCTATAATAGTTTAGAGTCATGTGAAAGGAAAGAAGTATGCTAGAATTATTGGCTACACAGGGTCGTGCTTGTTATTGCAGAGATCCATTCTGGGAAGTATCTGGGAATAAAAAAATGTAAAATAATAGCTGGGGCTCTTAAATCAGGGGAAAGAGAACCACAAACTATTATTATTATTATAATATATACTTTTTTCATGTTAATATTGATGTGTTTACCCAGCGACCGCTAACCCACATTTTCACTCTTGATTCACTTTTTCATACCTTCCTATTGTCCCATTTTTCAGGAGACAGTCCCTTTTTTGACAGCTAAACCAGCAGTCCCTGATTGTTATTGAAATGTCCCAACTTTCTCTTTGATCTCCTGCACTGAACAGCCAGAAAAAGATATGTTTCTAAAACTTAATTTTAGAGTACAAAATATATGGCAGGGGCACTTAGATACTTTTGTAACAATTTAAGATAAACAAAGTAACAATTATAACAATTTACGATAAGCAGGTCTCTGGGGAAACTGTGACTTGCAGCTAAAAGGGTAATACACCTTCATAAGCAAAACTGTAATAACACTTAAAAACCACAGAAAACCACAGAAATGCGTTCAAACTTTCATAACCTGCCAATTTTTGTAAAACGAATATGGTAATTAGGGAGTGCGGCCGCAAAAAGGGTGTGGTCAAAAAACTCCCCTCTTTTTGTACCTCTTTCTACTTACAAAATGTTTGGCGATATGCTTTTTATTCTTTTGTTAAGTTTGTACTGTTATTTATGAATAATGATATATTCCCTTTTCCTGTGGTGGATTCACAATCCATATATATCCCTGTGCAGGAGAGAATCCATAGCTGAATTCAGTCCAAGTTCAGTATATGCCAACAACATCCACTGCATAAACACAATGGATTTCTGCAGTAAATATGGATGTGCTAGGAATAACAACCATAGCTACTGCCCTTCTCTTTAGCAAATATCTCCAGAAACTTTCGCACTCAAGTGGTCAAGGTCATCAGACAACAGATCCGTGTAAATGTGAGCAATTATTCAGATGTCATACATATAGAATTTTAGAACTTAGTAGGACCAAATGAATCCAGCAGAATTAAAGGTAGAGTTTGCCTTTAAGTGAAGATTTGTTATGTTATAGAATGGCCTGTTCATAGCAATGTTTCAATTGGTCTTCATTTTTTTTTTTGCTTTATAGTTTTTGATATATTTCAGCTTTCAAATGGGGGTCCCTGTCCCCAACAGGTACAAAAGTATTGCTTTGTGAATTTAGGGATGGGCGAATTTGACCCGTTTCGCGTCGCCAAAAATTAGCCACCAGCGAAATGTTGACGACGTCCATTAAAGTCTATGGGCGTCAAACAAAAATTTGACGTGCGCCGACAATTTTTTGCCGAACAAAATATCTGCCTTTTGCACAAATCCTGCATGTAGAGAGACATGGGGGCAAATTCATCAAGGGTCGAATATCGAGGGTTAATTAACCCTCGATATTCGACTGGAAATTAAAATCCTTCAACTTCGAATATCGAAGTCGAAGGATTTTTGTGCAAAAAGTTCGATCAAAGGAATAATCATTTGATCGTTGGATTAAATCCTTCGAATCGAACGATTCGAAGGATTTTAATTCAACGATCGAAGGATTATCCTTCGACCAAAAAAATTTAGCCAAGCCTATGGGGGCCTTCCCCATAGGCTAACATTGGGTTCGGTAGCTTTTAGGTGGCGAACTAGGGGGTCAAAGTTTTTCCTTAAAGAGACAGTACTTTGACTATCGAATGGTCGAATAGTCGAACGATTTTTAGTTCGAATCCTTCGATTCGAAATCGAAGTCGTAGTCGAAGGTCGAAGTAGCCAAAAAAACACTTCGAAATTCAAAGTTTTTTTACTTCGAATCCTTCACTCGAGCTTGGTGAATGGGCCCCATGATGTCTAGTAATTTTAATAGAGTAAGCTCTTATACATCTTCTAGGCAAAATGACCGCCCCATAAGATATATTGGATCTAACTGTCAATGAATATCTGACACCCAACTGCTGCATGAAGACAGAATGAAGAGAAACAGATGCTGAGAGAGGAATAGTGAAGATAAACTTGATTATTTCAGAAATGGCACAGAATATTCAGTTGATCATATTTAGAAAATAGTTCCCCTTTAAGGGTGAGATTTGTCTGAAGTTCGTTTAATATGTGTGCAAATTTAGGATACTATGCTGGAGAACAATTACATTCATATTAGGAAATTACACAATCCAGGGATAATTCACAATTGTTAAGGGGTAAAAAATCTGATTTTAGCCATTCCACTTAAACCTGCCATTCAATGTAACAATCATTTTTACACATTTCTTTTAAATGAAGCATGGGAAGTTACTGTTGCCATCGGTGTCAGAGGAATCTGGCCGAAGACAAGGGAAATGACAGTTTAACAATAGCCCGAGGGCTCCAGCTTGTCCAGTTTACTCTAAACGTTTCACTTGCTGCCTATAAAGCACAGGCCTAGATGAAAGCATTCAATGACCAAATGCTTGAAATCCAAAAATTGCTCAGGATGCAAAGGAAAAGATTCAACTTTTACAGAACTGATAGATGTAAGAATTGCCACCTGCTTCATGTCAGTATGACAGTAATATCCCAAATGACTGCATGCCGCCAATGCTTAGCTCTCATTTGTACCTGCTCCCCCCCTGAGCTGTACCTGCTCCCCCCCTGAGCTGTACCTGCTCCCCCCCTGAGCTTTCAAAAGAATGACTTAATGAAACAAAAATATAAAGCCTCTATACATCATGGATTATAAAATAGGGAGGCATGGCAGGCGACAGGGCTGAAACTACTTATTGGATTTGGAGTCTGCTGTGATGAAAAGTATTTCTTTTCAGCATCTTTACCAGCGGCTAGATACCCAATAAGGAGCCTTGCAGTGCTTTTGTCACAATGCAGCAATGGCGTGAAGCCGCTCACACACATGGGGCTTATTTCATTCAACTAGTTCTCTGTTATGAAGTGTGTGTAAAGTGAATGTAGCTAATAAGATGCAATATATTAATTAATGGGCGACTTAAAGGAGAACTAAAGCTTAACTAAAGAAGTAGCTAGAAATGTTGTACATTATGTTTTGGGCTTCTGTGTCAGCCCCAGACAACCACAGCCCTTTAGCAGTAAAGATCTGTGTCTCCAAAGATGCCCCAGTAGCTCCCCATCTTCTTTTTTGCTGATTCACTGCACATGCCCTGTGCTGCTGTCACTTACTGAGCTTAGGGACCCACTCACAATATACAGTACAAATAGAATAGAAATGTCACAATATAAGGCTGATTAGTAATTAATACAGATAATTATTACATGGCAGCACAGAAACCAGTGCAATTAGCATCAGAATTTAATAATCAGCCCTGTAGCATCATCTTATATTACAGGGGAAGCTCATTTTCTGCTGGATAATTTGCGACGACCCCTAAGCTTAGCTTCTCAACAGCTGCTCAGAGCCCACTGAGCATGTGAGTGTCACAGACACTTTCCAAGATGGTGACCCCCCTGTGACAAGTTTGAAGTCCTGGATCATTGCTGCTATTGACAAGCTGAAACTTTAGGCTGGTGCAATAAATTCAGTATATAAAATATTCCATTTTGACCATATTCATTTTTAGGGTTAAGTTTTCCTTTAACTGGCAGTGAGGATAAAAGCTATATAAGGTTGTGGAAGTGGAAAGTGGAAATCTACAAAGCTGAATGGTTTTAGGGGCAGAATACCTTTACAAACCCTATTATTGTTAAATATGACAATGACATTTTTGTTTTTTTGCCATCTAAAATTGAATGGGTGTATTTTCACCCTTATGTGTCTAATTGCAGCTCAATAAGCCAGATAAAACTCTCTAAACTGATACAATTTGATCCATTAGTCGCAAGCATTTCTTAGTAGCAGCACATTTGGTGCCTACGGAGCACATACCTCCCAACATTTTGGAAATAGAAAGAGGGAGGAAAAGATTTACCGTAATTTTTTTAACCCTGTCCATTTTTGTGGCCACACCCCCTAATAATGTTCATTTTACAAAATGTGTCAGGTTATGATAGTTTGAACACATTTCTGTGTTTTATTTCAGTTATTACAGTTTTGCTGATGAAGGCGAATTGCCCTTTAAGCTGCGGGTCACAATTTCCGCAAGAGACCTGTTTAAATCTTAAATTGTTACAATAGTTTCCCTGCTTATCTTAAATTGTTATAAAAGTATCAAAGTACACCTGCCAAGTATTCTGGGCTATCTTCCAAAAGCCAATTAAGTTAGAAACACTGTATCTTTTTCTGGCTGTACAGTGCAGGAGATCAAAGAGAAAGTCTGTATATTTCAGTAACAAACTCGGGACTGCAGGTTGAGCTGTCAAAATCTGGACAGTGTCGGAAAAGTGCACAAAGCCATGGTGACAGGCGGTTTCCGTTAACGCAAATTGGCAGTCGCTTGTCCACCGGCTGAAATATGTTACATGTGTTATGAGCCTAAGTCATCCATTGGGGCAATAACCATTACCTAATTTAACGTACTATGCCTAACGTACTATGGGATGGCCCCTTTAAAATATTACTTTCAGTAGAGTCCAGTGCAGAACCAGTTTGTTAAACCTGATCCGCGACCCGCTGACCATCAAGAAACCGGAAGTGCTGTCCTTGTAAACCGGAAGTGACATCATTAGAAGTAGGCGTGATCAGAAAAAAAAGGAGTAAAACAGGAAGTGCTGTCATTGTAAACAGGAAGTGACATCATTAGAAGTAGGCATGATCAGAAAAAGACCTGTGACCCGACCCGCGACCCGGAGAACCACCGACCCACGTCTATACCCGATCCCCAAAACTTCTACCTGCAACCCACAGGGTACCGCAGGTTTTTGCGGGTAACCCGCGGGTACTCGACCTGCTGCAGGATTCTTACTTTCAGTGTGTAAGTTAAAAGGAACGTTCACCCTATAATATTTGCAAAATAAAAGAAATGATTGTTATTTTAACTTGGCTCAGGCTCCATTGCAGCCACACTCTCAGCTGTTCAGTTAACAGTCACCTGCAATCAGTTCTTTGCATGGACGTCGCTCCTCTGTTGAAACCTTGTTGCCTTAAGCTGGCCATAGATGCAAAGATCCGATTGTACTAATCTTCGTATGATCGGACTTTCCCATCTCCCGACCCGCCACTAACCATTCAGATCAAAGTCTTCCCAGTCAGATTAGTAAAAGAACAGATCAGCAATGTTCTGCCCCTGACAGCAATCGTACGATATCTATGGCCAACCAAAGCCAGTGACAGTCTCCCACTGAAAATCATACGATCGGCAATACACGCAGAGATATTATCGGCAGCCGACAGAAATTTTCTAACCTGTCCGATCGACCAAACGACCGATCTCCGCCGGACGAAAAATGTCGGGACTCTCCACACACGGTTCGAAAATCGTACGAATCCTCGATTCGTACGATCAGATCTTTGCGTCTATGGCCAGCTTAAAGCCGAGAACCCACAAAGCAATGTAACCGTAACAGACAGTCATGAGCAGCAGCCTGTGCCCTAATCAGGGGAGGCCTGACATTTGTACTAATAATCTTCATAAACTACCGTTCCAACCTGCCGCCCCCACACTTCCTGCTGGGCTCAAATCTAATTAAACTAATAGAAGGCTAGTTGTGTTTAAGCTCCTTACTACTGATCTAGGGAGCAGGATTACTGATTAACAAGATACTAATGTGGAGCCTAGATCTTGAAAGAGACACACCCTCCTCCGCAATTTTATATAAAATTGCTTACATTGCTCTTCTGAGTATTTTTGCAATTTACCTGATATTTTTATTTTCTCTCTCTTAATAAACATTTTTTTTACATGAAATTAATGTGTAACATGAGCGCTCCCTGCTGTCCTGCCCATGCAACCGGCCAGACAGATTGGCAAAGGCTTACATTGCTGATGCAGGAAGTATCTCCTGATGCTTCTCTGCTCAGCTCTTTGCTGTTCTGTCTGAACAGCCTTGATAGCAAGTGCTCAGAAACAATCAACATTACATTTTGGGGCCTGTGTACTATGTATTATTCCTGTCTCAGTGGCAGAACTAGGTGGGGGCGGGACCTGGTGCGGGCCGTGCAGCCGGGCCCCGCCCCCCCCACCCTCGTCCGTACGGCTGCAGCAGACTCCAGTGGGCGCGTGACTGCCAGGGGGCCAAATAACCCCAATAAGCTGGATTTGTCTCCAATAAGGATTAATCATATCTTAGTTTGGATCAAGTACAAGGTACTGTTTTATTATTACAGAGAAAAAATAAATCATTTTTAAAAAGTTGGATAATTTGATTATAATGGATGTCCTCCCTGTAATTCAGAGCTGTCTGGATAATGGCCTTCTAGAAGTCTATCACCTGTCTGACATGCCAGTCCTGCCCTTATCTGTTCTATTTTAAACTATAGGTATGGGACCTGTTATGCAGAAGGCACGGGACCTGGGGTTTCCTGGATAACAAATCTTTCTGTAATCTGGATCTTTATACCTTACATCTACTAGAAAATCATGTAAACATTAAATAAACCCAACAGGCTGGTTTTGCTTCCAATAAGGCTTAACAAAAAAAAAGGAAATAACTTTTAAAAATTTGGATCATTTGGACAGCCTTTCCATAATTTGGAGCTTTCTTTCTAGATAACAGGTTTCCAGATAATGGATCACATACTTGTACTGTGTTTTTTTACCATTAGTCTGTATTTCAGGCCTGGCCATCACAAGTATTTCTCTATTACTTTCTGTTTAATGGTACTGCTTCTGCCCAGACTTTCCTAATTCTGTATACTTGCACCATTTTACAATAATGCTGCAGATATCAGAAAAAAACAACAATTTAACTATATGAACATATTTCCATAAAAAACAGTCCCCACTAAAGATGAATATAGAGTGTGTATTGAAACAATGTCACAAACATTCACTTCAGAGATCCAATTTGTTTTTTACTTCTTATGACCAGTAGGTGGCAGAAGTTCTCTTCTGGAAATTTATCCAACAATCCCCTAAATAAAGCAGTTGTTGAATGGAAAAAAATATAATGGCGATATATTAAAAAAGAAAAAAATATGTATTGTCTTTAAATACTGGAATGAATTATACCTGATACTAAACGACCAAGTAAAACCCGACACAATGCCACCGTCACAAACAATAATGTAAGATAAAGGGAATGAGAATTAAAGATACACGGAGTGAATGAGTGTGCGCCCCACACATAATGCCGGGATTATTATGCACAGTCCACAGACTCTTCTAATTTTTTTTCTTATTCCTTGACTTTTGTTAGATTTTGCAAGGCAGTATAAAAATATAGTTTTCTATAAGAATCTGGCAAAGCTTAAAGGGAAATGTACCTTGTTTAAAAGTAACTTTTATCTTCTATGAATCCATTAAAGGCAAGAAAGTGCTATAGTTTGCGGATTGCTCATTAAGTGCCTGGAACATTTCTAGACTGTTTTCTGTTTAATAACTCTCTGTACATATATATGTATCATCTATCTATCTATCTATCTATCTATCTATCTATCTATCTATCTATCTATCTATCTATCTATCTATCTATCTATCTATTCTCTCTCTCTCTCTCTCTCTCTCTCTCTCTCTCTTCTCTATATCAAATCAAATCAAATCAAATCAAATCAAATGAGCTTTATTGGCAGGACCAAATACATTAAGCATTGCCAAAGCAGGTAGAGGGGTGAAATGGGTGGGGTTAGGGGGGGGGCAGTTTATGGGAATAGGGGAAAGTGGGGTCTCTCTCAGTCTATGACAGTCTCTTACATATTGTGCAGCTATTGTTACTGTCCGTGCCTCTTCTCCCAGTAGGAAGTGGAGTTTCCTCTCTTCTTTTATGGATGTGAAGTCTGGGATGTGACTGGAAAATTTCTGGAAGTGGGTGTCCCTCAGTGCTGAGTATTTGGGGCACTGTAGCAAGAAATGGGCCTCATCCTCCATGGCCTCCTGGTCACATCGCTGGCACAGTCTGTTCTCTCTGGGTCTGTAGGTCTGTCTGTGCCGTCCCTGTTCTATCTCCAAGTTGTGGGCACTCAGTCTGTACATACTCAGGATCTGTCTGTCTTTGGGGTTCTGTAGCCTTTCCAGATATGGGGCCAGTCTGTACTCTCTCCCCAGTGATTGGTAGATAGAAAGTTTCTCGGAATTTGATATTTCGTTCCTCCAGTCACAGAGGTATTGCTCTTTGACTTTGTTTATTTTTTGTGTTATTTGGCCTTTTGTCAGTTGGTGGGAGTCTTGGGTGGGCAGGGTGCTGATCAGTTGTTTCAGGGCGCATGGTTTGCCCTGGGTCTGGTTGTTCAGCCAGGCTTTATGGTGGTAGCTCATGGGGCTGCTGTTCTGTAGATGTGCCCAGTATGAGAGCGCCCTCTTCTGTATGGCAATTAGGGGAAATCTGCCCAGCTCAGCCCGACAGGCAGAGTTTGAGGTGCTCCTTTGGACCTGGAGAAGGTGCTTACAGAATTCCAGGTGGAATATTTCTGTTGGGCTAGAATCCCATTTGGATTGGTCTGGGTAAGTGACAGGACCCCAAACTTCGCTTCCATAGAGGAGGATTGGAGCGATGACACTGTCGAAGATTCTAAGCCGGACTCTCACTGGTGGTTTAAGGTGGTACAGGTGTCTTCTGATGGCATAGAAGGTCCTGCAAGCCTTGTCTTTTGGGACAGCTATTGCTGGTTTAAAGCTTCCTGATTGGCTGATTTCTAGGCCAAGGTAGGTATAGCTGTCAGTGCCATTCAGTGTGCAGTTGTTTAGTATGAAGGAGGGATTTTTGTGTTGTTTATTCTTCTTTTGGAAAACCATGACCTTCGTTTTGTTTGGGTTAATGGGCAATGCCCATGTTGTGCTGTACTTCTCCAGTACTGCCAGGCTGGCTTGCAGGCCACTCTCTGTTGGTGACAGGAGAAGGAGATCATCAGCATACAGCAGGAACTTCACCTCGCTGTCATGTAATTTCAATCCTGGTGCTGAGGAGGAATCTAATGCTGCTGCCAGTTCATTGATGTAGATGTTAAATAGAGTTGGACTCAGGTTGCAACCCTGTCTGACTCCACAGTTTTGCCGGAACCACTCGCTTCTCTTCCCGTTAATCTTCACGCTGCATTGGTTCTCAGTATATGAGCTCTTTATGACATCATATGTCTTATGTCTATCTCACCCTTTCTCTATCTATCTATCTATCTATCTATCTATCTATCTAACTATCTATCTATCTATCTATCTATCTATCTATCTATCTATCTATCTATTATCTATCTATCTATCTATCTATCTATCTATCTATCTATCTATCTATCTATCTATTATCTATCTATCTATCTATCTATCTATCTATCTATTATCTATCTATCATCTATCTGTCTATCTATCTGTCTATCTATCTGTCTGTCTGTCTGTCTGTCTGTCTGTCTATCTATCTATCTATCTATCTATCTATCTATCTATCTATCTATCTATCTATTATCTATCTATCATCTATCTGTCTATCTATCTGTCTGTCTGTCTGTCTGTCTGTCTGTCTATCTATCTATCTATTATCTATCTATCTATCTATCTATCTATCTATCTATCTATCTATCTATCTATCTATCATATGAGTACATTTTGTTCATGATTAATAAGTGCACATAGCAGTGGCACAACAATAGGATAAATGATTTTTGCTGCAGTTATTTTGCAGTAGCTTGGTGTAATGGCACAGGCACATGTGTTAAAAAAGAACTGTACTAGTTATAGGGGTAATGCAATAATAAGTGCAGCATTTGCTCCAGTTCTAGCAACATTTTCTGGCCAAGTGTTTAATTTAAACGTGCTCTTGAACACGAGATCTACTACATCACTACTAAACTACTAAATCAAATCACTGTCTGTAATATCTAGGCTGTCACCTATTATGACTGGGCAAAACTTGGTGCTGTGATGGGATGTGAATTCTTAATCAGGGAATTCACATCACTTGTTGAAATGCCTGCGTGTGAATATATGTTTCTAAATCTGAGAAACCCAACTTTCAACATAAATATACTGGAATCATACCATACATTTTTTTTTCCTCTGGATAATGGATCTTTCTGTAATTTGGATTTTCATGCCTTAAGTCTACTAGAAAATAATTTAAACATGAAATAAACCCAATAGGCTGGTTTTGGCATCAATAAGGATTAATTATATATTAGTTGGGATCGAGTACAAGCTACTGTTTTATTATTACAGAGAAAAAGATATTTTTTAAAAAATGTATTATTTGGATAAAATGGGGTCTATGAGACCTTTTTGTAATTCGGAACTTTCTGGATAATGGGTTTCCGGATAACGGATCCCATACTTGTACAATGTATATGTATCGCTCACCTTAAAATTAAGCTTTCAGACTTAAAATTCCAACTGCTATCTATTTGCCAGGCTTTAATCCCCCTAACAAGCAGGCAGCATTTTGGAAGTCAGAATGGAAGGACTAAAAGGTAAGAATAATAGTAACACTCACTTTGAGCTTTTTAGTTGCTTTGGTCACTGACAGTTGCAGGATAAGGAATGCTAAGAATATTAATAATTTGCAAATTTGCAAATTTTGGGGATGGACTACTAGTTAGCTTGCAGATAGTCACGAAATCAGAAGAAACAGAGTAACGGAAGCAAAACTTGAGCTTATTCTTAAAGAAGTATTGCTCAGTCCGTCTCTTGAGTAATATATATATATATATTTAACACATTCATGGGGGAATGTAATAAAAGTTGCAAAGAGCAAAACTATTAGCACAAATAAGAATAAAAAGTCTAATTTCGCAATGTAATACTCGTCCTTAAAGGGCATGTAAAGTCTAAATTAGAATAAGGCTAGAAATGCTGTATTTTGTATACTAAGTATAAACATGAACTTACTGCACCACAAGCCTAATCAAACAAATAATTTATACTTTCAAAGTTGGCTACAGGGGGTCACCATCTTGTAACTTTGTTAAACATCTTTGCAAGACTAAGACTGTGCACATGCTCAGTGTGGTCTGGGCTGCTTAGGGATCATCATAAACAAAGCTGCTTGAGTTCTGCATGGCTGGGAAGTAAGGCGGGGGCTCCTCCTGCTGTTCATAAGTATGATTGTTTCCCTGCTCAGCAGTTAGGGACCATCTGACAATTCCTATCCACAGCAGTAAATGAAGGGAGAATTTCACTGCATACAGTCAGGTTTCTTATAAAAAACGGTACACATTTTTTAATTAAAGTATATTGGAGATAGGTTTCTTTTTCATTAAAGAAAGTAATAATGGGATTTTATTTTTTGCCTTTACATGCCCTTTAAACTATTACATTGCGAATTTTTATTGCGCATTGCCCACTTTGAAGAAGTGTTTGAAGGTGTCGTAATCTTTTGGAGCAAACACAACTTTTTCATTCACTGCGCACTGGCGCTAACTATAAAATTCGCAAACCTTTTTCCACTGTTAGAAGTGGTCGCTAAACAGTTTCCAGGTTCGCAAAAGCTATATTAAATTCGCAAAGGCAAATTTGTACGCACAGAGGCATAGCTTTTCGCATTGCGAATATTTTTTTATTACATTTCCCCATAAAATTGTAGTAAACAATGCTCTTGACACACAGATTGATTTAACTGGGGGACTGGCTTTCAGGATCTCCTATAGCCTTGGATTCACACAGTAAATAAAGTACAAGTACCATTAATCATTTGGGTTCATTTGATTCTTTACTTAATTGAAAATCTATGGATACGTTTCCTTTAAAATTTTTAGGTTTTTAAAAATAATGAATGTCAGGAGTCCACTGAGCTCCCAAAGGAATTTATCAGTCCCCATCCGCTATTTTACCAAACCTTCCATGAGTGAAACATTTGAACCTCTGAAATGATCAGATGTTTCATCGCTTCACTGAGCACAAGAAGAGACCCTGGCCATATCTTTCGGAAACAGCATGGGAAATCTCTATTTCCCTTACTAACAACTACCAGTCCAGTGCTCAGTGTTGTTGAGTCACATTTCCTTCCCTTGAGCGGCAGACAATTGTAACCTGCACTTTGTAGTTTGCTGGGGTCGGGTGTATCTTAGGACGTAGTATATTCATGGCTCACTTCTGTAGATAAATTCAGTAAATATTGTTAATCTATTACAATGTAGTTGCACGGTCAATGAATATCAACTGAAGCATAACCCCAATTTTTTACAGTGGGCGTTCGCTCATCTTGCACCTTCGGATCCTTCACTTCTGTCAGACAATAGTGATGGGCGATTTTCTCCCATTTCTCCCGTTTCGCTTTGCCAAAAATGTGCGAATTTCCAGCGAAATTCGCGAAACGCGAATTTTGACACCAGCGTCCAAATATTTTTGACGCCGACAACAATTCTGACGGTGAATTTTCCTCGGAGAATTTTTGCGCCAATTTCGCGAATTTATTCGCCGGCAACGAAAAGTGGAAATTCGCTGCAAATTTGCACCTGGCGAATAAATTTGCCCATCACTATCAGACAGTTCTTACAAGGTGGATTCCTGACTTCAGCTTTTCAACAGGGTGATGGGTTTATTATAAGTAGATGAAGTGGACAGGAGGTTAGATAGAGAAAACATACCATTTAATTCTTTACATCTTGCCATTGGGGTTAATTTCTTTTATTGAAATAATGTTCCAATGTGTGCATCAACCATCAACCATCAACCCCATCTGTTTCTCTTCATTCTGTCTTCATGCAGCAGTTAGGTGTCAGATGAATGATCCAATATATCTTATAGGGGGGCTCCTTTTGCCTAGAAGATGTATTAGAGCTCACTCTATTAAAATCACCAGACATCATGTCTCTCTACATGCAGAATTTGTGCAAAAGGCAGTTATTTTGATAGATTTTGTTTGTACTGGAATCAGTTATTTGAGTGAGCTCTAATACATCTGCTAGGAAAGGAGCCCCCCTATAAGATAAATTGGATCATTCATCTGACGCCCAACTGCTGCATGAAGACAGAATGAAGAGAAACAGATGCTGAGAGAGGAATAGTGAAGATAAACTTGAATATTTCAGAAACAATGCAGAATATTTAATTATTGTATTTAGAAAGTTTCTTACTTCATATGAGGAAGCTTATATAACATTTTCATTTTCGAGATAGTTCCCCTTTAATACATATTCATTCCCTTACTATTACTATTAGATGTATGAGAGTTCTAAAACAGAATACAGGTATGGGACCTGTTACCCAGAAAGCTCAGGACCTGTAGTTTTTTAGATAACGGATCTTTCCATAATTTGGATCTTCATATCTTAAGTCTCCTAAAAAAAATCATTTAAACATTAATTAAACCCAGGATTATGAAAAAATGGTGCTGAGTGCTATATAATTATAAGCACTACCTCAGTATATTTGTAATGTAGTGACAAAAAAAGTAAATAATAATAATATGGGAAATAGACTCACAGTTTACCCCAGTCTATGGGTGCATAGAGCACAGCATGACAAAAAATATGAGTCTTCCCAAAAAGTAAACAACAAAAAATTTACAAATACAAAAACATTTATTGGGGCTTGAAAGCCTAACATGTTTCATGCCTATTGGGGCACTTATTCAGCATATGAGTGCCCCAATAGGCATGAAACGCATTAGACTTGCTCTTTTCATGTCCTTAAAAATGTTTTTGTATTTTTTAACTTTTTTGTTTACTTTTTGGGAAGATTTTTTGTCATACATTAATTAAACCCAATGGGATTGTTTTGCCTCCATTAAAGATTACTTATATATTATATTACGGAATAAAAAATAAAAAGTTTTTAAAAATTTCAGTTGCTTGGTTACAGTGGGAGATAGCCTTCCCATAATTCTGAGCTTTCTGGATAACGGGTTTCTGGATAACTGTACATTTTCCATTTCCCTAGAACAACATACAGTAGTTCATGAATAATTATGACCCCATGAATTTATAAGCTGCCATTTTAATAGTCTAGTCCTGCCCACTTTATTGGACTCCAAGATGTGTTTAAGTTGTTAAGAGGTGGACCTTCCAGTCTTATGATGAAGAAATATTTTGACTGATGTGACATTTCTGTTATGTTAATTTATTACTATTGATTTATGGCAAATGCTAGATTGCATGGCTCTGCAACGGGAATAGAAGCAATGGATCCTATTGATTTAAATGAAGTTTTGCAGCATATAAAGAGCCACTAACATACTCTACTCATCATTGCTCTACTTCATGGTGGGAAAGTCAGACTATAAACAATGCTTTTTACAATCACCTTTATGCTTTAGCAGCAGAAGTCCTTCATATATTCTACAAACTGGACCCCAACTTAAAAAGGCATACTGGAAGTATTTGTGTTTCTTGACCAAAAATATTTTGACACTCGTATGTAAGTAGCCTTGTGTTGAGCCTCTCAGTCATCCCATGGTTGAGGTTACAAAAGTCTCCATGGCCTGAGCTTGACTACCTGGTCCGGTAACTACAAGGTAGAATTGGAGTAACTTGATTAGGAGTGTGACTTGAATAGGAGGATAGGAGAAGGCCATTACTTTTTACGCAGGCTGAGGACAGGGCAGGTTGAGACAAATGAGAAGAATAGGGAGCAAGCACAGGTTTAAAGGAGAACTAACCCCTAAAAACAAATATGGCTAAAAATGCCATATTATATATACTGAACTGATTGCACCAGCCTTAAGTTTCAGCTTGTAAAATAGCAGCAATGATCCAGGACTTCAAACTTGTCACAGGGGGTCACCATCTTGGAAAGTGTCTGTGACACTCACATGCTCAGTGGGCTCTGGGCAGCTGTTGAGAAGCTAAGCTTAGGGCTCGTCACTAATTATCCAGCAGAAAATGAGCTTCCCCTGTAATATAAGCTGATGCTACAGGTTTGCTGATTATTAAATTCTGATGCTAATTGCACTGGTTTCTGTGCTGCCATGTAGTAATTATCTGTTTTAATTACAAATCAGCCATATACTGTGACATTTCTATTCTATGGGGCATATTTATCAAGGGTCGAATTTCGAAGTGATAAATACTTTGAAATTCGACCATCAAATGGCTTTACGTCGAATATCGAAGTCAAAGTTTTTTTCACCGAACTTGACCGGTTTGCGGTCGAAGTAAAAATGTTCGATTGAACGATGAAATCCTTTGAATTGAAGGATTTCATCCATCGATTAAACTATATTTCTTTGACCTCTAAAAACGTAGAAAAATGCTCTAGAAGGTCTCCATAGGCTAACATAGCACTTCGGCAGGTTTAATTTGGTGAAGTATTGAAGTCAAAGTTTTTTTAAAGAGTCAGTACTTCAATTATCAAATGGTCGAATATTCAAACAATTTTCAGTGGCGATCCTAGAGGGGGGACGGGCCCTGGTGCGTGACGCGCAGCCGGGCCCCGCCCCCTCCGTACGGCCGCATTTGCCGGCATGTTCAGAGGCGAACAGACTGCCGGGGGGCCCTGAGGGGGTGCGGGTCCTGGCCCGCTTGCACCCCCTGTTCCCCCGGTTGTTCCGCCACTGACGATTTTACTTCAAATCAAAGTCGAAGTCGTAGTATCCTATTCGATGGTCGAAGTATCCAAAAAAATTACTTCGAATTTTTTTACTTTGAAAATTCCCTCAAATTCACTTCGACCCTTGATAAATCTGCTCCTATGTGTACTGTATATTGTGAGTGGGTCCCTAAGCTCAGTAAGGGGCAGATTTATCAAGGGTCGAAGTGAATGCGAGGGAATTTTCTAAGTAAAAAATTTCGAAATTCGAAGTCATTTTTTGGATACTTCGACCATTGAATAGGATATTACAACTTCAACTTCAAATTCGATTCAAAGTAAAATACTTTGAATATTCGACCTTTCGATAATCGAAGTACTGTCTCTTTAAAAAAACTTTGACTTCAATACTTCGCCTAATTAAATATGCCGAAGTGCTATGTTAGCCTATGGGGACCTTCTAGAGCATTTTTGTACGTTTTTGGAAGTTGAAGTAAAATCGTTCGATTCGAAGGATTTAATCATTCGATCGAACGATTTTAATTTGACCGCAGGATACCCAAATTCGCTGAAAAAAACCTTTGACTTCGAATTTCGAAGTATTTTTGACTTCGAAATTTGACCCTTGATAAATCTGCCCCTAAGTGACAGCAGCACAAAGCATGTACAGTGAATCAGCAGAAAAGAAGATGGGGAGCTACTGGGGCATCTTTGGAGACACAGATCTTTACTGCTAAAGGGCTTTGGTTCTTCTTTATTTAAGTTTTAGTTCTCTTTCAAGTGGGAATCAGGATGATGGGGTTACTGTAAAGACATTGCAGAGTTTGCTCCAGATCCAGAACAATTCGAGTGCTTCCTGCTGATGAGTTGCACTGGATTACAGGCACACAAGCAAACATTATACCTATCATTAGGTTATGCATTAATACAGAACAGTTCAAGTTAATAAGGTGCATTTACAGTAATGACAATCTTGGAGTTATCTTGCAAAAGTGTTCGTACTGGCAAATATAATAGAAAGTATAGAGCAAGGACTAGATGCCTTTCTATAAAGCTAATGGTATTAGCAGTGTCGGACTGGAATGCCAGGGGCCCACCAGAAAACTTTAGATGGTGGGCCCACCGGTAAACCATGACCATGGGCCCACTTTCCAAACCATTATTCCTCCTCTCTGAAGTCCAGGCCCGGACTGGCAATCTGTGGGTTCTGGCAAATGCCAGAGGGGTTGCTATAAGGTGCCATAGAAAGTCAGTATTTAGTGGGCTTGTAGGGGCTTTTTGGGCCTCTGTGTGGGCTGATTGGGCCTCTGTGTACCTGAAATGCCAGGGCCTATTTTAATTCTCAGTCCGGACCTGAAGTCAACCTCTTTATTCTCCTAGTCTTTCATATGTACTTACTATATTTTATTATTATTATTATTATTATTATTATTATTATTATTATTAATATTATTACTATACTTCCATTATTAGGCCTATTTTTTTATCATAAAAAAATAGGAAATGATCATGAAATAGGCCAAATGGTTAGAAGCAAGAGGCCCACTGACACCTGGGCCCACCGGGAGTTTTCCTGATATCCCTGTGGGCCAGTCCGACACTGGGTATTAGAAATCACCTTGGGCTCAATAAAAAGTACATGTATCTGAGTGCTGCTTAAGAAGAATTTGTAGTCAAATGGGGTTTGATTCACTCTTATGTTTTCTTTTTTGTTTCCTTCTGAAAAAAAAAAAAATTGGCTTTGATAAAATTCTTGTCACTATCAGTGCTTCTGCCTGTCGAATATAATGGACTGAATGGTTGGAAGTCTGCAGCTTTAATAAAGGGAAAAGAAGCAGAGGAGCCAAATGAATGGTAAGCTGTCAGCTCAGGAGATAGTCTGGGCTTAAGCCAATGAACTACAGATAAATGCTAGAGGAGCCGAGAGAAGAAAGCGACATAGACAGTGTAAGGCAATGAATGAAAGTCCAGCAAACAATGGCAAATCAGTTCCTGAGCATTGTGTGCAATCTGGCATGGCGTGTGTGTGAGGGTTGTTAATCAATTGAACTAGGGGTAAAATAGTTTTTCAAGAGATAAATACTTCAATTGTTTCAGAAGAACCATGTGCTAATATTCGGAACTTTTATTTACTTAAGAGAAGTGCAGTCTAGAAATCTCTGCTGATGAATGCACTTCTGACATATTAAATGCATATGTGCCAGGGCCATGCAGCCTTCACTGAAGAATAAACTGGAAGGAATGCCATAGGCTTTAGATTTAGCCACACGGATATATAAATGTACAGCTCTCTGTAAGGGAAACTGCTGCCCAATGCACATGCCATTTACTACTCCTTATAGGGGAGTATATGTTTAAAAGGAACAATTCAGTGTAAGAATAAAAACTGGGTAAATAGATAGGTTGTGAGAAATAAAAATATTTCTAATATAGTTAGCCAAAAATGTGATTTATAAAGGCTGTAATGACTGGATGTGTAACATAATAGCCAGAACACTACTTCCTGCTTTTCAGCTCTCTAACTCTGAGTTAGTCATGACTATAAGGGGGCCATATGGGACATAACTGTTCAGTGAGTTTGTAATTGATCCTCAGCATTCAGTTCAGATTCAAAAGCAACAGATATCACCCACGTAGTCCCCCCTCAAGTCACTGATTGGTTACTGCCTGCCAACCAATCAGTAGAAACGAAGAGAGCTGAAAAGCAGGAAGTAGTGTTCTGGCTATTATGTTAGACATCCAGTCACTCCATCCTTTATACATTACATTTTTGGCTAACTAACTGTATTAAAAACATTTTTGATTTTGCACAGCTTATCTATTTACCCAATTTTTATTTTAATACCGAACAATTCCTTTTAATGAAACATAGCCAACTGATCATTTATATCCTGATTAAATAAATTGCATAATAAACATTTCTGATTTATATACTGTATAATACTACAGTATTAAAAGGTACAACTGGTATAATGTAGCCGGTTAATTTGGCTGATCTTCCAAGTGAGAGGATGGGACTTTAGTACTTAAAACGGCAGCTTTTGTCGTATTGAGATAATCTAATTGCTCATTCACTATTAATAAAATTGTAATTTATATATGAAATAATGTTCATGTATAACCTGATTGATAGGATATATTTTTTTAGAGGGCTGCATTGTTGAAGGGTGTAGTTGCCCTTTCATTTTTAAAATGTTTTTCAAATTTTTGCCCATTGGAAATATTACAAGTTGAATGCACACATATTTTGTTTCATTCTGTGATGACTCAGGTAGCAGGTTTATTCTTGTATAAGATGCCATTTATTGAGGCCATTACCATCTTTATTTCCCATGGCAATAGAATGTTGTGGTAAGAACTTAGCAGGGAACATGGTTCAGATGGCACCTGGGTATTGTATGATATCATTTGTGGTCATCTGAAAAGAACTGAAAAGAACATAACATGGGTTTCTCCAGGTGTAGCATCAGTAACACCAACTAGGTTTTTCATATTGTAATGATTTAAATGTAGGAAGCCTGAGTTAGCAGCTGCTACTGGTCTTCCATGAAGCAGAAACACCCCTGCCAACACCAGTATTCACCAAAAAACTTTTGGGGCCCTGGAACCTTCTGCAGCAGTACCAACAGGGAAACCACAAAGTTCAGAGGTCAGACTAAGAATTGGCAAAATTGTAGACATGGGCTATGAGTCAGGGCAGGCAGAATCAGGTCGATAGACAGAAGTCAAAAACTAGATTAATATACAATTCTGAAATCTGAGAAAGCAGACGACAGCTTGGGCAATGTATAATGACAGGAACCTTGATTTAAGAGAGATTTTGGCACCAACAGTGGGGACTAAATGACAGACAAGTAAAATAACCAACGGGAAAGCTTCTGAGCCTTAATGATATAAAGACATTGTCCAAAATACTGGAGCCCTTCCATTGTCCAGGTGCATCTGAAGGGGAGAGGACGCACCAGAGCAGCAGGATACGTTACAATTTTTTTTTATAGACACGTATCTCAAAATCATAAGAAAAAAATGTGTTTTATCCTTTATAATAATTGTTTGAATTAAGGATTCAAACAGTTGATGACTATCACTCCACAGAAAACAATGGCGTTTGACTGCTTCAAGCAGGCTTCAATTACCGCAAACTTCTTCTTCTGGATTGGACTTGGTAATGATATCAGTATGAGTATTTTATCAGTATTGGTCAAAACCACTGGGAAAAAAGTTTTAAAAAAAATTATATTGCCCATAGCCTACTTTGGGCTTAAATCACTTCTCTTGACCCGAGGACGATATTAAATACAGATTTTGAGCAAATCCTGCATTTCATCTATCATAAATATGCCCCCAAATCCAGCAGCACTCATATTTTTCTAATGTGCAGAATTTTCACAGTCTTTCCAGTAATTGTAACGGCAATGGGAGTAATTATATTTAATTTGCGAATATAATGACATAGGGTGACTAACATAACATTAGTGATGATTTTGAGCTCATTTTCTGCCACACTCAGAAGATCATTATTCATTTGTATTTATTTTCCAGCAACAACCATTTCTTTAGTAGCATTACCCTGAAGACAGGAGACATACAAGTGTTCTGCTCTTGGGAGCTTACAGTCCAAAGCAAAAAGCCTTCAGAAATCTTCTGGCATGCACTGTAGCAAAGGAAATTGATAGGACAGATTTAGATGCAAGATGTCATCTCAAGCAGCCATTGTAATATATCACTAGGATTAGAGCTGCCACAGAGGAAGCTTTTGGATCTTCTTTGGATGGCATACAGGTTTGGAGAGTAATGGTTGAAAATAATATGCTGTTTGTGTTTTTCCAAGGAAACAAGTTGTATAAAGGTGTATGGCCTGTGCCACCCATATGGTGCTTGACTTGGTGCTTGGCTGACAGTCGTAAATACTGATGCTGATGATTGAAAGTTTCTCTTTCATACAGACATCTTAGACAAATGAGTCTAGCATCCAAAAAGTTCACGTTAGTAGATACAGGGGTTTTAGGGTTTCTGATGAAAATAACAAATAAAAAAAACAAACAAATACAAAAAGTATTGTAGAAGTGATACCTATATTGGCTAACAATAAAACAATAAAGTAATATAGGTATCACTTCTACAATACTTTTTGTATTTGTTTGTTTTTTTTTATTTGTTATTTTTGCTACTGGCTAACACCGTACCAAAGTTTTTGTTTTAGGGTTTCTGATGACAATTGGGCAATGGGGCCTGAGGGTTGCTACGGACTCCAAACTGATCTTCCAACACAGAAGAACATAAAATATATGTGCAGCGCAAAGTAGCGCATTCACAGTTACCATGTACAGGTGTAGATGTATATGGTTAGTAGGTATATGGATTGAAGAAGAATCTGAAGCCTGCTTGGAGCAGTCAAATGCCATTGTTTTCTATGGAGTGATAGTAGTCAGCTTAATTTATAAAGTATAAAACACCATACAGTATGTTAGGCACTCCCCAATGAATACAATTACAGCTATGAGATCTGTTATCCGGAAACTATTATCCAGAAAGCTCTGAATTACAGAAAGGCCATCTCCCATAGACTTCATTTTATCCAAATAATCCAAATATTAAAAATGTATTTCCCTTTTCTCTGTAATAATAAAACAGTAGCTTGATCCAAACTAAGATATAATTAATCCTTATTTGAAGCAAAACCAGCCTATTGGGTTTAATTAATGTTTATATGATTTTCTAGTAGACTTAAGGTATGAAGATCCAAATTACAGAAAGATCCCCAGGTCCCAAGCATTCTGGATAACTGGTCCCATACCTGTACTAACCTTAAAACCTCAGTATTGATGCTGAGCTCCAAGAAACCATACAGCAGAATGGTAGATGAACACATTCAGCCAAATCAACACATTGCTCACTATACTACGGGCCCGATTCACTAAATTCGAGTGAAGGATTCGAAGTAAAAAAACTTCGAATTTCGAAGTATGGCTACTTCGACCATCGAATGGGCTACTTCGACCTTCGACTATGACTACGACTTCGAATCGAAGGATTCGAACTAAAAATCGTTCGACTATTCGACCATTCGATAGTCGAAGTACTGTCTCTTTAAAAAAAACTTTGACCCCCTACTTTGGCAGCTAAAAGCTACCGAAGTCAATGTTAGCCTATGGGGAAGGTCCCCATAGGCTTTCCTAAGTTTTTTTGATCTAAGGATATTCCTTCGATCGTTGGATTAAAATCCTTCGAATCGTTCGATTCGAAGGATTTAATCGTTCGATCGAAGGAATAATCCTTCGATCGTACGATCGCAGTATTTGCGCTAAATCCTTCGATATTCGAAGTCGAAGGATTTTAATTCCTAGTCGAATATCGAGGATTAATTAACCCTCGATATTCGACCCTTAGTGAATCAGCCCCTACATGTACAGAGGCCAAATTACAGTAGAACCCGTGTTTTCCAGACAAAATTGGGGTAAAGTCCAGGAAAACGTAAAATCAGGGAAACGTATTCTGCATAATATGGAGGTGAGACAATAAACCATGAACATTACAACATGAAAAAAAAACACAGTATTTGTTTGCTATATCCATAAGGTGAAACCGACAATTACATATTCACAGGTATTTCTCCCTAGAGACAATGTAAACTCTTATACATAATGATTTTATGCTCAGAATCTCATGATAGGTGGCAGTTATGTCTATTACATACAGAGGACAATTTTGTTTCAGTACAGTGCTGTCCTATACCTTTAGAGGATTTTTATGAATATTGACGCCATTTACTTTCACTGATGCATTAAATGAAATTAAACTCGTAGAACAAAAGGAGAGGAAGAATTATCCTTACCTAGTGATTCCAGGGGACGGAAGATATTATATGTACAGCATGGAGTCGTATCATGTGAGCCACACTCCTGCTAAATGAATCATCCTTGCATGCACAATCTGCTATAATTAAGCTATTATCCCATAATGGACTGCTTGGTCTGTTTAGCACAACAAATACACCGCGCCATTTCCATTGTTTCCGTTGGTTTATACAATCTCTGTTCATTTGCACCCTCAATAAACTGTGCCAAGGACAAATCCCACATATTTGGTCTGAAAGTAAATTAATTTGTACTTCATTTTCTTATTTTACAAGTTTGTCTGTTCCTCTATCATATAAGTAGGTTTTTAGCTTATTTGTACATTATTCAACCATTTCAGGCTGTAACAGGCATTTCTTACCCTGAGGTAGTTGAGAGTGAAGTTGGTTAGGCCCATACGAGTGATATTTTTGGAAAGTTGTTCCAGCACCTGAGGATCTTGTGCCTGTAGAGAAAAAATTATTGATGAGAGTGGTTTGGGAAGGGGGGATCGAGCCAACAGCTCAGCTGACACTCTGTTAGAGAACTTACCAGGGTTCAACAAATACCCTTCATTGCAGTAACAAAAAAAAATATGGTAGAATAAGCGATCTCGCTTCTCGCAATCTGCTAATGCTTTTGCTAAAAAATTTCACCATGGATAAATGTGGAGAAAATTAAATGCCTATTTACCCCAATTTACTTTACATGGAAAAAGTTATTCATGCCCATTGACTTCAATGTATCTAATGCTGAAAAAGTCACTGTGAAAAAATGTCCATTGACTGCAATGTATTTTGCATGAAAAAGTTGCTGTGACTGGCATTTCTCAAATTTTCACAATTTGCTAAAGCATTTGATACAGTTCAATACAGAAGGTTACTGGTTAAATTAAGGAATGTTGGCCTGGAACATAGTATTTGTAACTGGATAGAGAACTGGCTAAAAGATAGACTACAAAGAGTGGTGGTAAATGGAACATTTTCTAATTGGACCAGTGTTGTTAGTGGAGTACCGCAGGGCTCTGTACTAGGTCCCTTGCTTTTCAACTTGTTTATTAATGACCTGGAGGTGGGCATTGAAAGTACTGTTTCTATTTTTGCAGATGATACTAAATTGTGCAGAGCTATAGGTTCCATGCAGGATGCTGCCACTTTGCAGAGCGATTTGTCTAAACTGGAAAACTGGGCAGCAAACTGGAAAATGAGGTTCAATGTTGATAAATGCAGGTTATGCACTTTGGCAAAAATAATATAAATGCAAGTTATACACTAAATGGCAGTGTGTTGGGAGTTTCCTTAAATGAGAAGGATCTAGGGGTCTTTGTAGATAACACGTTGTCGAATTCTGGGCAGTGTCATTCTGTGGCTACTAAAGCAAATAAAGTTCTGTCTTGTATAAAAAAGGGCATTAACTCAAGGGATGAAAACATAATTCTGCCTCTTTATAGGTCCCTGGTGAGGCCTCAACTGGAGTATTCAGTGCAGTTTTGGACTCCAGTCCTTAAGAGGGATATAAATGAGCTGGAGAGAGTGCAGAGATTAAGGGGCAGATTTACTAAGGGTCGATTATCGAGGGTTAATTAACCCTCGATATTCGACTAGGAACTAAAATCGTTCGACTTCGAATATCGAAGTCGAACGATTTAGCGCTAATCCTACGATCGAAGGATTATTCGTTCGATCGAACGATTAAATCCTTCGAATCGAACGATTAAATCCTTCGAATCGAACGATTAAATCCTTCGAATCGAACGATTCGAAGGATTTTAATCCAACGATCGAAGGAATATCCTTCGATCAAAAAAACACAGGCAAGCCTATGGGGACCTTCCCCATAGGCTAACATTGAGTTCGGTAGCTTTTAGCTGCCGAACTAGGGGGTCGAAGTTTTTCTTAAAGAGACAGTACTTTGATTATCGAATGGTCGAATAGTCGAACGATTTTTAGTTCGAATCGTTCGATTCGTAGTCGAAGTCGTAGTCGAAGGTCAAAGTAGCCCATTCGATGGTCGAAGTAGCCAAAAAAACACTTCGAAATTCGAAGTTTTTTTAATTCGAATCCTTCACTCGAGCTTTGTAAATGTGCCCCCAAGTGCAACTAAATTGGTTAGAGGGAGGGAAGACTTAAATTATGAGGGGAGACTGTCAAGGTTGGGGAAAAAAAGGTACTTATGAGGGGACATGACTTTACAAGTACATTAGAGGACATTATAGACAAATAGCAGGGGACCTTTTTACCCATAAAGTGGATCACTGTACCAGAGGCCTCCCCTTTAGACTAGAAGAAAAGAACTTTCATTTGAAGCAACGTAGGGGGTTGTTCACAGTCAGGACAGTGAGGTTGTGGAATGCACTGCCGGGTGATGTTGTGATGCTGATTCAGTTAATCACTATAAGAGGGACTTGGATGATTTCTTGGACAGACATAATATAAAAGGCTACTGTGATACTAAACTCTAACTATAGTTAGTGTATGAGTATATATAGTATGTGTGAGTGTATGGAGAGGTCAGTGTGTGTGTATGGATGCTGGGTTTCATTTGGAGGGTTTGAACTTAATGGACTTTGGTGTTTTTTCAACCCAATTTAATTATGTAACTATGTAACTATGTGTTGTGCAACTGTATATGGTTATATAGAATCTAATTATACTTAAAAATATGATGATTCATTCCTGCTTCTATCTTAGAGTCACACATGCAGGCAGAGCTAGAAGTAGCAACTGCTCTAGATAATTGAAAATCTCTCTAGAGAACAAGATCTTTCAGGCAGGAGCAATCTATTCTCTAGTCATTCATATATCAGTAATAAATAAAGCTATTGTTTAGGGTATGTTGATTATGGCATGTATTCTTTGTTCAGCTCTATATTTGCACCCTTCTTTGAACAACCTATATCAATATACTGAAATACAGGTACAGGATCTGCTACCCAGAATGGTGGGGAAAAAAGGTTTTCTGAAAAAAGGGTCTTTCAGTAATTTGGAGCACCATTAAAGGGGTTGTTGGTATTTAAATTAATTTTTAATATGATGTAAGAGTGATATTCTGAGACAATTTGCAATTGGTTTTCATTTTGTTATTATTCGTATTTTTTAATTTAATTAGCTTTTTATTCAACAGCCTGGTTGCTAAGGTCCATATTGTCCTAGAAACCTTGCATTAACTCGAATAACAGGCTGGAATACGAATTGCAGAGACCCTTTATGGAAAGATGAGTAATAGCAAGTAGCAATGACAATAAAACTGTAGCCTTACAGACCATTTTTTTTTTTGAGATGGGAGTCAGTGACCCTCATTTGAAAGCTGGAAAGAATCAGAAGAATAATGATATATAATTAATGAAATAAATCAATCAATCAATCATAATTCAAACTCTAAGGGGGAAATTTACTTATAGTCTAATAGCGAGGGTTAATTAACCCTCGATATTCGACTGCCGAATAGAAATCCTTCGACTTCGAATATCGAAGTCGAAGGATTTACCGCAAGTCGTTCGTTTCGAAGTACTTTAATCGATCGATCGAACGATTTTTCTTCAACCCAAAAAAGATTGCTAAGGCTATGGGGACCTTCCCCATAGGCTAACATTGACTTCAGTAGGTTTTAGGTGGCGAACTAGGGGGGGTCAAAGTCTTTTTTTAAAGAGACAGTACTTCGACTATCGAATGGTCGAATAGTCAAATGATTTTTACTTTGAATTGTTCGATTCGAAGTCGTAATTGAAGGTCGAAGTAGCCTATTCGATGGTCGAAGTAGCCAAAAAAAAACATTCGAAATTCGAAGTTTTTTTTATTCTATTCCTTCACTCGAACTAAGTAAATGGGCCACTTGGAAAAAGAAAAAATGAAGGCCAGTTTTAAAGTTTCTTAGAATTCTATAACATACTAAAAACTTATTTAAAGGTGAACTACCCCTTTTAAACTCTGCAATGGAATTGTTTTTACAATTATCAAAGATCGTAGGAAATGTACTGTTAAGATAGCCAAAAAGAAATGTTCAAAAAAAGAAATGTCAAATACAAAAATTAATAGCGATATGTTGGGCAGCATGTCATGCACAGTACATATGGGACTGAATGTAAACGTTATTAATTGAAAATAAGAGTCTGTATAACTGACAAGTAAATACTCACAGGATTAATTATTCCTACCATTTGTATTGTCATTGAAAATTATATCTGGAACGGACGAATGGCTAGTGTCAGAGGGTTGATAGTTGTCACCCCCGCCCTCTATGACGCCATAACGCTATAGGGCCCAAGGCAGGATGGACTGTAAGGGTTAATGGTCTACTGTGGACAATGGTCACTCATATAGCTTATACTAGGCCATACAAATAAATGATCACCACTCTGTTACTTAAATTCCAGAGTGCCAGCATAGTGTCAGACTGTCTCGTGGGGCCCCTTTTTGCATAAGTGTTGCTCAAACTTACTGGAAATACCACAATGGCTATGTTTAGCCAATAGCTGATTGCGAGGCTGCGGACTGTTGGAACTAAGAACAATATGTTGCAATATTGTCTGTAAAACTTGTAAGACTAAGCAAATCATCTAGACATTAATTGTACAAGGAGGAGTCAGACTATGTATGGTATTGGCATACCCCCATTTGTTATCACCCCATCTATGACATCAAAATGGGTATATAAACTTATGTTATGTGGGAGTATCTTTGAAAAGCATTCGGGTACCACCCAGGTGACACACGACCGCTTCCCCAGGCAAAACCTATTGTCTTATATTTTGGACACAATAAACTACCTCATTGTATTTTAACTTGCACTATTTCGTGGTTTTGCCTTACGTACGAGGTCATAGAGGTACAAATATAACAACAGTATCCCATTCATTTTATTTATTAGCATCAACATCACACCAAGAAGCATTAGAGCTCATATAGTTTTATTTTCTGGTACAAATAAATGAATTGCAATGTGCATAAACAGAATATATATTTATTTCGGCCTGTAGAGCGTCTCCAAAAATAAACTGTACCTTATTTGCATGAATTGTAAAGGAGACATTAAGGGGGTTATTTAATAAGATCTGAATTTTTCTGAATTGCGACCAAACTAGAATCCACAATTTGACTATATTTATTATTAAAAAGCACAATTTAATTGGATCAGAGTAAAACTCGATGAAATTGAGTGGAAACCCGAACCGTATGATTTTTTTGGGTTTTCCCTGAATCGTACAATTTTTTTCTGGCTTTTTCCCGAAAAGCCAGACTTAATCGGATTTTTGCCTGAAATAGTCGGATTATTGGGCTAATTCTAGCGCAGGCCACAGAAACTTCCATAGGATAGGGACCTCTCCCATTGACTTATATACAACCTCTGCAAGTCTGAGATGCCGAATTACGGATTGTGACTATTATATTAATAATATATTTCAAAAAAATGATCAAGAGAATTTTTCAAGTTTTTAGCATTCAGACTTTAATAATTGGTAATTGTGTACCAATAGAAAGGTTATAGATCCCATAGTGGTACTGCACTTACTATAACGGCCAGTCATCAGACTCATCAAGATTCTGCATTTTGCCAGGACAGTCTGGGAGCTAATATTCCCTTTATCATGATCTTCTTGAAAAATATGTTATTTGTGAATCTGCAGCTGGATTATTATTATTAACATGTATTTATATAGCGCCAACATATTGTGTAGCACTGTAACATGAATGAATGAGTACTTACATGCATGGCTAAAATGCTGCGGGGTACTAACTCTCTGTATTGTCTAATGGTAAAGTGCCATGTTTTAATTCTCATGAGATCATCAAACGTAAACTCCAAGATGAGCCGGCCTTCGGTACACACCTACAGAAAGAAGTATACACAATCATTCACTTTAAAGGTAAAACACATAGGGGTCATATACTGTATCATACACAGTGCAAAAAAAAAAAAAACAGTGAAGGATCTGCTTTCCCCCATGAATACAGTGCTGCCCACATTCAGCAACACTGTATTCATAAGAGGGCTGCAGAAGGAGGCATTAGACGCTGCACACAGAGCTGTTGAGCTAAAAGCCTGCAGTCTATCAGCAGTCTAAAAACTGTAGCAGAAACCACTAAAAACAGAATATGAATGTGAACTGAAAAAGTACCTAGAGGACCACTGTGAGTAAGTTACATTTATGTATTTATTTTAATTTATATTACCTAATAGAATAGATTCACACTTCTCTTAGCTTAAAGGAACAGTAACATCAAAACATGAAAGTGTTTTAAAGTAATACAAATATAATGTATTGTTGCCCTGCACTGGTAAAACTGCTGTGTTTGCTACAGAAACACTACTATAGTTCCTATAAATAGGCTGCTGTGTAGCAATGGGGGCAGCCATTCAAATGAGAAAAGGCTCAGGTTCCACAACAGATAGCAGATACGCTCTGTAGAACATAATGGTGTTATCTGTTATCCACTATTTAACCTGTACCATATAGACCTTTTTCAAACTATTGCTACACAGAAGTTTGTTTATATGAAATAAAGTAATGTTTCTGAAGCACACACCAGTTTTACCAGTGCTGGGCAATAGTATATTATATTGTCATTACTTTAAAACACTTTTAATTTTTAATTTTTTGGTGTTACTGTTCCTATAAAGAACAAGCAAAAAGTTAGGTTTATTACTAGCACCCAGGCTTTGTTGCTATACAGTATATGGTGTGTATGGGTGTATGCTATCTATCTATCTATCTATCTATCTATCTATCTATCTATCTATCATCTATCTATCTATCTATCTATCTATCTATCTATCTATCTATCCATCTATCTATCTATCTATCTATCTATCTATCTATCTATCTATCTATCGATCTATCTATCTATCTATCTATCTCTCTGTCTGTCTATCATTTATCTGTCAATCATCTATCCATCAATCGGTGTGTGCACTTTGGGCTACTATCTGTCTATCCATCTATATTATCTATCTATCTGTCTATCCATCTATCATCTCTCTCTCGCTCTATTATATTGTCTGCACTTCTTTTCACAGGAATTACACTAGCTGGTCAGACACTCATGGTCCCTTCTGTTTTACCTGCAGAGTAAAGTTACAGCAAAATTAAGTGGAATATATCAAAGAATCTTACTAAACTGGAATATATATTTAAGTAAATATTGCCCTTTTACATCTCTTGCCTTGAGCCACCATTTTGTGATGGTCTGTGTGCTGCCTCAGAGATCACCTGACCAGAAATACTACAACACTAACTGTAACAGGAAGAAGTGAGGAAGCAAAAGACACAACTCTGTCTGTATAGTATAGTATAGTTTGTTTTGTATGTTTGTGTGCACAGCGAATCGTATGATCCCAGGGGGTGGCCCTTTTGTTTTAAAATGGCAATTTTCTATTTATGATTACCCAATGGCACATACTACTAGAAAAGTATGTTATTATGAAAATGGTTTATTTACATGAAATAGGGTTTTACATTTCAGCTTTTTTATGCAATATCTTTTTATAGAGACCTACATTGTTTGGGGGTATAGTTTTCCAAGCGGAGGCTGGATGGACTCTATTACACAGATAACGCAGCTTCCTCTTACTGTTTGTTCAACAACTTTCCAGTGGATGCTGGAATTTGTGGCTCGCAAGTCGCAACATCTAAATTGCTGAGGGCTGCGCACCCCTGCTATGTATAATTGAGTATAAATATGGCTTTTAGGTCAGCCTGCCCACCACAGTAATGGCTCTGTTGGCAGCAGTTCTCTGCTTGCCTTGAGACTGCAATGAATACAGGAGTCCATATTGAGAAATACAAGCAATTTGATTATTAATGCAGTTCTATTGAAAGTAGTCATTTCACTTTGCTGAATGTGGCATATATATATATATATATATATATGTACACTATAGCTTTCTGCTGAACGCTGCTTGTTAACAGCACAAATATATGGCTCCCCTGTGGAGAACTGGGAGGGAAAAAAAGGACTTTTATGTTTACATTTTACTGAAGTGTAATGTATTTTTTTATCTTTATATTTTGCTGACTTCTTAGGTTACTTGAGTGAAATCAGAAGGCAGAATGTAACACTTTCAGTCCGGTACACATATTACTAGAGGAGAGAAAAACATGTTCTACAGCCTGTTTTGTTTTATTCCTAAATTACAACTAATTGAATCTAAGTCATATTTACATTTTTATGAGTATTTATGAATAGTTTCAGAGAACATATTACATGTTGGAAAGCAAAGAACTAACACATCCCCCTCCCTTTTCTCCTACACTTCTGCGCTCTAAAAAGTGTGTTGATTTGTTAAAAACATTTCTGACGGGTCAGGAAAGTTTTGATACTTTGTAAAACAGTTTGAATTGGTGGGAATCCTTTTGGATTGCCCAGATTAATCTATAATCAATCTTCCTGTAAGAATATTTCAATCAAAAGGTAAAATTTATATTATGGAGGAAACAGTAACAGGGGTCACTATTGAACAACAAGTGATTTCATTTAAAAGGGTTGTTTGTTTTAAATGACATTTTATGATGTAGAGAATCATACCCTAGGACTATTGCCAATTGGTTTTCATTTTTTATTTGTTGTTTTTGAGTTAATTAGCTTTCCAGTTTTCCATTTTAGCAATCTGGTTGCTAGAATCCAAATTACACTAGCAACCAGGAACTGATTTGAAGAGACTGGAATATTAATAGGAGAGGGACTGACCAATATCGGAAACTTTAATCTGCCTGTGTATGGCCACCTTAAATCTACTAAATAATCATTTAAATATTAACTAACTAAGGATTGTTTTGCCTCCAATAAAGGATTATTATTTCTTAGTTGGGATCAAGTACAAGGAAAGGAAATCATTTTAAAAATTTTTGGATTATTTGATTACAATAGAGTCTATGGGAGATGGCATTCCCATAATTTGGAGCCTTCTGGATATCAGGTTTCCAGATACGGATCCCATACCTGTATTTCGGTATATTTTTGACTACTATTGTAAACTAATATCTGCGACTAAGTAGGAATGCTGTATTCTTTGTGGAAAGTCAGTTTAATGAAAGAACCATAACCATTTTAAGATTGGGGAATAAAATAATCGTAGCCCTTCTTTGTACACAAAAGAGATTTATTTTGAAATAAAGAAACAAAAAATTTATTTTTGACTGGTTTGCATATCCGATCCACATTGTTGGCAAATCAATATCAGTCTTTCTTTGTTTTGTCTTTTTTTTAAAGTGGACTTGACTTTCATAAAATAATCTTGACTATAGTGGAGGGTTACTAAATATCCAGGCCCCCCCCCGTCCCAGCCAAAAAAAACCCTCTCCGACACCGCTCCCCGCATCACGTATCTTCTGGCCTTGTGGCTGCAATCGGTTCCAGGGTAAGAGGTCAGGAGGCAGGCAGGTCTCAGGCAGGTAATGGGTCAGTGGGGCCAAAGTGGGCCAGGATTCATGTATTCTTTTTGGAGATCTTACTATTAATGCTCCACATGTTGCTGTATTGCACTAGCACTCATAATGTTCTGTGCTTCTAATTGCCCCATTGCTTAAAGGAGAAGGAAAGGCATATTTAATTGGAGGAGCCAAAAGTTAGGCACCCGCAAGTGATTATATATACTTACCTCACACCCTGGGCCGGTGCTCCTATCAGGAAAAAACTGCACTGGTCCAGGGGTTCTTCCAGGGAGCACCACGGAGTGATCCTCTTCCTACTTCTTCTTTCATCAAATTTCCCGGGGCAGACACACGTGCAGTAGAATGAAATAACTGACTTTTTCATTAAAGTTTGGCTTTTCGCTCTTCTGCACAAGCGCACCCGCACGAAAAAAGAAGCCGGAAGTCGATCGTTCGTGGTGCTCACTGGAAGAACCCTGTGGGGTGCAGTTTTCTGTTGATAGGAGCACCAGCCCGGGGTGTGAAGTAATTAAATAGAATCACTTGGGGGTGCCTAACTTTTGGCACCCCCAAGTAAAGAGCTCCTTTCCTTCTCCTTTAATGTGGACGGAAAGCCGGAAACTGGTAGTTGGGCAGGTTAAAAAAAGTTAAAAGGTTGAACTTGATGGGCGTGTGTCTATTTTCAACACGAAATGGGAGGATAATACAGGCATGGAACCTGTTATTTGGATCATCAGATAAACTTAAGTCTACTAGAAAATCTTGTAAACATCAAATAAACCCAAAAGGCTGGTTTTGCTTCCAAACAGGATTAATTATATTGAATACAAGGTACTGTTTAAAGGGGAGTCATTGAAAAATTTTGGATTATTTGGATAAAATGGAGTCTATGGGGCAGATTTATTAAAGAGTGAAGTGGTTAATACTAACAACTTTTCCCCAGCGTTGCCACCCGCAGGAACATCGCCAATTCGCTAGAGAACGGGACAGTCGCTAGCGGTCATTCGCACTCTATCCGCAGGCGACATTTTTTGCTGTAGCGAATGGACATTACTCCGCAAATTCACAAAGATGCGGATTTTACTGAACGTTACCTCTTTCACCAGAGTTGCCTTCGCCACCAGGCGAACCAGGTGAAGTGCTTTAAAGCAGGTAGATCTTTCTCAATCTTCTGTCACTTACGTTGTATCCTGTGTGCTGAAAATGTATTAAAGTTCAAAATATGCTGGCGACTTTTCCTTTTTTTAAGCGGGATTGGCTGCAAAAGTCCTAACTTACTTTTTTGGGTAAGCGGTTTTCTCCAGACATTTCATAACATATGGAACATTAATTTTACAGTGGGCTCATGTGTAGGGCATTATATTAACTCTCTTGTCTTTATTAAGGTTCCCTGGACATGTGTAATATAAACTGGTAACTTAAACCATTTGCAGCAACATTTATAATAAAGACGACCATCCAACTTTAAATTTCCGGCCCTATGCAAATTGACCTAAGCGCAAGATCACTAGTGAAGTTTCACTAGCACAAATGAATGCTAGCGCATCTTCGATATGAAATGCTCGCAAAGCCGAAGTAACGATAGCGAAAAATCACCAGTGTTTGATGCCGGGGACGAAACTTTGTGTTTTAGTGAATTAGCATATTCGTATTGTATTTGCGCCTGACAAAGTGGTGCGATATGTGCGAAGCTGACGCTTGCGAAATTTGCCCGTTAGTGAATCTGCCCCGATGAGAGATGGCCTTTCCGTAATTCAGAGTTTTCTGGATAACGGTTTTCCTGATAACGGATTTCATACCTGTATATCATGGGTCCCCAACCTTTTTTTACCCGTGAGCCACATTGAAATGTAAAAAAAGTTGGAGAGCAACATGAAAAAATCCCTTGTAGTGCCAAATAAGGACTGCGGTTGGTTTATTGGTAACCTCTATGTGGACTGGCAGCCTACAGGAGGCTCTTTTTGGCAATACACATGGTTTTTATGCAACTAAAACTTGCCTTCAAGCCTGGAATTCAAAAATAAGCTCCTGCTTTGAGGCCACTGGGAGCAACATCCAAGGGGATCACTGCCGTATATGATAAAATATTTTTGTCTACCGCACAACAAAAAAGATAAATCATTTTTTGGTTATATATGTTATAGTTTTTTTTCATCTGATAGAGGAGGAGAAAAGGCTGCATTTTGCTCATCTCACTCACTTTCCTGGGTAGAACTGAGGTCTGTGTATTGTATTGTAAGAGACAGGATCATTGTTAGAGAAGTAGGTGGCTCCTGGAGGAAGACCGGATCTAGAAGGGGGTGAAACAGTCACCTACATCAGATATGTCCAACCTGCAGTTCTCCAGCTGTTTTTGTTCCATGACAATAGGAGGACCGCAGCTTGGACATTCCTAGAAACAGTTGGTATTACTTTCATAAGTACCCACTTAACAGCTCAACCAACAATCGAAACGGAGAGCTTGCAGTTGAAATGGTGCTTTATTTTACCTATTCCATAAGAAATGAAAAAAAAAAATTGTTTAAAATATATTTTCCCAGTGTGGAAACTTGAATTTTAATTGAAAACGGTCCTCATTGTAAGAAACAAAAAAAAAACAAAATCGAAAGGGTCTCCAATTAAGGGGAAAAAAAGATTGTGTTGTGCTGAATTCATTCTGTGAGCTCTGACATTTTGTTGCCGTGGTAACGAAAATCAGCTGATTAGTTGGCATGGCAACAGAAAAGATATAATCCCAGCAGACACACTCTAATCAATGCCCCCAGCACAGATGGTCTCCGGAGGATCAACAAGAAAGAGACTGGCAGTCATTCAGCGCATCACGTGCTGCCGCCAGACTAGAACAGCAGAAAGAAAAGTAAAAAAAGCACATTTCTCTACTGAGCGCCAACCACTTATTAACTCTTCACTTCCTCCTGGCAACAACAAACTATTCAGGAATGTTGGTTTCATTGCTAATATTACTGCTCACGTATGTGACACATTCACACACAACAATGTGCACTTGCACACACTCATATATACACACACGATCAACATAGTATCACACACACAAATAGTCGCACAAATGCACCTACAGCCACACACATTCGCTCACACAATCACTTACACACTACCGCTTTGTGGTTACCAGCAAATTCACTACATTATAGATTATAGAAGATCTTTAAATTTATGGGACTGGTGTCACTTTGTCACTGCAAAGGTCGTATGTGACTTCCCATAATACATTTGCTCCAAAAGTGCAGGTTACGGGTACGGAGGTTATCTGCCAGAAATGACAATAAAGATTAGAAGAGACCATATAGTAGCAATTCAGTAGTCAAAATAATTTTAAATGTAAAAAAATCTTCATTAGGACATGTCTGGCCTAACGCGGTTTGTGCCAAAAGGGCACTCACTCACAGCCTATGAGTAAGTGCCCATTAGGCACGAAATGCGTTAGGCCAGACATGTCCTAATGAAGATTTTTTTACATTTAGAATTATTTTGACTACTGAATTGCTACTATATGGTCTCTTCTAATCTTTATTGTAATTTTTTAATTTTAGACCCCTTGGACTGAGGGTCTTTTGATGAGACCACACTATCTCTCTCTCTCTCTCTCTCTCTCTCTCTCTCTCTCTCTCTCTCTCTCTCTCTCTCGGAATTAGCATGACCCATGCTCCCCTTGACTGTATATTTGGTAGTGCAGATGTGGGCACATTGAGGGAAACAGTGCTTAGGAAGTACAATACTAATTGCTGTTGTTTATACATAAACAGTAATGGAATCAAGCCCTGCAAGTGTCTGGTACTTTGGTCCTGTTGTGAGCTGAAGCCATTGTGGTTACAATTAACTGACATTGTCAAGTGCTTGTTTCATTTTGGAGGCTTTGGGGTTGGGCCCTGCCAGTAAAGCCTCTGCTGTAATGTATTTGTGTATCGGACCTATTATGCAACATTTTAAGATTTTCCAACAAATCTATCTCTGTTATGGAATACCATTCATTTCCTACAGTCATATAATGAATTAGTCACACTGTGGCCATTCTCCGTCTTCTTAGGAATAAGAAGTGAATTCCAGTTCTCCCATAAAAAGCTGTTGTATTTATTATGAACGTAATAGACACAAAGGCAACAATTTTAATGGTGTTACCTTCACACTGTATGCATTGACTAACATATGGACAAAGACTGAATAGACTGTCAGACATGCATCAGTTCTAAGGCAATGCCTCACTTGAGTCAAGCAATATGGCACTTTCCATACATAGTCATACTTATAAAGAAAACAATAAACACAAGGCACTATGTTTTAAGAAATATTACGTTTGCAGAATTTATATTTTGTGATCCCAATGGGAAATGAAACACCAACACAAGAAGAATGTAATTGATCATTTAATTTATTTGGGATAAGATAACACAGAACACTTACACAAGAATTATGCAGCATTTCTTTTAATAAAGATAGCTGATAGATAACTGAGCAATATAATAGCTGCAATATCGTTATCCTAGAGCAATGTTGGATTTACTTGCTTGCTTTAGAATTAATATAGAATAAGATATTGGCAGGGGCACTGAACCAATGAGGAGACTTGAAAAACAGGTTACCATGTTTTTTAAACTGTAAATTCAGCTTTACTAGTGTGAGAGAACACAACTGCGCTCTCCGCACTAGTATTGAAGCATCCCCCCGGACCCCAGACCCCCACCCAGGAAAAGTAAGCGGGCAAGGGGGGCGGAATTTCAGGAGCCACTCCTGCCTCAAAAACACCCCTGGATATATATATATATATATATATAGACAACCAGCAAGCTGCCACAGAAAAGGTTTGGTAAACAACTCAAGGGCGGTCGAACTGATAATTGCAGCATTAATGGGTGATTAATTACAGAAAAATGTTATAAACTTTAGGTAAGAGAGACCTAAACCTATTGTGTGTGTCTAGCACTGATAGAGAGCAGGCACACTATGATTTGGCGTGCTAGGACAGACTTTGTTGTAATACCCCTCTCTGGGAACTTCTCAGACCCGCAATCACACACATGGTGGAAAGGCTGACATGACAGTTATTTTTGCTGGACACTTAGGATTAGGGTTCCTTTTTGGAAAGTCTGCCTGGTTCAAACCTGCCTGCCCGGTTTTCCAAATTAGGACAGCATTCTCTTAGCTTGACATGGCAATCGGGCAATCACGTCATCGCCCCATCCCCGCAACGTCATTTGCCTACCCTTACAACATCATCTGACTGCCCTGCAACATCATCGGACTACCCTGTGACATCATCAGACCACCCCCTGCCCAGACCGTGCCTGAAAAGGTGGCAAACCTAAGGATACTGTACTTAAATAAATGTGATGCATACAGCTTACCAACCAGGAGTAACTTCATAGAATAATGCATATGGTGTTATGTCTGGGCTACTGAGTAGTGATGGGTGAATTTGTCCTGTTTTGCTTCACCATGAAATTTGTAGAATTTCCAGCAAAATTCGCTAACGGGCGAAAAATTTGCGAAATGCGGATTTGTCAACCGAATTGTCGCCAGTGTCTATCATCTATCTATCTATCTATCTATCATCTATCTATTTATCTATCTATCTATCTATCTATCTATCTATCTATCTATCTATCTATCTATCTATCTATCATCTATCTATCTATCTATTTTTATCCATCCATCTATCCATGTTGGATATATAACCAAAGGACTTGTTGGTAGTAAAGGGTTAATCGGGACTTAAATTACAGTTCCACAACTATTTTCCATATCTGCTAATTTAAGATACTCTTCCCCTTGAAAAGAAACGTGCTTCAGATGAATTCAGTGGAGCATTGCAATGGCCCTAGGAAATCTATATTATTGACCAGCCATTGTAAATAGAGGCATATTTACATCTGATGAAATGTATTCGGCTAAATTTCATTCACTAAAATAAATCTGATCAATTCCAAATTACCCTGCAGCCAAGGGGTCCAGTTCAGATTCATGTGCCTTGAATAAAAAGTCTGTTCTGTCCAGGAGTTATTTAGAGGGGTGGTTCACTTTTAAACTAACTTTAAGAGGGCAATGTAATAAAAGGCACTAAGTCTGCAGAGGTGCAGTAACCCATGTTGACCAAACAGCAGGCGGAAATGACTGGTCATCTGTTTTAAAGCACACATCTTATTGGTTGCTAATTGTTACTGCTATTGGTGCAAACCTAGTGCCTTTCATTACATATGGTGTTAGTTTGTTATAGCATGGCTAATTCTAAGCAACTTTTCAACTGACATTAAATTTTTCTTTTTTTATGTTTTAAATGATTTGCCTTTTTCTTCTGACTCTTTCCAGCTTTTAACTGACCCCATCTTAAAACAAATGCTTTGGAAAGCTACAAATGAATTGTTATTGTTACTTTTTATTACTCATCTTACTATTTAGGCCTCTCCTATTCATGTCCCAGTCTCTTCATCAAATCAATGCATGGTTATTAGGGGTATTTGTACCCTAGCAACCCGATGTCTGACATTGCAAAATGGAGAGCTGCTGAATAAAAAGCTAAATAACTCAAAGACAGCAAATAATAAAAAAAAAGAAAACCAATTGCAAAACAAACCCCTTTAAGATAACAGAATTGTAGTTCTCCTGTATGCAACATGCAAATATAGAGCAGATTAATGCAGTATTTGGAGCAGACACAACCATTTTTAACTGCCATATGCTAAACACTTTCCCCATGACAATATGTTGTGTGATGTGTGAGATATATGCTCAGATACAAAGTCCAAAGAAATTCCTCTATAGTCATGCTGTGTTAAAAGCATATAGATTTATTGAAACATCTAAAATACAACACTACCCCTCATGGAGCCTATATATATATATATATATATATATATATATATATATATATATATATATATATATATATATATATATATATATATATATATATATATATACCCCGATCACATCATAGCCAAGGTTACAGTAATCTCAAGATCTACAGTTGGAGGCCTATTTTTTGAAACTATGACTAAATTCTATTCCTCTAAAACTACGAATGCAATGAAAGTGAAATAAAAAAACACAGTTTCTGAGAAAAATGGAATTAATGAAAGAAATATAATACGTATATATATTGGGTTGCCACCTTTTAGCATGGTGGAGACCGGGCAGGAGGCAGAGCTACAACACGAAGGGGGCAAGCTGTGACGCAGAAGGGGCGGAGTGTGGCATTGGCGGGGGAGGGGCTATGATGCGGCAATCAGCAATTGGCCATGTCAATCATAGGGAATCCTGCCCAGTTTTCCTAATTTGGAAAACCAGGCAGGTAGTTTTAAACTGGGCAGCCCTTCAAATTACTGGACTTTCTGGGTCAAAACTGGACAGATATGCACTGGGGGTCATTTGGAGGAAGTTAAATATGATGGACTATTGTCTTTTTCTATCCAAATAAATGATGTATCTATAGTGTATCTATAGTATCTAATAGTGTTGCACTATGTCTTCCTGCAAGTAATACAATATATGGTCAAAAGTGTCAGGAAAACACTCTGAAATCATATCCAATTAAGTTAGAAACATTGTTTCTTTTTCTGGCTGTTCAGTGCAGAGAAAATCTGGACTTTCCAGTACAAACGAGGGACTGCGGGATGAGCTGGCAAAAGAGAGACTGTCCCTCTAAAAACGGGACAGTTGGGAGGTATGCTTGAGGGCTGATCACCCAACATCACTTACCAACATTGCTTCAATATGTAGGGGCCCATTTACTTAGCTCGAGTGAAAGAATAGAGGAAAAAAACTTCGAATTTCGAATGTTTTTTTGGCTACTTTGACCATCGAATGGGCTACTTTGACCTTCGACTTCAACCTTGGGAGTTGTGGGAGCACTCCATGGCTTAATAGAAATGTACTAAAATACAATGGAGACCTGTTATTTCAGGTAATACTCTTATGCCGGGAGGCTTTAGCATTTGAAATTATGACCAGAGGTAAATAGTTAGGGACCGCCATATGGGTTTTACCTTGACGTGGTATGGTGGCTTATCAATCTTATGATCATAATTTTGTAACTAAAAAACCCCTGTCTTTGTAAATACATGTATCTGTATAGATTACTGATATGACATGGGACCAGGGAATGTGCATTGATCAATTTTTCTTATTTTTCTCTGTCTGTAGTTCATTTGGCCAGATCAGTAGCACTTCCATTGTATTTTAGTACATTTTTATCAAGCCATGGAGTGCTCCCACAACCTTTCCTTCTTGCTATTTATATAAACAACAGTAGTGTTTCTGAAGCAAATTTACCAGTGCAGGGCAACACTACATTATATTTTTATTACTTTTACAATTTCACTTTTTGGCATTACTGTTCCTTAAATTGTGACTTCATCCCTGAGTCAGTCCCATTTAAAATTAGTTAATTTGTCACTTTTAATTAGCCTCAGCCAAACACATCCTTTTTGGCTTTGAACACATACAGTGTATTACAACTTTTGGCCAAATACCAAATGTAAGAGCAATTCTAGCCAAAAAGCTGTTGCTGCAAATGGCTAACCTTTAACTCTTTCATTGCGATATAAATATTATTTTTTCAGGACAAACTGATCTAATTCTGGCAGAATTGTTGTGTAATTACAGTATTGTAAGAAAATTAGTTTTCATAATATAGAAAAAGATATAGAAAATATGTATTACCATATACATCAAAATACAACTGATTTGGAAAGCCTCGTGTCTCATGAGTGCGCCAAATATATGTAGTTTTATGGAGATTTCTGACTTGAATAGATGAAATCCCAACAGCAGCCCATTGCCACTCAAAATGCAAAAAAAAAAAAGCATTAACTGAATTTCCCCAGCGAACCATATAATTTTAAAAACTACCTTCAAGGTTTTGCCAAACTTGACTGTTAAAGATATTTAAAATCACCCTAATCACAAATGGTGAGACAAAATAGAGTGAAGAAGAGACATTCTTGGTAGACAATTTTTGTATTTTGTTTTATTATGCCTCCTTTCAAATCAAACCTTAATGGGGATCTAAACCCATAAACCCAAACAACTAATGAATGAACACTGATAGTGGTCCCCTGAACACATTTTCAAGTTACATGAACTTTCTATTTTTAGTGGTTTTTAGACAATTTTAGACTGCTAACACCACATTTTCGGCTCAGCAGCTCTCTCTGAAGAGCCAAGTGTTAGTGACGTTCTATGCACTTATTTATAATCAGTGAAGCCTGTGGATGCTGATTTTCTGACTTCCAGAGAGAGCTTTTGAACCAAGAACCTGGTATTGGTAGTTATACATAATAAAAGCACGGTTTGCAGAAACCAATAGTGACCAATAAGATGTTTTAGTTTAAACAGGTGACCTTTAAATGCTACCTGATTTAAGGGGTTATGTATTAAAATGCACATATGTTTGCCCAGGTGCAGTAACCCATAGCTACTGATCATCAGGTAGGTGATTGCTGTTTAAAAGCAAACATCTCATGGGTTGCTGCTACTGGGCAAACTTAGTGCCTTTTATAACATATGGGGGAAGAATTGTAAGCTCTGCTGGGGATTGAACTTTCTGTTTAAGTTTTTTAGCTCAGCAAATTCTGATTATTATTACAAATTATTCATAAAAAAGAGGTTTATACATAAAACAGACAGACTGCACACACATATTGACCAATTGTAGAGCTTTACACTCGAAAAGTCCAGACAATTGTCTACTTTTCAAAATGTCCTACAATTCAGCTGAATCCCAATGAACTTTAAGCAGCACTACTTTTAATACAATTCTTTTAATAGATGTACACAAGTATGTATGCCTGCTTCTTAAGGCCAATGATCACCTGGGGAGTTGACCATGTAAAAAGAGGGCTAGAGTTTCATGGAGGAACGGTATACTAGAACACTTGAACCTTCTCCTTACTTTGATTCCATTCTACCCTATTTCTCCTCTTCTGCTCTAAATGCTTCCGTTAAATGTATGCACTTATCTATATTCCATGAAAATCTTTTCAGTTTCTCTCTTGTAAACTAAGTTGAACTCTTAACACTTAACCCATTCAAAGGCCTTATCTGAAGCACTGTGGAATATCTGAAATCTCTAACAAACATATCTCATTTGTTCCCCATTCTTTTGCAAACAAGAACCTTCAATCTTGGACTACTGGAACTTTGGAATATTTGAAGTCAACGTTACATGAATGATAACCACCAGTTCTCTTGCTCTTGAAAATACGATTCTCTAATGCTCTTATTTTTTTTTTTTGGCATTATTGTTTATTAAATTCCTTGTTGTTTATTAACAAAGCTACAGAGACAGTTTATTGCCAATAGATTAATTACAATAGTGCAAGCTAGAAGGCTATATTTATTCTGTTGAGCGCTGTACCATACCTGAGAAAAAAGCTCTAGAAGCTCTCTCTCTGTTAGTTTAGGATAGCAGCTGCCATATTAGCTTGGTGTGACATCACTTCCTGCCTGACTCTCTCAGGCTAAGATTACAGCAGGGAGGGGAGGAGGGAGGAAGGAGATGGGAGGGAGGAAGGAGCAAACTGAGCATGCTCAGGTCCAATCCCTGGAAGTTTAAGCTGAGAACAGGAAGTCTGATACAGAAGCCCATGTACGTATATACAATAGAATGAAAGAAATACTGTGTTTCTTTTGACCCAGAGAGGACCCAGAGCAGCATTACTTTGAGGGTTTACTGGTGTATGTCTGATAAAGCTAACTTAATTTTAACCTTTCCTTCTCCTTTAACTGTAAAAAAAAGCTGCTAGTGACAATATTGAAGCTATTTCACTCTCACAAGGCTTTCTATTAAACTCTAGTGTGTTTTTGAGTCTAGAGAGGCGTTTTACCCATGCCAGTGCAAATGCCCTATACATTAAGGTTCTAACATTTAGGGGCAAATTTACTTATGGTCGAATATCGAGGGTTAATTAACCCTCGATATTCGAATGCAGAATTGAAATCCTTCTACTTCGAATATCGAAGTCGAAGGATTTAGCACTATTTCTACGATCGAACGATCAAAGGAATAACTGTTCGATCGAACGATTAAATAATTCAAATCTAATGATTCGAAGGATTTTAATCCATCGATCGAAGGATTACCCTTCAATCAGAAAATTGTTAGGAAGCCTATGGGGACCTTCCCCGTAGGCTAACATTGGCCTCGGTAGGTTTTAGGTGGCGAACTAGAGGGTCGAAGTATTTTTTAAAGAGACAGTACTTCGACTATCGAATGGTCGAATCGTCAAACAATTTTTAGTTCGAATCGTTTGAATTGAAGTCGAAGGTTGAAGTCGAAGGTCGAAGTACCCAAAAAAAACATTCGAAATTCGAAGTTTTTTTCCTCTATTCCTTCACTCGAGCTAAGTAAATGGGCCCCTTAACATCTAACAAACCATGTGTTACGTAGTCTCATTATAAGATATCTTTACAAGTGTAATTTTTAAAGCATGCTCTAGTTCAAAGTAAACAACAATAGATTTACATTAGTATTCCTGTACTGTAACGTTATATTGCAAAGGGGAAAAAAATCAAGCATGACAGCGAAGCAACAACAAAAAAAAAACCGAAGGCTTTGCTATTACCTTTGTGAACATGGGTTTCCCATGCTGAGTAACCATAGTGCACTGATCACAGTCCACTGTGATGGATGAGTTGTGGTATGATTCTTTGGAGTGCTTGAGAATGTAATAGAGATCCGTAACGCCACCTTCGAACACTGTGCTAAAGTATCGAGGAATAAGAGTCCTTCCAATTGCTGTCAGGAAAACAAGGAGAGAGAAACAGCATTTTAATATTGAGGTCTTATTATAATGGTCAACATTATTCAATTCCATGGCTGGGTAACCTTGGTGCCTCCCGGTGGCATGGTCATACTGAAATTTGTAATTAAACTTACATACAGATGACTGCTGATCCCTGATCTGTACAGTTCTGTCACTTGCAGTAGTGGATATTTTGAAAAGGAAATACATTTTGGGAAATCTATGTGACCAGTGTATTGTAATTATTGTTTTGTTGTTATTGTAATTATTTTTTACCAAATTAATTTTTAAATCTAATTAATTGTGAATCCCGCATTTTTAGAAAAATGAGTGAGGTGGCATCTCATGATAGCAGAGGATTTGGTCATTCTATTGCGATATGAGGTTTAAATGGAATGCTAAACTGGGCTTAGCGTCTAGTCCAACTGTTTGTGAAAGTTCATGTCACCCCTCATGGCTTTGTTCCCAATTTTATAGATTAATAATTTTAGGAATTTTTTCCATGGGCCTGAGTTAGTATAGAAACTATATGTGGATTTGGATACGATGTTTGCTTTGTACAAACCCCAAATATCAACATGTGTACATAGAGCATCTCTTCATTGGTGGCTTTTCTGAGCAAGTGTAAGGACATATCCCTGTTCACCAAGATCACTACCAACGTGGCTCTCAACAGATATCGCGAAAGGAGATAACGTGTAAGCAATATTGGGATCTCTTATATATACTACCGTCGTGAAATCATCGATTCATATGAGGCCGACTATCATCAGGTGGCAACAATTCACTAGTATGTAAAAAATGAAAAACCAAGTTTGAATAGAGACGGGGGGGGGGGTGACATCTATTGTCTGCCACAAACAATGTTTTGCTGCATCTGGACTTGAACAGTTTGCCATCATTGATGATGGAACCATTAATTCTGAACTGTATCAGATAATTCTATAGGAAAATGTCAAGACATCTGTCCGTCCACTGAATCTCCAAAGACAATGGGGTATATTTATCAAAGAGTGAAGTTAATAGTGAAGTTCCACCACTAGAGTGAAATTCTGCCACTCTCCATTCATTTCTTTTTTTTTTTTTGTAATCAGTTTTATTGACAAATATGCATATAGACATACATTTCAAATGCACCATACATCACGAGTATCGAACAATTACCTTGCAAGGCTTGCATTAAAATTATACATCATTTCCAAACAAAAAAAAAACAGTTCAATCAGTCGTATTAACCTATCTATATATCGCACAAAACAAAACAAAACTTGTATGCTGCTTGACAAAACATCCTATTAAGGTCACTCCCAGTACAGTAATAATTTTCCCTTTTCCATTGTTAGCGGTACAGGTGTTATCTCTACCCGTCTTGATTTGGTAGGTATCTTCTGAAATGTCTATAAATTGTTAAAAACCCCTATCTTTCAGAGATATATTAAGCTATTGATCAACCGTTGTTATGTATTCTCTCCACGGCAACCATGTATCGATGTAATTCGCATATTTATTATTTAGGGAGGCTGTTAGTTCCTCCATTACACATATCTCAGTCACTAACTGAAACCACTTGTCCTTACTAGGGGATAGCGTAGTTCTCCATAACATAGGAATTTGTGCTTTAGCTGCTACAAGAAGGTGTCTCAGCAAGTCTCTTCTTAGGGAACCGTCAGGAGCAAAATTGTGAAATAACAATATAGCAGGTGCATTTCTCTTAACTGGCTCCCCAACAATCAAAGAGCATATATCCAATATCTCCCTCCAATATATCTGGATCATAGGGCAATTGAAGCAAATATGATCTAATGTTCCCGGGTTGCTGTTACATCTCCAGCAGAGATCAGTAGGCACCAACCCCATTTTCCTAAGAACCACTGGAGTCCTGTACCAACGAGATAACAACTTGTATGAGGATTCCTGTAGCCGATTACAAATAGAGCATTTACTTATTGTTTGGAACACCTTTTCCCATTCACAATCAGATAACGTAATATTCAAGTGTTTTTCCCATTTCTTGGTAAAGGACGGATATGCAGGGTATTTCCTATCTATAATTATACCATAAAATAGTGATAAAGTATGCTTTAACGGGGCGTCTAATGCACAAAGTTGTTCAAATGCTGTAAGAGGTCTCGCTACTGTCCCTTTTAAGTTTGTGCAACAGATTTTGCACCTGATGATATCGCCAATGATCCTTGTAAGACCATCTCTCTTTCGTCTGCATAGCTTTTGGAACTGGGTCTAACTGCGAGCCCATGAAATGTCTTAATAATGGGTTAGTACAAGCAAACATCGTATCAAATCCAGTGTCAAACTGCCCAGGCAAAAATTCTAAATTATTTCTAATTGGGAACAAAGGTGAGGGGTAAGGAGCTAAGCCCAGTTTAGCATTCACTTTAAACCATATCGCCAAGCAATCACTCTCCATTCATTTCTATGGGATTTTTAAAGGCGTATTTATCAAAGGATGAACTTTCACTTTCACCCATTGATAAATACGCCTTTCAAAATCCCATAGAAATGAATTGAGAGCTGCGGAAATTCACTCTAGTGGCAGAGCTTCACTCTTTGATAAATTGACCCCTATGTGTCATCCAGCAAGACAATGATCCTAAACACACAAGTTGTTCTACCAAAGAATGGTTAAAGAAGAATAAAGTGAATGTTCTGAAATGGCCAAGTCAAAGTCCTGATCTTAATCCAGTTGAAATGTTGTGGAAAGACCTAAAGCGAGTGGTTCATGTGAGGAAACCCACCAACATCCAAGAGCTGAAACTGTTCTGTATGGGGGAATGTTCCTCCGAGTCGATGTGCAGAACTGATCAATAGTTACCGCAATGTTTAGTTGCAATTATTGCTTTACAAGGGGGTCACACTAAATACTGGACAACATTAAGTGTATACTGATTCATAGAATGCAGTGCTAACCTGATACACAATGCCACAGAAAAGAGTTTGAGTGCCAGTGTCATGTAAATTGTCTCAATTTTTTAACATGAAAAATAGGGCCAGCTCTGTGTATAAGAGGCCAGAATACCTTGCAGTGTAAACTTGGCCCCAATTCAATAAAGAATCCTCCCAGAACACAGGGGATAATAATAAGGTGCCATTCAATTTTATAACACACACACAACATAATAAAACAGTCCCAATAATAACAATGGCGCCAGTTCCATTAATAATGCCCCTAGATGCCATGGCTGGATGGATACAGTGCCAGTTCTAATGATGATACCTCAGACCACAGGGGAGAATAAATAGAGTGCAGGTCCTGCTGGTAATATACATGGACTCTACTCAATCAGGGACTCAGGCAGGTGCACAAACACATTCATACACACACATACAGGCTTGTGGAAGTGAATTGAAAGAATGAAACTCTTTGTGGTCAAGGCTCATCTTCTGTTCTCTAGATCAACAATCGCCGCTAGAGAGCATCTACCAGTTGGCCGATGTTGTGTTAAATGTCTTCTACTTCTTACATTATTTAACATTTATAAAGATTGTCTTTGGCAAATGCCATATAAATAGGCATAAATATAAAACATACTGCAGATTTTCTCAAATAATTAGATAACCTGGCTACTGTTGTCTTTGCATTATGCCAAATGGTGACCTTTTTCTGTTCCTTATTTTCTCACCTGTTCATGTTTTTTTTTACCATTGTTTGTAGAACACTGTAGTAGACAAGGAAATATATTTTATTTGGTTGAAGTCATGCAACAGCGCTGGATTGTCGGTGTGGATAAATTCTGATTTAACCTTTATTATATTCCAGTTTAGAGTAGCAGCTCCTGGCTGATATTTAGGGAAGCAGGCTCGTTGAAGTGATTTATCTCCTCTGATTTAGCTATTTGTTCAATCAGTAAGAATCCTCTGTAGGTGTATTTGTTTACCTGGAGATCATTTATATATATATCAGTGGCAGGCAATATGAGGCTTCCCGGGTTAAACTGTAATATTTAGGGGAACACACTTATCTACATCTGTATGGTGTATGCTTTGCCCTTTCATTTTCATTTCTTCCTAGCAATGTTAGGATAATAGGAGAGAGTTTCAGTGGGTAGAAACATTAATCTTCTACTTCTCTGAACTAATATGAAAGGATATGGTTTATTTTTGTAGTGCAAACCACTGCAGCACACTGGACCATGTATTTGATGGTTTTAGTAGCTTTATTTTACTTGTTCTCTCTACCTCAGAGGATCTCCCGTACCCTTCTTTTCTTATCAATCCTCTCTAATGAATGGGTCTGTCCAGCTTTAACAAAACAATGCACATTTGTATGAAGGCAGAGTCACTGGAATATGGCTAAACAAGGGAGGGCCTGAAAGTTAAGTAGGAACATTCACTTGATGAATGCATTTACTGCCCAGATTGTGTACAGAAGAGCATCAATCCTATGTAACATTATAGTCCGATCAACATTGATGCAATAATACCCAGTCCTTTTTTAATGCTCTGATAATGTCATGGCAACAAGGACTCTGTGTTTTGGTGCCAAATTCATATCTTAAAGCCTGTCTTGGCCCCTGTGCTGGCCTCATATAAGTGCATACCTATTGTGTTTGATCCATTGGTATATTGATATGACGGGGCAGATTTATCAAGTTTCTAAAAACTCCCATCAACTCCCATCAACTTGAAATTCTAAACAAAACGACTAATCGAAATATATCAAAAAAAATAAAATAACATTTTTTAAAAATGGGTGAAAAGGATCGACCCGCAAACTCGAATCCTATTTGATCGAGAAGCCAAAGTACACCAAATGACTCCAAATCGGTTGTAGGAGGTCCCCCATAGGCTAAAACACCAATTCGGCAGGTTTTAGATGGTGAATGGTTGAATTTGAATTCTTAAAGGGAATTCAAATTTCGTTTTTTTTAATCAAATGTAATTTGTACTATTCCCTAGTCGAATTACATTAAAATAAACTAGAAATTTGAATTCGAAAATTAGATTTTCCATTCGACCCTTGATACATCTGCCCCTAGGTCTACCCATATCTGTAACTTTGGTACCCAGCCTGACCCATGCCTTGCCTTCAACCCCAAACAGACAGATTTCTCCTAAGTCTTCCCTTCCTGGTACTAAAGGCCTAGCCTTCACAAATGCAACATTTTTCAAATTGAATTTGTTTGTCAGTGTTGCATCTTCTATATATATTATTTTGATCACTTTGAGATGCTTATCCTCCATTAGGCTGACTCTATCTTGGCCGATGAGGATGATGCTGATGGCACTGTAAACATAACAATGTGTTTGCTTTCTATAATAATCGACTCATCCTACAGGTATCTATTCTGTTGCAAGTTGGTTTGTAAACATGGTGCGATGGTTCAGTAAGGTTGACAACAAACTTTCAGTGCAGCTAAAGAGAAACATCAATATTTCTAAACTTGCAAAACCCATCGTCAATCCTGTTCTTTGGTTGACATTCTGAAACCTATAGGTACATTGGATATTCTCCCATGAACTATTTCTTTCAGTTCTAATTACTATCACTTTCCTTTCCAGCTTGATGCATAGGGCCATGTTCTTCAGGAGAATCTCTATCATTTAAGTATTAATGATCAGTGGGACATTGCTACAAGACTGAGTGAGTATGTTTTCCCCTGCATTCCATATGTTATACTACATTATAGTGTTTGGTTTTTTTTTGATGAATTTGTACATTTCAATGTTTCTATGCAGGATTCTTGCTTAAAGTTTCACATGAGTGAGGAAAATGTTATGTGTGTACAACTGTGTTGCTACTTGTCTGCAGTTGCAAGTATAAAAGTAGACCGAAAATATTTGACTTCACTTCAGTATAAAGTACTGTATATAATGTACCACCAGAACTTAGGGCCTTACTTGATCAAAATCTGAATTTGCTTAGTATTTAAATAAAAAAAAGTCAGAACAAACTAGGATCCATGATTGGACCTTATTTATTATTAAAAAAGCATGATTTCATCGGCTTGGGGATAAACTCAAATTGAGCGAAATGTTTTCAGGAGGTTTTTCCAGAATCACTTGATTTTTTCAGGCTTTTTCCCTGAAAAGCCCAAATTTTTGGTTGGATTTTCGGGCTTATTTCAGCGCAGACCACAGAAATGTTCAAATAGGGTAGGGACCTCTCCCTTTGACTTATATACAACCTCGGCAGGTCTGAGATGGAGGATTTTTGGATTCTGATTTTTCCATCCTCGGGGTATAAAAAAAAAATCTAAAAAAATTTAGTTTCTTCTCACTAAAAATGTTTGCATTCAGACTTTAATAAATAACCCCCTAAATGTCTTTGAGTTTGCAACATATTTCTGCCATTCTGACTGATACTTAATTCTATGCTCTGCTTGGGGCATGAACTGTACTGATTGCCTGGTCAGGGGCTTAACTGGTGATTGATAGAGAGGATTACAATATATCTGAAGTGTATTAGTAATGAAACTCTCATCTCATATGAGTAGGAAAGACCCGGTGTAGAGATTCTGGAGGGGAAAGTACAGTTACACTTTGAATGGAGTTATTTCTCATGCAACATAAATAATGACTAATAACATATTTTATGTCCTTAAGTTATTACTGTATATTTATGTGCCAGGTGAAAGCCAACACCACCTTGCAAGCCTGATATTTTCACTCAATCGCTCTACAGACTGTGGCAATCAACCCAAATGCCTAGAATACAGGGTTGACGTATGGGTCTGAAGCTCTGTACCTGAACCACCAAAGAAGCTTGGTAAATGGCCTGCTCTATACACTGTTTGATGATTGGCTGTTGGGAAAGGGGCCTCCTTAGTGGAAGAATTTGGGGACCAAGATCACTGCGTGGTGAGCATCGATTTTATGAATATATGTAGTATAAAGAGAGGCACCCTTAGAATTTTTAGTAGACTCATATATTTTATGTATATAAAGATTGAGGTTTTTTTTTTGTTTTTTTTTTTAAAAACATGATTGTGACAAAACTCATGCAACTTTTCTGCCCCTAAGCTTAAGCAAAACTGGTTTATCATGGGAAAACTGATTGTCATCTCAGATACATTATCCATATCATAATTCCACCCAAATGCACTCACCATGCCTGGATTACTTGCAGCAGGAACAACAATTTTGGCAAGAGGGGACAGAAGAAAACAGCCAGTAAAAGCTGTAGACTGTTACAACTTATCTAAATATAACTAGATAACTAGAAGCTTCTAAACCAAGGTTACTGGTGCAAACATGACTTTATTGTTCTCCAATAGTGTTTTATTGAGAGCTCCTACAAAACTGGCAAAGGTTCTTGTACAAAAGTAAGTCAGGGACACCATTCTGTTGTTCTCCTACCCAACAACTAGTTTCTTGATCCTAAATAGTGATGGGCGAATTTGCGCGAAAACAGCGCCGGCGTCTCGTTTTTGACGCTGGCGTCCGCTGGCCCGTTTTTTCGGTGCCGGCATCAGTTTTTTTGACGCTGGCGTCCGTTTTTTCTCCGAAATTTTTTCGACGCCGGCGAATCTTCGCCAGCGAATTTTTGCAGGTGTTTCGCGGATTTTTTCGCCGGTGGCGAATCGTGCAAATTCGCCCATCACTAATCCTAAACCTCATTCCTTAAAAACTGAAAACCTTACATTGCAAACTGACCCCTTGCTCATTTTGAACTGCTATTCCAATAACAGATACATGAAAATGAGAGCCTGTAGCTAGCAGCAGGAATGATTTCCACTCCCCAGATCTAGGCTTTAAACCAATGCAGAATGATCTTATTTTTGTTTAGCCCTCGTAAAATAGATGTGACTTTGAAAAAGAAGAAAATAAAACACAAAGTAATGAACTGATCAAAAACTGGAAGCTTTAAGAAAAAAACTTGTGCTTTCCTGATATTTGTTGCTGTTGTATTTATTTCACCTTTATGCACTGTTACCCGAGTGTGTAGCCATTTAACTAATAAACCAAACAATAATATTTGCTGTACCTTATTCCTAAACTTTAATGACTCTTTGAGGGTCTGTGGGACAAAGTTAAAGTCAGGAGCGAGATCAATACAGAACAAGTACAGTAGGTGCACAAAAAGCCTCCCTTTTGTTGCCTACGAGAGTAATTTAAGCAGTTTTCAAGCTAACATTTCCACGTAGTTTGCTGCTTTAGTTACACATTTCATTATGCACAATAATTCATGCATCCCCTTAGGAGGCAATTTTTATTTTTAGTGTGCCTGCTGTTTGCTGACTGTGTTCTAAAAGCAACTCTCTGGAGATGCGATTAGAAGTGACTTGTTTCAACAAACATTGAATGTAACATATGCCTCTCAAGTAATGTGTATCCAAATATACCATTTACAAATAATTAACATCATGTTAATTAGTTATATTAATTTATGCCACTTTGTGGAATTATTTTCTCAGAACCCTCAGGAATCCTGCCAGACGTTTAAGCCAAAGCCGGCTTGAAGTACTGGAGCTGTTGTGACGCGCAGCTTGAACAAGAGGGAACTGAAGGCCATAAAAGCCAATTGCACATCAAAGGGCCTTATTGGTGTTTTGCAGGACACATGGCTGTATTACAATGTAAGAACATTTTCTTTAATTAGCTGAATTTCTAGATGCCAACAAATTGGCTTTAATAAATAATAAATCTGCTGACTTTTTAATTCATTATGGACTTCTGTTTCTTTTATGATGATACGTGACCTCCATGGCTAATTTCCTCTATAAAGCTGTTATAAATATATGTGTTGGGTTGCAGCTGGTGATTATACCTTGTCTCATACACATTGTGACATCATCAAGTCTACGCAGTTCCTTGTTATTCCAGTTGCTTAGTATGAGTTATGGGATTGGATATGGCAGATGTATATAAATATAGTGATGGGCGAATTTACTTCGGCAGTGAAAATCGGCTGGTGGTCAAAAAAAATGGACGTCAAAAAATGGACGCCGGTGTCAAAAACGAGATGCTGCTTCACTAATTTTTCGCAGTTTTTTCGGCGAAGCAAAACGCCCCAAATTCGCCCATCACACACACACAAACACACACATATATATATATATATATATATATATATATACACATATATATATATATCAGCCAAGCAGATCCGCACTCTCTTAGTTAACCCTTACTAGGTCCGCCCGGGTGCCGCTCTTGGGATCTAGATATGTATAGAGAAGAACGGTAGCGCACTCCTGGGACTTGAATAAAAAATTTTACTTTATTTCGACATGGTAAAAAAATCGACGTTTCGGCTCCCCTCTAGAGCCTTTATCAATACATATATATATATATATATATATATATATATATATATATATATATACATACAGTCATATGAAAAAGTGGGAACCCCTCTTAATTCTTTGGAGTTTTGTTTATCATTGGCTGAGCTTTTAAAGTAGCAACTTCCTTTTAATATATATAACATGCCTTATGGAAACAGTAGTATTTCAGCAGTGACATAAAGTTTATTGGATTAACAGAAAATATTCAATATGCATCATAACAAAATTAGACAGGTGCATAAATTTGGGCACCCCAACAGAGATATTACATCAATACATAGTTGAGCTCCTTTTGCAAATGTAACAGCCTCTAGACGCCTCCTATAGCCTTTGATGAGTGTCTGGATTTTGGATGGCGGTTTTTTTGACCATTCGTCCGTACAAAATCTGTCCAGTTCAGTTAAATTTGATGGCTGCCGAGCATGGACAGTCTGCTTCAAATCATCCCATAGATTTTCCATGATATCCAAGTCGGGGAATTGTAACGGCATGCTTGACAAAGGGGTTTGCCCTGAAACGTTGCATTGCACTCCACAATAAAAACTTAAGGTGTTGCATTAGTCCTGTGTGCCATTGGATCTTTTCATTTGCTAGTAACATTGGGAGGTGGCCGGACTTCTACCTGTGAGCACCAGACATCTTTAATTAGCCAAAAGGGCAGGGTGTGCGAGGACCAAAACTATTTGTATCCTTTTACAGCAACTGTGCCTGTGGCCTTCCATTTCCTGATAACATTCCTTACAGTTGAAGCTCTGAGATAGCTTTTTGTAGCCTTTCCCTAAACCATGATACTTTGTTTTCAATATATATATGCAACCCAGGGGTGAGCCATAGGAGACCTGGCTCATATGCAAATACTTGACTGCTTTATGTGCCATCCCTGTTGAATAAACATAATCTGAAAGCATTCCCAGTCTCCGCTGGAATAATCAAATACACTGCCAATACAATCCCAGGGGGGTTCCAAATAAACATGATAAATCTCTGAGCTAATTAAGCATTTATAATCTGCTATGAATATGCATTAGTAGCAATGTGAAAGAAAGTATCAGTTCAGATCTGTGGCTTAATGATAGAATTAGGGTTTGTTGCAGTTCTAAATCCAGAGAGGAAATATATTGGATCTACATTGGATCATTCTTGCTTGTACAGGTATAGGACCTGTTATCCAGAATGCTTTCTGGATAAGGGGACTTTCTGCATTTTGGATCCCCATAAAGTAAGTCTACTTAAAAATCATTTAAATATTAATGAAACCCAATAGGCTGGTTTTGCTTTGAGTAAAGATTAATTATATCTTTGGTTTGAGTACAAACGACTCTTTTATTATTACAGAGAAAAAGGGAATCTTTTTTCAAAATCTAAATTATTTGCTTAAAATGGAGTCTACAGGAGGTGCAAGGGTGATACTTTTTTGGTGTTGGAGGTGTTGGGTCCAGGGAAGTCAGGGGGATCCAGAGTGGTAGCCGGCGGGGCACTGCCATCTGAGGTGAATTTTTCAACTCATCTGGGGAGGTGGCCATCATGTAATTTGGAGCTTTCTGGATAATAGGTTTCTGTGTAACAAATCCCTTACCTATACCATTGTGGAAAGCAAGGGCTGTAGATCAATGAAGTGGACAGAAGTCGTTTTTCTGCTAGTTTGTACAGATCACTGATTAGCTCTAAAATGTATTGCCCTCCTCTAACTATAAGATGACCTTCCCCATCAGCTTGGAGCAAAACTGAGAAGTTGCAGTATTAGATTTAAAGTGCAAAAAGGATCACTCGTGAAATTTCTGATCTTTTTGGAAAATACAAAACAACACAGCTGTCCCAAAACATCTCAACATTATAAGCCTGGATCTAGAGTTTTCACTGATACAAATCTTGTGTACTCATTACAAAACATCAGCAAGTATCAATAAATGCCATTTAAGAACATCACGTAATGGTGATGGGATATGCAAATTTCTTTGGGTTCAAATATCGCTAACTAGCTATGTGTTTCATATATCACCCACAAAATCAATCAACATGATATGGACTTGAGTATGCAGTGTAGTTTTGGGCTCCAGAAGGATATAAATGAGCTGGAGAGAGTGCAGAGATGTGCAAAACTCGTATAAGGGAGGGTAGACTGTAAAGTCTAAAATAGAATAAGGCTAGAAATGCTGTATTTTGTATACTAAATATAAACATGAACTTACTGCACCACAAGCCTAATCAAACAAATAATTTATGCTTTCAAAGTTGGCTACAGGGGGTCACCATCTTGTAACTTTGTTATACATCTTTGCAAGACTAAGACTGTGCACATGCTCAGTCTGGTCTGGGCTGCTTAGGGATCGTCATAAACAAAGCTGATTGAGTTCTGCATGGCTGGGAAGTAAGACGGGGGCTCCCCCTGCTGTTCATAAGTATGATTGTTTCCCTGCTCAGCAGTTAGGGACCATCTGACAATTCCTATCCACAGCAGTAAATGAAGGGAGAATTTCACTGCATACAGTCAGGTTTCTTCTAAAAACGGTACACATTTTTTCATTAAAGTATATTGGAGATAGGTTTCTTTTTCATTAAAGAAAATAAAAATGGGATTTTATTTTTTTGCCTTTACATGCCCTTTAAGGTTGGGATTGTTTTCTCTGGACAAAAGGAATCTGTGAGGCAACTTGATCACTCTTTATACAGTAAGTTCATTAGAGGACATTATAAACAGATAGGGAGGGATCTTTTTCCCATAGAAAGGAACCAGAAGCCACACCGTTAGACTCGAGGAACGAAATTTCCACTTGAAGCAATGCAAATGGTTCCACACTATGAGGGTGCTGAGGCTGTAAAATGCTCTGCTGAGAGATGTTGTAAAAGTCAGAAAACTGTGGTTTTTATACAAATGGCCTGTAGATGTCACTGTGCCCAGACTTATACTGTGCATACTTCATACAGCTTAAAAGTGAACGTTACTGTTGTGTAATGCCTGCATGAGCCCGCTAATAAAGCACTGTTATACGCTAATCCTTGGCTACCCAAAACATAACAAAAACCTAAATGATTTTATGAAAGGCTTGGATGCCTTCTTGGAGAGACAACATTTGCAAGGCTACAGTAAGTTTTGTGTATGTAAGTGAATGTGTATATATGTGTATGCTTCTATATGTGTGCATGTATGTGTAGGAGGGAAAAGGTTTTCCTAACCTTTAGGTCCTTTGGTCATAACTTAGTCAGCTAGATTGGGTCCTCAATTCGAGAAGGGAAGTTGTTCCCCTTTTCCTATGTGAAAGTATTCTGCTGACTCTATTCAGTGACTGGCCAGTAGATGTCACTAATCTATTTTATAAAAGGGGAAGGTTTTTCTGTACCCCAGGGATTTAGTTGGCCATCTAGACTGGGTCTTTTTCCCCAGAGGGGAGGGGAGTAGTTCCTCAGAGGTTATGTAAAGGGATGTCCACATGGGCTCTGTCTCTTTTTAGTGCACCCACTGGCTGAAGGAAGTGGGGTGTTGCTGTTAGGGTACAAGAGGGGGGTTGTGGGTGCACTCCTAAGGCTATATAAAAAAATATATAAATACAATGGTCTGGGCAGTCTCCCCTTCAAAAGCCGCATATGCAGGTGGCGGGGGAGGATCTAGTCCAGATTGAAACCAAGGTTTTAAATTTTGATCACAGGTAAACAGGTTAGGGACCGCCGTATGGGGTTTACCTTGACGTGGTATGGCGGCTTACCAATTTTATGATCATAACTTTGTAACAAAAAACCCTGTTTTTCTTTTTTTAGACAGGGGATTATTGTATTTATATATATTTTTATATGGCCTTAGGAGTGCACCCACAACCCCCCTCTTGTACCTGAAATGTAGCCGGAAGCTGTGGCTAAGCTTCAAGTGGTTAGTGCGCCCTCATACCCACCCCTTTAAATTAACGGTGGCCCTATGTCCTTGTTGTTTTTTATTAATCCTTGGTTTGGGCAATTTCTCTCCCTCAAAAGCCACAAATGCTAGCGGCTGGGGAGGCTTTGGCCTTTTTATTACCAACGCCTGTGAGACACCCATTATATTTGCTGCACTTATCACTAGGTAACACTTGCACAGACCCACACACATTACACCTATTACACTCCACATTTAGCTTTTCCTTTTTCATCTCCCTCTAAATCTATACTCACACCTGTACTTATACTCACACACATACACACACAAGTGTGCACTTATATATACAACTTTACTTTTCCTTCATTATAGTCTCTTCACAATCACATTATTTTTTTATTTTTATTTTTTTAAATGGGCGTTGGTCTGGGCAGTCTCCCCTACAAAAGCCGCATATGCAGGTGGTGGGGGAGGATCTAGTCCAGATTGAAACCAAGGTTTTAAATTTTGATCACAGGTAAACAGGTTAGGGACCGCCGTATGGGGTTTACCTTGACGTGGTATGGCGGCTTACCAATTTTATGATCATAACTTTGTAACAAAAAACCCTGTTTTTCTTTTTTTTTAGACAGGGGATTATTGTATTTATATATATTTTTATATGGCCTTAGGAGTGCACCCACAACCCCCCTCTTGTTGCTGTTAGGGCCTGAGGTGGAGGTAGACCTCAGTATAGGAGCAAGCAAGTATCAGGTCAGAGACTGTAATAGGTCTTTGTAGGAGTGACAGTCAGGGTTAGGAAAGTTAGTGAGCAGCTAAGGCTCCAATGAGGAGCTTAGTGTAAGGTTAGTAACCTGCGGTGACAAGGCCGCCAGGTTAGGGACTCAAGTGGTCAGGCTCAAAAAAATAGAGATCCTTGTAGTGAGGGACCAGATGTAATATTCACCTTTAATGGGGAATGTGCACCAGAGGCAAGCAATTCAGCCCAGGAGGATCCGCGAGTAATACATTTGAGTAAATGATCTGCTGCCACTATTTGTTTGTGGAGTGTATCATCTGAGCATGCACCTTGAATCTGTGAAGTAATTGATCCTTGAGAAGTGTACCACCAGTTCCAGAACTACTGGCACTCAACGTTATTTGATCAATGGCGATTGCTGTGTGCTTATACCAGAGTGGTAATCCCTTCCTCCATCCCATAAGCAGGGGCCCCACCTGAAGTTAAAGAGTCTAATTATATTGTGCCTACCGGGAGTCGCTGGGAGTTGGACCCCTTGCCCGGATTCTGGAACCAGTATAGAGTAACCCGAGAATGGTTGAGGCAAACCAAATGAATTCCTCAATGCTGTGTTTTCATTCACGGTTCACAAACAATGAATCTAAAAAGTATTTTTTGTTTTGTTTGGAATGTTGCTACTCGCAACTCATTGTGGTTGTTCTTTGTCTTGTTCTTTATCTGCCAGAATTTATGATCAGCAAAAGTGCACATTTCAAAGCAGAACGGCTCCATTTTTAGAAAGTGAACATGTTTGCTTTTCATTATATCAACAAATAGCATTTCAGGGGAAAAAAATCATATTGACTTTCAGGGTTTCTTCATAAGGAAATATTATACAAACAACTGCATCTTATTTATAAATTGATTGTCTCTCAAACATAGCCATTTGAAAGGTTTAAAGGAGAAGGAAAGGTTAAAACTAAGTAAGCTTTATCAGAAAGGTCTATATAAATACACCAGTAAATCCTCAAAGTAATGCTGCCCTGAGTCCTCTGTCAAAAGAAACACAGCATTTCTTTCCTTCTATTTTGTACTCATGGGCTTCTCTATCAGACTTCCTGTTTTCAGCTCAAACATCCATGGCTTGGGCTTGAGCAGGGGCGATCCTGGCCCCTCCGCCGCCTGAGGCAGCAGCAGTTGCTGCTGCCCCCCCTCCCCCAGAAATTCGCTCTTAAAGTACCAGGAGCAGCATTTTTGCTGCCCCTGGTACCTAGTGGGGCGCTGCCGCCTGAGGCGACAGCCTCAACTCGCCTCATTGGTGAAGCACCCCTGGGCTTGAGCATGCTCAGTTTGCTCCTCTCTCCCTCTCCCCCTCCCTTCTCCCCTCCCTGTTTTATTCTGAGCCCACAGCTAGGAGGAGCAGGGAGAAACTCAGGCAGGAAGTGATGTCACACCAAGCTAGTATGGCAGCTGCTATTCTAAACACAGAGGATTTCTAGAGCTGTTTACCTAGGTATGGTAAAGCATTCTGCAGAATAAATATAGCTTTCTAATTCGCACTATTGTGATTAATCTATTGGCAATAAATTGCCTCGGTAGCTTTCCTTCTCCTTTAAAGTAATTCACAGATACTACTGATCCATGTAGAAATGCACAATAAAATAGGAATAGAAAGATTTAAATGAAAGTGAGAGTAGGACTGGCCAGTCCAGGGATTCATATGGACAAATGATCCCCGGTTTTTCAAGCAGTGACGTTTTAATAGATTTTGGCACAAAATCTCTTAATGCCATTTAATATACTGGCATAAATGAATGCATAAGATGTAGTTTTAGTCTATATAAGTAGGAGCTGTTGAGAACTAGCATTCTGGCATTCTTTCTATTATTAATGCTAGCCAATGCCAGTAGCTTAACTTGTTCTTCTACCAGGACACTTCCTTATGTTGGTGTCCCTGGGCCTGAGATATGAAAGTGTTTTCCCCTCTGTCCATGAAGCTACCAAAGTCTGCAGAAGCAAAACACTCAGTATCGCCTTGTTTCGCATTGATCTTATCCTTCATTTAACATATCCAGAAGTATGTACATATATAAAACTCATATTCTGATGAAAAAGCTGTTTTTATTGCATGAAAGAGAGATGGCTTGCCAGCAGCTAAATCTTTCTTATCTGCATTCTGTCATAGACTCCTTCAGGTCACGGTGCAATGGAGGCAATCTGCTCCATTATATTGCTGCTTATCTAGAAAGGAGGGATGAAAATGCAGAGGCGACTAGTTTGAAGTTGTTGCAAACTCCAAATACATTTTACATAATGAAAGAAAATATAATTCTGAGCAACCTCTCTGCATGCATTTTGTACACCTTATCAGTGACTTTGAAGTTATATGTAAAAAGGGCAGTAATTGCTACTGAAAGTAATATCTGGCTACATACACTTGTGAGGAACAATTAAAACATTGTGGGAATTGAAGTCTTGGAAAAATTGTTCGACCTATAAAATCTTCTGTATACATTTAGGGGCCCATTCACCAAGCTCGAGTGAAGGATTCGAAGTAAAAAAACGTCGAATTTCGAAGTGTTTTTTGGGCTACTTCGACCATCGAATGGGCTACTTCGATCTTCGACTTCGACTACGACTTAGAATCGAAGGAATCGAACTAAAAATCGTTCGACTATTCGACTATTCGATAGTCGAAGTACTGTCTCTTTAAGAAAAAACTTTGACCGTCTAGTTTGCCACCTAAAAGCTACCGAACCCAATGTTAGCCTATGGGGAAGGTCCCCATAGGCTTGGCTAAATTTTTTTGGTCGAAGGATAATCCTTCGATCGTTGTATTAAAATCCGTTGAATCGATCGAACGATTATTCCTTCGATCGTTCGATCAAACTATTTGCGCAAAAATCCTTCGACTTCGATATTCAAAGTCGTAGGATTTTAATTCCCAGTCAAATATCGAGGGTTAATTAACCCTCGATATTCGACCCTTGATGAATTTGCCCCTAAATCTGAGGTAAAATCTAAAGTAGCAATCTTCCTTTAAAGGTAAACTATGCCCCCCAAACAATGTCTCCATAAAAAGATATTGCATAAAAACAGTTCATATGTAAAACCTTGCTTCATGTAAATAAATCATTTCATAATAATATATTTGCTTAGTAGTATGCGCCATTGGGTAATCATAAATAGAAAATTGCCATTTTCAAAAAATAAGGGGCCGCCCCATGGGATCATACGATTCACTGTACTCACAAACATACCAACAAACCATACTTGTTAGGTCACATGGGCCAATTAACAGACAGAGTTGTGTCTTTTGCTTCCACACTTCCTGTTACAGTTAGAGCTGCAGTATTTCTGGTCAGGTGATCTCTGAGGCAACACACAGACCATCACAAAATTGTATGTCAAGGCAAGAGATATAAAAGGGCAATATTTACTTAAATATATAGACCAGTTTGGTAAGATTCTTTAATATGCCACTTAATTTGATATAAATTATTTGTTGCTTAAGTATTCATTTTGGGAGTATAGTTTTCCTTTAAGGTGGCAGAACAACTTTTTTTTTGCATTCCTACGCTTCCATATATAGACAACTAGATCTTCTTATGATTGGGCATGTGTTACACTGGGACCCCCGAGCTCCTTTAGGGGTGAGCTCCCAGGGGTGATTTTGGGGCTGCTGACGCCTGAGGCAGCAGCCCAGATGGCACCCCCCTCCCACTTTGCGCTTAAAAATCAGCGTGGAAGCTGATTTTTGGGGGAGCATCGCTAGTGTATTGGGTGCAATATTGCTTTCTGCACTAGCAGAGCCAAATTACCATGTTAGAATTCGGCTCTTAAAGGGGACCCGTCACCCAAAAAAATTATTCAAAACCCTATCTTATCACATTAGTCAAGCAAAATAAACTTTAATTACACTATACAAGGTATTCGAATTTTGTTTCCTTCAGTTTGGGAACTCATAATTATAGCAAGCAGGCAGGAGCCATTTTGTGGACACTGTTATTAAGACAAGCCTTGTATTATCTCAGAATCTTGTTTGTGCACCAGAATGGGGGACCTGATGTCCATCCCCCTGCACTGGTTACACAATTAAAGGGTTAAGAGAACTGGGGGAATGTGGGGAGAGCAGTGACATCTAGAAAGTGCTGAATGGAAATTTAATTAATTGTCTGCCCCGCCTCTATGCCTAAGGCATAAAGGAGGGGCAGACAATATTTGATTGACAGCTGAGATTTTTAAATGAGCTTACAACAGCTATGAATGCTTTAATAAAAAATAGAAATTGGATTTCATGCTTAATTTGAAAAGGACTTTTATTATACAGCTTTTTGTGCCTGGGTGACAGGTCCACTTTAAAGTTACAAGAGGCGGCTTTTTGCAGCTCCTTGTAACTGGCTGCTTGCTGCGGCCTGAGGCAAGGTTCTCAAGCGGCCCTGTGTGCTCCTCTACGGATTCATTGATGACCTAAAGTAAGCATCAGTTTTCAATTGCCCAATCCTTACAGAATATTTTTTTGGTTGAAAACATACAAATAAAATAGGATTACATTACTGAGCTGGTCAATGAAGATCTTAAAACTTTTCTAAAACAGCATGACAGTATAACATGAGGAATATTTTATAGGCTTCCATTGCTAATTGGTTTCTTTATGAATGGTACGCTTGTTAGACTTGACAGGCAAAGTCAGTTTTACAAAATGATATAAAAATTGTCAAAATACTCCATTCTAGCGGTGGCAGAATTTATGGTGGTCATGCTTTAATTTCCGCTTATGTCTTGCAGATTATTTTAACAGCTCTTCCAAGTTGGAAGGGAGAAGACAAAATTGGAAATTGGAAAAAAGAGAAATTAATATGTCGCTTTCATATAAAACATTTTGGGCCAGATTCAATTCAGTGAGAAAAAGGTTTATCATTCGAAAAGTCATGGACAAGATTCAATTTAAGATGCAATTCAATTCAGAAAAACTTATCTCACTGTTTATCACGTGAAAGCTCTATTATAGTCTATAGGGAAAAACTGGAACTGAATTTGGAGAAAAGTTTTTTCTCCTCTAATTGAATCTCATCCATGACTTTTCATGTGATAAACCGTGAGATAACATTTTCTCACTGAATTGAATCTGGCCCTTTATGTACAGTTTATAGAACTAAGTTGTGCACCAATTCAAATTGGTGATGGTTATTTATCACTGGAAATTCAAATAAAGCAAAACCTTGAATTTCCATTAACTGAGCCCTTTCTGTAATAAAAAATAAAATATCCTATATATTGATCATTTATCAAGAGCAAAAGCTAGGTGTACACAAATTGAGCCCCACAGTATCCAATATACTGAGTCCTGCAGCAGCTTACCCGCAAAAAAAGCGGGGCACCCTGTGGAATGAGGGTAGGATTTTCAGGTGCGGGTATAGATGCGGGTCGGGTTGCAGGTTTCATCTAAATTTCTTATGTTATGTACTATTGTCTATATTTTACTCCTTTTAAATTTTTACAAAACTTGTTTCTGTCCCGCCCACTTTTGATTATGTCACTTCCGATTTGCAGCAACATCACTTTCTGTTTGATAGTGGTCGGCGGGTTGCGGACAAGGCAGTTGTGGTTCCAGGTAGGGTAGCGGATCAAAGTGGGTAAATATGCGGGTTGCGGTTCGGGTCGCGGGCTGCAGGTTTGAGACGGGTCCGGGTCTTAGAAATTGGTTCTGCACAGGACTCTACAAAATACTTATCGAGTGTGCCTACCAGGGTCGGAACTAGGGGTAGGCAGAAAGAAAAGGGGCGCCAGGTACGTACCTCTTCTACTGTCTTTCCCTAGTTCGGGCTGTTGTTTCCCCCAGCTCGATACGTCCATCATCTGAACGTAAATGCACTCTACTGCGCATGGACGCTCATGTTCATGTGCGCACACTAGCTGGGAAGCCAACTGCGAATGTGCGCACTAATGGGGAGGCTCTCCTGTGCATGTGCGCTTACGTTCATGTGCGTGCACTATGGGGGACGCAAAGTAGCTGGCAGGGTTGCCTAGGGCACCATGCCAGCTTGGCCGCCACTGTTGCCTACCTCTGGCGTATCGTAGATTGTACCTTTGTTAGTGCAGAGAGCAGCATACTGGGGTACAAGTGTTTAATGCCCACTTGAAGCTGGTGGTAAGTATTTTACTTATTCCTGAAACACCTTTCATCTGCAAGATTGTACATGGGGAATGTACATCGGGATTGTCCACATCCAACTTACTGTACATGCCCAAAGCAAGTTGCACCGACGTGAGTGCCATTGACTCACAGACACAAATCACTGCACCTCCACAATGAGAAACAATGGTGCATAGTGACCAAAAAACATGGTAAGTTGGGTCTGTGTTTTTCCCAGAAGACACTGGTTTCATCAGAGCTCCAAAGACACAAAAATAAAACATGACCTTTTACATTATACTGATGTGACTACAAGAGCCCACTCTAAAAGGAAAGGAAATTTATACCCACTTTAAAATTTTTAAAAAGAGTTACTTAAAGGGGGTTTCACCCAACGGAACTTGCTGTCAGAAAGTTGGAAAGTAAACAGAAGATGTTTGGAAGCCTTGAAACTAATATTCCCATCTCTCCTATGGATTTGTAGGCACCTTAAGTAACACCTAGCGCAGATAAGCAAGCACAAGGTCTGAGCCAGTTTTAATATTTAAAATGTTTTTGTCGGTATGATAAGTCGCATGAAGAGTTAATTTCAAGCAACCCACCGAAGCATGAGGTCTCTAGGTACCTTTTGCACCCGAAGCATGCAATATTTAAAGCATTCATCCAACTTTAATTTTTTTTCTCCTCTTTGCCAAGGAATGAACGAACACAGATTTGGGGATTTTCTTTTCACTGCACTGCAGAAAAAAATTCAATCCTTCATTAGCTGGGAATTTTCCATTCCTTGTGCCATAATTTGTAGAGAGAAAAAAAAAACGAACGTAGTTAGATGCAGAGGAAAGACAGCAGGAGACACTTTTTGACTTCCAAATACTTTTGAAAATGTGTTTCACAGAAACATGGGCTCATTATCTTGTAGTGGGTGTAATTGGGTAGACCTCAAATGGGACTATTACAAAACTTGACAACATGGCTGTGCACAGTCTATGAAATATTCATCATCTCTGGTGCCGAAACAAAGAAATAGGAATTTTTTTTATCAAATCCTTTGGTTGTTCTATTTTTTTTCATATTTACATATGGTTCAAAGTATAAGGGTGCACAATTTAATGGGTACCCTTTGCGTGCTGTGCACAACTGACTTATAACACCTATTTAATAACAACGCAGCAAATCTGATTGCATGTTGTGCATGACTTATCAAACCGAACACTAATTTGCAACTGGACTTGTAAGTGACAAGCAAGTTGTGGTCAACTGGGAACTCATTTGCTGGCATTATGGGAGAACTCCAGCACTTCAAATACACATGGAGTAAATAACAGCTCTAACGTCCAATACACTATAGTGTAAGTCTGTTGCATCCATGGATACAACCCACCAGGGGAACCCTAGAATTACAGTCCAGTCTATCAGTAGTCTGAGGTTTCCCTGGTGTCTATAGGAATCACTGAATGCAACTCATCATAGGGATTAAATGTGTTTCATACAGTAACTAAGAGTCTTACAAGGCAGTGCCCAAGGTACATTTTACTTTCCATTCACCTACTAATTTTTATATTCAGTAGATGCCTTTCCATATCTATTTACATGTCTTAGATATTAACTGTGTAAGATAAGTCATATACAAAGGCTTTGGTTAATCACAATGATCTTAATTCACTAGACCGTGGGTGTAATTTCACCCTCTGAAGACTATTTTAATTATATTCTTCTCTAATGGCCTTAAAATGTTCTCCATGACTAGCAAGAGACTTTTACCATTATAAAGACAAAGAGAAACTATACAACAAGTGATGTGTTTGAACCTAACGCCGAGTACATTTATTCTACTTACTATGTTGTAGCTAGAGCTTGTCTGTTTGTGCTAAATGAAGCCCAGAGACCTTACAGAGCACCATCAAGTTCTATACTGAGGGCTCCGTCACAACATCTCTCTAATGATCCGGTTCTGGCAATCTGGCTGAATTGTATTGTACCCACAATGCTGAGAATCAGGAGAAGCCCGGGATAGGCTGCTAGGTCAGGTGCCGCTTATCCTGTATGCAATTAGTCTGTCTTTTGAGAATTAACTTCTAATAATATGTAGCACAGAGTTTCTGTATAAAGAGGCATTGTGTAATGTTCAAAGACACAGAATGTTTAATGAAAAGTGATACTCCACAAAGGAATTCATGGCGATTGTAACTATATATGATACATTCAGCACACTTAGAAATGTATTGTTGCTCTTCAATTGCTGGCTTGGTTTCTTTAATGCTTATTATGGCGCATCTACAGTATTGGCTCTGTCAGCTTGACTTAAATAAAAAGAAATGTATTTTGCTAATGTATTTTGTACCTGGTGTTCTAGAACAATGATGACATGGATTTAGCCGAATTATAATATATTTAACCATATCTAGGAGAGGTAATAGAATAGGTTACTTGATGCTGGAGAGAGCACCTCCATTGTTAGTGCAGAGAGTTCTCCATACTCTTATGGCGTCTGTTTTTGATGACCCCTAAATGAAGTTTATTTAAGGTGAGGCCTACATAGTCCTGCTGCACCCCTTCCTAATCCTTCCCAACACTGTTATGGCCATTAATGGTCATTCCCTATTTCTATGAGAAGAAAGAGGCTAAATAGATGAAATAGATTATAGTATGTAAAGAAAAGAGACTAGTAGAATAGAGGTTGAGTGAGGAGAGGAATAATAATACTACTAAAGTGGGCCCCTGGTGGGGGACTGAGACACCAGGGGCCCACCCAAAAATCTATTATTTCATCTATTTAGCCTCTTTGTTCTCATAGAAATAGGGAATGGCCATTAAATAGGCCACGTGTCTAGCAGCATAAGGGCCCACTGACACGTTGGCCCACCGGGACTTTTCCAGGTATCCCGGTAGGCCAGTCCGACACTGCTGGTATTTCCTGACTCAGGAGTAAACATGAGGGAGAAGGGACTCAACCATAAATAATAGGATAAGCATACGTCCAAATAGACTCTCTTCCATCTATTTTTACTGGTGCTCTCAGTCCCAATGACATCCAAAATCACTGTAAAAGTATTTCACCAAATAAAGAAAGTAAGAACCTGAGACAACACAAGTTAGGAAGATGCAAGGCTTATAGCCACAAAGTACAGTGCACAATGTTTCATCATTGCATCTCAGGTTAGGAAGGGTTATCACCTAAAACCTCGAGCACTGTTTTATATAAACCCATATAAACCTATAAAACTCAATACCATGAATAGTAAGCATTCAAACAGATACAATCCTGTTGCTAATATACAACTAGGGTTGCCACCATCTTTCGAAACTATGAATGGGGGCAGTGTGGTAACAAGGGGTGGGGACAGTGGCATAAAAGGATGACCATGATTTTGGTGGGAAGGGGTGGCTTCTACAGGCTCCAGGATACACTTGGATTGGGAATTGGTGTGGAACCACTGAAAATTACTTAAGTTGCAAGTACTTTTGAAACACTAGCCCTGACCTTGGTGGGAACCATAGTTTCAGCAATTTTAATTGTTAAAGTACTGAGATCATCTATTTCTGTGCAGCCCCAGTACAGTGATGCCTACTTCAAGTTGTTTTGATCTGAATTTTGGAGATTCATGCACCAAAATTAATGCTAATGAAAAGATGATGGAGAATAGCCTCCCCATAAATAGCATAGCATAGCCTCCCTATAAAGAGACCAACTGCTTCAGTATATTGATAAACTGTATAATTATAAGTTCTCCCACGGTAGCCTCCCAAGCAAACATTCTACCCTTTTTCCCCGACACTTATAGATACATCCAGTGACACTTTTTTAGAGACATCCAAAGTGCCATGGTCAGAAGAGTAACACATGGAGCCAGGACTCCAGTGAATTCTACATTATTTTACCACAATTAAATATATGAATATTTGTCTATTCAGGGGTCCCCAACTTTTAGTTATCCATGAGCCACATTCAAATGTAAAAATAAACGAAGCAATTGCTTTGATGTTTGTATACAGTACTATCTTAGTGCAACAAGGTCACATGCATCCAATACCAATGGTTTCATTGGGTTCCATTGGTGCTGAGTGGTGATTGGATGTCTATGACTTTACTACAATAAGGGTATAAATGCTGGTGAATTTGCCTACTACTCCGTTGAACGAAGTAGCCACTTGGATAGGTGGTGAAATGTTTTCAAGAAAACTCAGTCCAGTCCAAACTTAACTCTACTAGATACTGTATATCCTGACCTGGATGAATGAGAATCTCTCCATAGACATGTTTAAGATTGTACCTGCAGTAAACTAATTAAAGCTAATTCTGCATTGCTGGCAAGGGACCAAATTGAACTGTGCAAGGCCTTGTTTATCAGGGAATAAACTTTAAATCCAACAACATTAAGGACATTCAGATTGAATATTTCAATCTCAATTTTGTACGGATCACCCAATCAGTCCCCTAAGCACCACATATCTGTGTTTTAGTTTTGTGACGGCTGACACATCCAAGCCCTTCTAATTTGTGTGTCACTGCATAAAGTAGACACCAAAAGATGTGAGTTCCTCCAAAAATTAAATAGAAAGTAATAAAAAAATACAAAAAAATTAATGAGGACATATTAGGACAAGGCCTAACGCGTTTCTGGGCCTATACAGGCACTTACTGCACTCATAGCCTATGAGTGCCCGTATAGGCATGAAATGCTTTAGGCCTTGTCCTAATTAACTTTTTTGTATTTATATTATTACTTTCTATTTAATTTTTGGAGGAACTCATATCTTTTGGTCTCTACTGTATGTATACGCGCCTTTGGACTGAGGCGAACTGTGAGTATATCCTGCCTTTTTCATATTTGATCTATAAAATAGTTTTCACTTTAGTAGTGCTCATACAAGTTGGTTGCACCATTTCCTTTATTGCAGTGTCACTGCATAACACTGAGTCAATGGGCCTTGCTTATCAATGTGATTGGATGCAATGGCTTCATCCTGGTTGGAGGGATGCCAGATACTAGCTGAATTGCATGAGAGCATTGAGCCTTCAGCAATCTGTACTAAGAAGGGTTTACTAGCAATATTGTTAAACCCTTGTATATTTTTTATTATGATTTGATGCAAGCCATATAATTTGGTTATATACATATAATTTGCTGTTGTCACTGCTGGCGAACAGGTATCTTCCAGAAGTTCCACGTAAACGCCATGGTTGGAATAGTGACTAGTAATGGGCGAATTTGTCCTGTTTTGCTGGAAAAGTCACAAATTTCAAGTGAAATTTGCGAAACACGTTTTTTGAAGCCAGCATCAGTTTGCAGGCTTCAAAATCGACACCGGCGCCAATTCTGACTTTAACCCCCATATCACTGAATTCTACTGTAGATACACCGTGTTCTGAGTTTACAACTAGTGAATGCTGGGTGCGGGGAACCTATTTAATCCCTTGTATATCAGATGGTGTTTATCCTGAAAATCCCAGATCTTTATATAAGCTGCAAATTGTCTAGCCTGGTTTATTCTTCATATCTCTATTCTGCTGCAAATGAAACTCAGATGAGAAAAAGACAGAATGCACAAATAGCATTTATTGTTTTTTCTATTCTGCCTTATAACTCAAAGAAACATTGGCTTTTCAAGGAAAAACATAAAATCCACTGCAAGGCCAGAACACTGGTATTTGTGCCTGTTTTGAGGCCAGATTGTGTAAAATTGCAGTGAAGAAGGGTGTCGGTTAATGTTCGGCCAATATTTATCTGCTGTATATAGTTATATTGATAGTTATAAATAAATCTATGACACTCTGCTGAGGAGGAATTATTTTTTTAATTAATTTTATTGGCGGTGGGGCAGCTGTATATCTATTGAATATGAATTTGCCCAGAACAAATTGAATTCAATAAATACATCTTCCTGTTTCTGCCATTATAAACTACTTATAGACAAAGAAGGTGCTGCCTAGGGTAAAATGGTTTATAAGAATGTGGTTAAATAAGGGTCGGGGAAGGGCAGAGCCATTGTATTAATAAAAGATTTGTCGGCACTTTCATTTCACAAGAGAGACCGATGGGTATGACCAGTTACCTTGTGCCGTTTCTGTTGGTCTTCATTTTGTATTTTCATTTTCATGGGTAATGTATTTTCTGATTTGTCCCTTTTTGGAATGTAAGGTAGATGGGAAACCATTCTGGGAAGTTGGAATATGTGAATCAGGGTTGTCAAACTAAAAGCCGTTAGGTAGAATTTAGAAGATTTTGTCCAGTACAAGCTAGAGAAAGGCATCCCTGATGTATATACTTATCTGACAGTTGTTACACTTATCTGACAGTTGTTACACAGTGTCACCTGCTTTCTTCCTCCAGGGACCCATGTGTTGCTAAGGACAATGTACTCTGCATTATAATTTGGTATAATTACAGATTGACACAGCATTAAAGTCCATAAATTCTGGCATCTTCCAAAAACCCTTATCCTATACAGAAGGTCTGGCCCAATACTAAGGAGAACCTGTACCCTGATTTGCACACTCACATTTGAGCAAAACCAAAAAAAAAAAAAATCTGGTGTGAAATGTGTTGTTTTCTATTGTTCCTTTCCAATTTTCTAGGCTTACCCCAGTGACACTAATCGCTTACCTACTTCTCTGGGCCCAATGCAGGCATGGAACCATTTGAAAAATGTTTGTGCTTTGGATGTTCCAAGTCTGAAAGTCTGGAGTAGGGAGGCTATGGAATAATGTCCCGGTATTCTTTACAAAGAAGTGGAGTGGTGGCCCAGGGTAAGAGTCTCGGGGGGGGGGGAGGGGTGCCCCAGTGAATAATGCTTTTCTTGCCCTTTAAGGGACATAATTAGGGATTTTTTCGCCTTGTTTTGCCGCAAAAATGACGCCCATAGACTTGTATGGTGGCGTGCATCAAAAAAAAAGACGCACAGCGCAACAACATTTTTTTGATGCCCATAGACATTAATGGCCGTCGGCGAATTTTTGACGAAATGGGTCGAATTTTCCCATCCCTAATAGCATAGACCAAAGTGCAACCTGGAAACATAGAATCTATGGTGCTGCTGGCATAACTTTACTTTTATGACGGTGTCATAAATTCTACATTTGCCTGAATTTAAAGGCGATTATTGTGTCGAATGTATAAATCGAATTGATTTCAATATGTCACCAATAATTATACAATCAGCTGGTGCAGCAAAGAGTGCAGCCCTTGGCCTCTACCTGGGAATGACGCTCTTCTGCTCCATCCTCCAACTGGATTCCTATATCACTCGGCTGCTCTTCTAAAATTTATGGCAGCAGAGAAATCAATTATGGAAATCCAGATAAAACAGGGTCTGCTCGAACACAGAGACACTTCCAAACCTGTGAGCTCAAGGCCTGTGAAGTCTTTCTCTGCACTGGTGGAATCAATAAAATCAAAAGAGGGGCTGAACAGAAAGCGAAACCTGGACTATTTGAAATTCAGAAAGACAAGGCTGTATCTCTGTGATATTCACAGCCCCGCTGTCCGACAGCTTTTTTTTTTCAAACATTCTATAACAGAGAATAAAAGAGACATAAAAATAATTGTGTCATTTGACTTTGAATTTAGGGTTTTTTGAAAATCCACCAAAGTCAACTACAAAAACTAGGGAAAAGTAATGCAGAATAAAAGCATTTGTGATCCACAAAATTAAATTACTAAAAACAAATCAGCAGATAAATAATTACATCGGCTAAATAGCCCCTTGATTATAGGTCTGTATCCCTTGTATATGAACTATATCACAGTAATATGTGTCGTTTTGAGGTGATGGACTATAATAATTGTTCAGGGGATCAGTTGTACGTAATCAAGGCTGGCGCAGCACTTGGTATGGGTTAGAGCACAATTGCAGGGGTTTAAACACCAAACAGGTATGGGGCCTGTTATCCAGAATGCTCATGATCTGGGGTTTTCCAGAAAAGGGATTTTTCTGTAATAGGGTTGCTACCTGTCCAGATTTGACCCGGACAGCCTGGTTTTCAGAAGGGCTACCCGGTAGTGATGGTTGCGAATTTCCACGTTTTGCCACCGGCAAATACATTCCTGAAATTGCAATTCTGCACTAGCGGATTCAGACGCAATTGAGACACCGACAACCATTAAACATATGCCCATTGACTTTAATGCACATCAAATGTTGCTGGCGTCAAAATTCGCGTTTTGCTAATTTTTCGACATTTCACGAATTTTTCAGGAAATTTGCGAATACCTCAGCAAAAGAAAACTGGACTAATTCACCCATTACTACTGCCCGGGTCATGACAGTCTGCCCGGTTTTCCAAAAAAAAAAACAAAAAAAACCAGGCAGGATCTCCCGTGATTGACATGGTGTTCAGCCAATCGCTGGTTGCCACGTCAAAACCACGCCCACATGAAGTAGTAGCCCCCCACAACGTCACTGACCGGCCCCTGTGATGTCATGGCCCTGCACCCTGTCCAGATTGAGAGCCGCACAATTGTGGCAACCCTATTCTGTTATTTGGATCTCCATACCTTAAGTTTGCTAAAAAAAAAACTATTTAAACATAAACCCGATATGATTGCTTTCAATGATTAATTATATCTTAGTTGGAATTAAGTAGAAGGTACTGTGAAAGGAAATCATTTATAAAAATGTGAATTATTTGATTAAATTTGAGCCTATCGGAGATGGTCTTCACATTGGATAATGGATCCCATCCACATCTCTATTAAAGGGCACAATAAAATATACTACATTTGTAGGCTTTGCATTTATGACTTGCGGCATTTTTACAAGATTATTTCTGTAATTTTATCTGACATTTCCACGCAATTCTAGCAATCCCGTACTCTATAAAAGCATCCAAATGTTTCGAATTACAACGGCCTATACTTTATCAAAAAATACAAGATACACCGGAGCATTTCCCTTCATAATATTTGTATTTATTTATAAGGTAAATCAACACTGCTTTACCCACCTAACAAGTGATGGGAGAATGAATTCACAAAACTGCTGAGAAAATTTGCGGCGGAAAATTCACAGCGTAAAAAAAAATTGCCCGCGCGTCGGAATAGTAAAAATTGTAGCTTGTCAAAATAATTCGGACAGATTTTAACGCATTTGGACAAAATAGGCGCGCGTATAAAAATTGTAGTGGGTGTCGAAATTGACGCATGTCAAAATAATTTTGACTCCCATTGACTTCAATACAGTGAAATGGGACAAATTCGTCCATCACTGCACCTAACTCTTGCTGTATATGTGATTATTCCCACTGTAACTAACATGGGCTATGCTGTAATACTCTCCTCCTGAATATACTGTAGTACAGGTATGGGAGGCGTTATCCAGAAACCCTTGAGTAGGTTTTCCTGATGCCACCCCCCCTCTCACTTTGTCGTTCAGAGTGCCGGAGCGGGCCTGGGGGGCAATTGCACTCTCCGCACAAGCAGAACCGAAAATTCACGATTTTAAAAAACAGAATTTCCGCTCTTAAAGGACCAGTAACATAAATTTAAAAAAAAATAAATTGTTAGTATACATTTAAAAAAAAACCCGCCAAGACAAATTAAACTTAAAAACGGCAAACCTTTTATTAAGAAATAGCTTACCTAAACTCTGCTACTCTTCAGAAAATTGCGTTGAGAAAAACTCTTCATCCAAATTGCGGTGCTCAATTTCTCCTCCCTGGCTATCTCCTATAAGGAAGGCAGGGAGGAGAAATCGAAGACCGCACAATGGATTGTGATCGCCTTTTCTGAAGTTATTTCTTAATAAAGTTTTTGAATTTTAAAGTTTCATTTGTCATGGTGTTTTTTTTTCCATATTTTTTTGATGTTTCTGGTCCTTTAAAGTTACCAGGGGCGGATTTGGTAACTGAGGCTAGTTTCTCAATTTATTCAGCACTCCTGGATACATTTTCCTTAAAGGAGAAGTATACCCCCAGAATGAATACTTAACCAACAGATAAATTCTATCATATTGAGTGGCATTTTTAAGAACCAAACTGGAATATAGACCAGTAAATATTTCCCTTTTACATTTTTCAACTTGAGCCCCTATTTTATGATATTCTCTGTGCTCCCTTAGAGATCACCTGACCAGAAATACTGCAGCTCTTACTGTAACAGGAAGCGTTGAAGCAAAAGACAGAACTCTGTCTGTCAATTGGCTCATGTGACCTAACATGTATGGTTTGTTTGTGTGCACCGTGAATTGTAGGATCTCAGGGGGCTGCCCTTAGTTCTTAAATGGCAATTTTCTATTTATGATTACCCAATGGCACTTACTACTACTAAAAAGTAGTGATGGGCGAATCTCTCCCATTTCACTTAGACAAAAAATTTGCGAATTTCCCGCAAAATTCACGAGAAATCGGAAAGTTCATGAAAAGATTGTGAAATTTGGACGTTTTCACGAAAAAATCATGAAATTTGGATGTTTTCACGAAAAAATCATGAAATTTGGAAGTTTTCACGAAAAAATTATGAAATTTGGATGTTTTCACTCAAAATTTGAGCAATTCGAACGTTTTCATTAAAAAATCATGAAAATCGGAAATTGATGCGGGAGATTCGCAAATTTATTCGCAGGCGGCGAAACACGGAAATTCGCCGCAAATTCGTGCCAGGCGAATTTATTTGCCCATCACTAATAAAAAGTATATTATTATGAAAATGGTTTATTACTAGAGACCAAAATTATTGGGGGATATAGTTTTGTGCTTATTACATACTGTTCAAATGAAAGGCTGAAACTCCTGCTTAAAGTGGGTTACAAAGTTTGCAAAAGTGGTAATGTGCTAAAGTTGAGATGTGTGCACTTTGCGACTGTCTGTAAATGATCCCGCTGCCTTACAGCATTTTGTTGTTGTTATAATGCATTAATTTAATACAGTGTAGGTTGTTATTTGCTTTATGTTTTCTTCGCATATGAATATCCAGAATATGCCACAGCCTGGAAATCCCCGGATACTTTTACAACTGCTGGGGATTGGCAATGTCATCAAACTATACTGCCTACATTATACCTTTTTTCTTACTACCAGGGGGCTCCGAATGAAATTACATTCAGAAAACGTAATTTTATTTTTTATTTTTTCTTCTGGAAAGAAATGCGCTCTGAGTGTGGTTTCCTTGAATTAAAGCAAATGTTGGTGGAGAAATAAAATAAAATGTTCATGAAAACATCATGAGTAGCGCTAGTACGGAGGATAATTAAATGGCAATGCATACATGACTTCATCAGGGAAAAAGCAAGTCGCGTCGCTGTGCTGGGGAATTGGAAGGCTGTGACTAAAATCACGTCGAGGTTAAATATAAGAGTTATGAGGTTACCAGATGCTCCATAAAAATAAATGTGATTTGTGCAGTGAGCAGGCACCCGAGTTTTGCAAGAGAAACAATGCTACAAATGTAAATTTGCAGCTGAGCCTGGAGATACACTATAATGGGCACTAGTGATGGGCGAATTCACTTCCATGGAAAATTTCACACGAAATTCACGAAACGGCAAAAAATTTGTGAAACACGAATTTATCTGTTGGAAATGTGATGGAGCTGTTTCATTAGATCTTTGGAAATGACAGAGAGAGTCCTTTGATTGTTGAGCCCCTGTTCAAAACCTCTAAAAAAAAATCAAGTTTCTCCAATTCAAGTAAAAATTCAAGTTTTTTGGGTAATTTCTAGTAAAAAGAAAATCTGAAAACCTCTAAAAGTTCAAATTGATTACAAGCGGTCCAATAAGATCAGTGACTTCTCTAGCACCTCAACAACTTTTATTTGTCGGAGTTTTGCATTAGAGTTTTTTGTGGTTTTTACACTAATAAATTTCCAAATTTTGGAGCTTTTCAGAAATTTAGAAAAACGACACATTTTTAGAGATTCGTTGAAAACACAGAAATGTAATTGTTAATAAATGGGCCCCATAATTTGATTTGGACTTTGGGCCAAAATGTATTGACTTTATTAACCAGACAGAGGTTCCTACCATCTTTTAAACAATTAAAAAAAAAAAAAAAAAAAAAAAAAGATCCACTGTAATAGAACCGTCTATGGACATTATGGATAATTAATAAGGTTTTATGTTCTTCATGGACCATATAGATCCTGTAATTATGAATTTTGGACTGGACGTTGCACGTCAGAGCAGCAGGGGAGCGGCAGAAATAACATCTTAAACTTCATAATAAAAACTGATTCCCATAAAATATATAGTGAAAGCTTGTCTATGTTTTCCTATATAAACTCTCCGGAGGAGGCAGAACTAATATTAAAATTAAAAATGAATTACAAGGCCGACATTGATACATACCCCTTAGGTTTGTCTCTACTTACAAAGAAGTAGGCATCAGGCAATTCAGAGAAATCAGTTTCTGCTTGTGAGCAGCAAAGAGGGGAACAGCGAGAACGATGAGAACATTGCAATGTGAAGTGCCGCTTGCTGTATTTTTATGTTCCTCTGCTTCGGAATAATTGATGGAAACTTTGCATTTTTTATGACGGCTGAGATAATGTTTCCCCACATTCTCATATGTTTTTTTTTTTAAGTCTGTGAAAGAAAATATTCCCTCAGGGACTAATAGAAAAATGAATAAATTATGGATATAGCTTTTCATGTCAATAACATGCGGGTTTTGTCTAGCACCGTGGAGCTATACATATGTTACACACTGAGGCTAATATTTTCTTTCCAAAACAAATATTCGGCCTGGTAGTTATTATTATTTCTAAGAAACACTGTAAAGTGTGGGAATTTTTTTCCCTTTTCATTTTCACCAAGTTTATACGGTCCAACTGTAGGTTCATCAATATGTGAGTGCATTCAACAGACGAGTCTCAGAGGTCATTTTCATGCAACGAGTGTTGGCCTATAAATCGACAGTTGCTAAGCTTCTGCATATCAAATAAAACCAATGAATATGGAGGGCACTGACCAAGATCCACATTACAACCCCCGAGTGATGCATATACCACTTTATTTTATAATTTTCAGGTATTTCATAAGTTGAATATACTTGTTTTTAAACATTTTTAAAAAAAAAAAATTTTTCACTACCTGTCAAAGTCCTTTTTCTGGGAAAAATGGTGAATGCAGATGCATTAAATGGGTGAAATATGAACAACTGCTGATTACTACATTGTGCAAAGTGTTGCTGCAGGAGTGGTGAAATCAGTGGAATAAGTCACACCGTGTGCTACAACTAGGGATGTAGCGAACCGCCGATAATGTGTTCGCGAACGCCGTTCGCGAACACCGGCAAAAAATGCGAACAGTTCGCGAACAGTTTGCGAACTTCGAACATCCGAAAATCGTTCGATTCGAACGATCGAAGGATTTTAATCGTTCGATCGAACGATTTTCGTTCGAATCGAACGAAAATCGTTCGATTTTAGCGACCGAATGGTCGAATGGTCGAACGATTTTGACGCGAACGCCTATTGGCGAACGTCGCGCGACGTTCGCGAACTTGCGGCGGACGCGAACAGCCGATGTTGGCGCGAACAAGTTCGCCGCAGAACAGTCCGCGACATCCCTAGCTACAACGTACCCCGGGATGGTTATGCTCATAGCAGGCCACATACTTACATAGCAGACTGATCACATGCTCAGAAATGGAAAAAAAGTGTTAGGTCTCCAAAAAATCAAAGAGAAAAGTAAAAATATAAAATCATTTATTAGGACATAGAGAAAAAAAACGCATTTCGTGCACCAAAAGGAACACAAAACACATTAGGATATTTTCCTTTATTTCCTAATACGCAATTTTGTATTTCTACGTTTCTCTTTGATAATTTTGGAGACCTCGCACCATTTTTCAATTTTTTGAGCTTGTATCATGCACCCTCAGACTGGAGTGAACTGTGAGACCTCACGTGTAGTTACTTTTCTTGGACTTTACTTATACACTCGGTGTTGTGACTATTTTTTCACTTAGGGGCACATTTACCTAGGGTCGAATATCGAGGGTTAATTAACCCTCGATATTCGACTGTTGAAGTAAAATCCTTCGACTTCGAATAGCGAAGGATTTACCGCTATTCCTACGATCGAAGGAATGATCGAACGATTCGAAGGATTTTAATCCATCAATCGAAGGATCTTCCTTCGATCAGAAAGTTGTTAGGAAGCCTATGGGAACCTTCCCCATAGGCTAACATTGGCCTCGGTAGGTTTTAGGTGGCGAACTAGGGGGTCGAAGAATTTTTTAAAGAAACAGTACTTCGACTATCGAATAGTCGAACGATTTTTAGTTCGAATCGTTCAATTCGAAGTCGAAGGTCGTAGTCGAAGTTCGAAGTAGCCCATTCGATGGTCGAAGTAGCCAAAAAAAAACATTCGAAATTCGAACTATTTTTCCTCTATTCCTTCACTCGAGCTAAGTAAATGGGCCCCTTATTGTGCCATCCCGCACAACATATTATTGCAGACTGAGCACATGGCCAAAGCAATGCATGGGTGGTAGTGAAACCTGTCTTGCTGAGCCTTCCTGCAGTGTCAGTAGTGGTACATGCCCTTGGGGTTATTCTTAAAAAGGCTTTATTACAAACCATGGTCAATAGCTTTAGTTTCAGGCTTACATCGCCTTGAATCAAGCTTTAAGGGAAGGCTGATGTAGGCCTCAAACATTACTACTGTCCAAGAATTAAAAGCCCTGTTTGCAATAGAGGCTTTTTAAGCACACAGTGTTAACTAGTTGAATACTTTGATCCTGTTTGGCAAATTGTGGTGGCAACATGATGTGCACTAAGTAAACTTTCGTTGGACTTGGGGTTTTTCTGACAGACCTCTTCTTGACTGCAAATTTACTAAAGGGCGAAGTGGCTAACGCTGGCAAAAATTCACCAGCGTGACGTAATTTTGTCACTTCGCTGATTTACTAATGGGCACTGGCATAATTACGCTAGCGAAGGAGATAGACTCTAGCCCAACTTCGCACTCTAACGCCTGTTGTATTTTGGCTCTGGCGAAAGAGCGTTGCTACGCAAATTCACTATGTTTTTGTTTTTACTGAACGTTACCTCAATCGCAAGACTTGCCTTCGCCATCTCATACCAGGCGAAGTGCAATAGAGTAGATAGGACCTGGTCCAAAAAATTTTTTCTAAGTCCCCAAAAACGCTGGCGTCTTTTCCTTTTTACAGGGCAATAGGCTGAAAAAGATCGTTAATTTCTTTTTGGGTACCCTCCTTTCCCCCCTACATTTCCTAACATATGGCACATAAACTATACATTGGGCTCATGTGTAGGGTAATATAACAACTTTATTTTCTTTTATTAAGGTTCCCTGGGCTTGTGTAGTGTAATGTATTTGCTGCAACATATATGTCCACTCCACTTTAACTTCCTGCTATATGCAAATTATCTAATGCTAGTGCAAATTCGCAAGCGTTTAGGTGCCAGTGACGAAACTTTGCAACTTAGTGAATTAGCGTTGTCTGTTCAAAGTTGCTCCTGGCGAAGTATGGCAAATGCGGCAAAGCCTTCGACGGTGAATTTTTGCCCGTTAGTGAATTTCCCCCTAAGTCTTCAAGTAAGTAAAGGGCTTAAACACCAAGCTTTGACTATTTCCCATCTTCAGACTGATTGTCTTCTTAATGTTTTCCGGTACAGAACTATGTGGCTACAGGCAGTGAGGACTTGGAGGGATAACACATAATGATAGCTATTTCACTTTTAACTCTTAACTCTGCAGAAATGTATTTGCAGCATGTTCTTCCTACTATCCGTTCCTATGTGTGCCACTCTATTCTCTATGCTTGTAATTGAAAAATAATATAATATAGTGATCAATATATTGGATGTGCAAGCATTAGTATACTGGTGTGACAGTTAACATAATCAGTATTTCATTTAAATATTTGCCTAATGAGGTTTCAGTCCCCAGGACAATGCTCATGACAATAGTTCAATAGATCTCCTGTGTAAGTTTACATGACTAGTTGGCCCTGCCGATCCTTTGGATCAACAGAGAGTTCTGTAATGATTAAATTCATTGGCCATAGTTTATCCCTGTTGACTATGTTACTAATGTAGTTCCTCAGTATGTTGCAGAGACTGTTAATTGCAGTCAATTAAATTACTTATTCACAGCAAAGGCTCTACACATCTGTCGGAAATTTAATGGAGCTGTTGTATTAGATCTCTGGCAGTGACAGAGAAAGTCCTTTGCTTGTTCAGCCCCTGTTCAGATTGCAGTGGCAGCTACATACAGTAGGGTTTAATTAATAAAGGCACATACGGAGGAATGTAATAAAAGTCGGTAACGGAAAATTATTCGCAATGCGAAAAAGTTATGCCTTTGAGCAAACAAATTTTACTTTGCGCGAATTTATTATATAGCTTTTGTGAACCCGGAAACTGTTTAGCGACCACTAGACCGTTGTTTGCAGTCAATGTAATAAAACTTCTTACTGAAAAAGTCGTTATGTTTGATCCAAAAGATGACGTCACCTTCAAGCAAGAAGTGCGCAATTCAAATTCACAATGCGCAATTCAAATTTGCAATCCAATAACAGTTTAAGGAACAATATGACATTGCGAGATGTGGATTTTTATTCTTATTAGTGTGAATTGTTTTTTTCCCGTAACTTTTCCCAGGTGCAGCAACCCATAGCTACCAATCAACAGATAGACTTTACTGGTCAATTATTTAAAAGCTAACATCTTATTGGTTGCTATAGAATACTGCTACTGGGCTACTGGGCTACTTGTCCCTTATGCACCCAGTCCTACTGTAGTTGTCCTATGCACACAATAGATGCATGGATTATAATTTCATTCTATTAGATTTTATTAACTGTTGCATGCCATAAGGTAGAGCTGTAGAATTAAGTGCTGGGCTTATGGGAAGTTTAGTCAGACAGCTTCTTTAGTCCTGTATTGATCTACCATATAATAGAGGTTTGCACAGAAGAGACCTATGGACTTAAGTTGGTCTATATACTAAAGGCCTTTTGGAGAAAAGCACCGTCTCCAAGAAAGTCCAAGAGACTGTAGGTATTTTTTTGCTTATATGAAGAGTTTTGTACAGTATATTTGGATTGGACTAGTTGGATTGAATCAAATATTGACAAGTCTTTTTTGTAGCAATGTCCCAAGGAGACAGTTCCCCAGACAAACATATAATAATGCTTCTTAATAAATCTGAAGCCCAAATCCAAGTATTTGCTAATTAAAATAAAGGGCTAGATAAACTCCTCCAGTATTATATTAGTCTTAGTAAAGTGGTTTCTAACACCAAACATTTCCAGAATCTAAAAATAGGCAATACGAAAGGTTTTATCCCTAAAAGATTCCAAAAAAAAGAATGTGCATAATGAGAAGCATTTTGATTGCGTTGACCATTGTACAAAAACCAGTGAATGGACTTACTGTATCTCTTTGGCCCATCTTCTAAGCAGAACGACAGTGTTAACGTGGCATCATCTTCAAAAAATTCTGTAGCAAAAGCGTCCCACCAAAGATTGTCGCTATCCTAAAAATGTGCAAAAGAAAATGTGTCAATAAATGTGAATGTGTAAGTACTGTCCGGGAACAAAATCAATCGCGCCCCATGTGTATAACATAAGGTAAAGTCCTGCTCGGGTCCATTTTGGTACTCAACCCATACCCACAACCCGAAGCCACAATCTGAACCTGCAACCCGCAATTTGACCCGCCTGTTCCAGCTACCGACCCGCAATAGGTCTACTAAACTGAGGACACACAACACCGGAAGTGATGTCACTCCAGAGTGAATCTTCGTCAAGAAATTAAAAAACTGGAAGTACCACAAGGGAGAGTAAACCACAAGGGAGGGTGGGGGGATCAAGCCCACATCTTTGATGGGTACCCACCCTGGTTACCCGCGGACTGTCCGCACGGCCAAGGAATTTGGGACTTTTTGCCTGAAGCCTGACCACTTTGTGGGTATTTCGCGGGCACTCGACCCCATGCAGGACTCTAACATAAGTATAGTAAAGACAAGGCATTGGTAAAGCTTCAGCCATTTTCACAACAGCTGCCCAATTCCTCATTATTTTTATATACAGTAAACTGTCTCTTTGCACCTCTTAATCTGAAATTAATTTAGGTAAAGTAAATATATAAAAATTTATAACCCAAGGTTTTCTTGTTTTTTTGTAATATAGGTATAGAATCAGCTTTTCAGAATCTTTGGGACCCCCAACTGTCTTTGTCAGGTTACACCCAGAAGAAGTTGCACCCCTTTTATAAGTGTGTCAGGTGTTCAGTTACTTGCTTGAGATTCACTTGATGCAAGTGAGAGCACCTGTAAGCTCAGCAGGCAAATACAACCTTGTACATGTATGAGAACTGTTATCCAGAATGCTTGGACCTGGGGTTTTTCAGTTAAGGACTCTTTCGTTAATTTGGGTCCCCATACTTTCAGTCTACTAAAAAAATAAAGTAAGCATTAACAATACCGAATAGGATTGTTTTTCCTCCAATAAGGATTAATTATATCTCAGATAAGATTTAGTACAATGTACAATGATTTAGTACAATGTACTATTTTATTATTACAGAGAAGAGGAAATAATGTTTAAAAATTTAAATGATTTACTTAAAATGGAGTCTATGGGAGATGGTCTTCCCGTAATTTAGAGCTTTCTGGATAATGGGTTTCTGGATAACAGATTCTACACCTGTACATTGTCAAGATGGGTATAGAGTGCAGGACTCCCTTTTGCACACCAGGTGCAACTGCAATATTGGCACAAGTATAGAGCAGCTCATATGAAGAGGATGCTGTTTTTAGTTGTTGTATTCAATGAAGTAAAAATGCTACATAAAGTATCAATACCTAATGATATGCGTGAAATAAGTAGATGATATTTGAATATTTATGGAGAAAGCAATTTCTTTGCCCAGCAAGGCATATGTGACTCACATGGAACAACGTATTGCAACTGGAAGCAAATACAATATAAAAACGTTTTGCATCGTGGGAGCACTTTGCACCCAACTGTCAGTGCCTGTAGCACAAGGAACTGCTTCCCCCATGGATACAGTGCTGCCAGTATTCAGAACTGCTGTATTCATGATGGGCATGTGGGGAGACACATCGATTTTCTCCCCAAAAATAACACTAATTTACATCTCATTTGTCTACATCCTAATAGAAGTTCATTTTAGGTTGAGATATACATTCATGTATATAAAAACATCAAAAACATATTCCTTGTTCTTACAAAGCTGAGTTTTTCCAATAACCACAGTGAGTGGCTGATATTTCTAATGCAGCTTTATCAGCCAAACAGCCCAGCGTGTAATGAGCAGAGAGCCTGAGTCAGTCTGGGCAAGAAACAACTCCCAATCCAATTTGCTTATGTCTCAAACACACAATAGATTGGTATGAAATCTGTAATTAAACTGTCATCATATATTAGTGTTAGAACAGATAGCAAGCTCAATTTCACTGAACATATGCATAAAATTTAAATCCATAATTATTCTTTTCCTTTCATCAACAGGCATTGGGGTTCCTGCTTAACGAGATGTAACTGTAGCGATGCTTTATAGACTTACAGATTTACTTTGCAAATAACAGTTTATGATAATTGTATTGAAAACTCTGTGCTCTTAATATTCCGTAAACAACAACCCAGTCCAAGTAATTAGACAAAATCCCTGCTAGAGGCTGTTTAGTCTAGACTATAGTGGGCAGATTTTTCAAAGGTCGAGGGGAATTTTCAAATGAAAAAAACTAGAATTTTGAGCTATTTGTTGTGTACTTCAATTAGGGAATAGTCCAAATTTGATTTGAATTTGCAAAAAATTCTAAATTTCGAATATCGAATTTCTATCATGTACGGTCTCTTTAAAAATTCGACTTCGACCATTCGCAATCTAAAACCTGCCGAATTGCTGTTTTAGCCTATGGGGGACCTCCTAGCACCTATTTGGAGTCAATTGGTGGACTTTGAAAAATCAAAGTTTTTATGGGGGGAAAACTTTGATTCTAATTTGATCAAATGCGCTATTTCTTTGATTTGAACGATTCGAATTCAGCCGGATACGGTCCTATTTGATCGAAAACTGACCTATGGGGGGGTTTGGGGGCCCCTAATGTAGCAGCATCAGAGGGCCCTGGCCCACTCAATTTGACACTGGGGGTGTCTCCATAGAATCAGTAGTAATGAGTGACTGCCTTACTTTACTTTGGCCAATCTGGAAGCCTGGATTTCACCGGACGCTAGGAGGAGGAGCTGGCCTAGAAGGTATAGGAGAACAAAACCATAAAAATAAATATGGCTCAAAATGCCATACTTTATATATTGCACTTATTGCACCAGCCTAAAGTTTCAGCTTGTCAATAGCAGCAATGATCCAGGACTTCAAACTTGTCACAGGGGGTCACCATCTTGGAAAGTGTCTGTGACACTCACATGCTCAGTGGGCTCTGAGCAACTGTTGAGAAGCTAAGCTTAGGGCTCGTCACTAATTATCCAGCAGAAAATGAGCTTCCCTGGCTCAGTAAGTGACAGCTATACAGTATGTGCAGTGAATCAGCAGAAAAGAAGATGGGGAGCTACTGGGGCATCTTTGGAGACACAGATCTTTACTGCTAAAGGGCTGTGGTTGCCTTGGGCTGGTACAGAAGCCAAAAAACATTTCTAGCTACTTCGTTAGTTAAGTTTAAGTTCTCATTTAAGTGATCAGCCTTTGATGTGGGATCTCATGCTAGACTGGCTTATCAAAGAACAAGAGGACCCCCAGTGGTTCCCATTTGTAATGGGCCCCAGCCAAGGACAATTGCTATTAGCCCTTGTTTCCACTATGGCCCTATATGAAATCTATTACATTTAGCACTGTCTACATTTAATTGTGTGTGTCTCTCCCTCTCTCTCATCTATCTATCTATCTATCTATCTATCTATCTATCTATCTATCTATCTATCTATCTATATATCTATCTATCTATCTATCTATCTATCTATCTCTGTATCTGCATATTTCTGGTGGCTTTACTCACAGACTATGTACAGTCAGGGGCCTTTTCTGTTCTCTTTAGATGGTTGAATAGCTGTTAGAATTTTAAGACTCTGGTGTATTTAGAAAGGGAAATAAACAAGTAACAAGTAACAAGTAAATGTAGTGCTACAATTTACAGCCAGGAGAAACTTATAGAGAAAATAATTGAACAGAAAAATGCCTTCTTAGCAAACATTCCCAAATCTGACATAGCGGAAAATTTTAATTCAAAAGACTTACTTGCCTAAAAATATAGAAATCTGTAATAAAAAAATGTAATACTGAATTTTTTTTGAAAAAAGAAACAAAAGATTAAAAAGTGAAATTCTAGGAGTGCCCTAGGCAGGTTTAAGCTATGGACTGACAGGTAGTGGAGAGTTTTACCAGACTAATTATTTTACGATTTAACAGTAATGAGAAATTGCCATGGCAACTGACTTCCCACACGGTATACGGTACTGTATATATACAGCGCGCACACAAGCCATGCGATGGGAAAGAGTAGCAGGGTGCGTATGTACAGAATGCTGATTCCTTTTCCCATAAGCCGAGACACATAGCAGAAAGAGAAACAACATGCAAAAAAAAAAGTCTTGACGGCTATTATTTTCACATAGGAAACGTTCCACCCTTAACCATTTGCAGCATTGGGTTTCCTATAGGAAGAACCAAGGACCATGTCCTTCATCATCCCACTATGTACAATGCAATGATTCAGGGACAATGTGATTCAATGTATTTTTGTATGTGATACAGCCAGGCATGTATTTACATTTATACAAGGGATGTCCAGCCTTCCACTTGATTAACTACAACTCTCAGCATTACTCTGCCCGCTATAGGCCACTGAATACATCAGCCCCGAGTCCCATCAATCCTATATAGTCTCCAGTACCAGATGCTTTGCAAGAAGGGGTCATTCTACCATGACAAAAGGTGAGAACCTGGCCTGATGGTGGCATTGAAAACTTCTATGGGTTTATGAGTGCAATTTCAGTTGTTGTTTTTTATTATTCAAAAATTGTGCTGTTTTATTCCTTTATTATAGGAGAGCATAAATAACTTGCCAAGTTATCCCACCCCATTACCCTTGTATATACAGGAGATGAAGGCCTGTCAGTAGTATGGGGTCTGTCACCTTATAGCCCACTAGTCATCCCACCCATTGCCTCTATATGTACAGGAGAGGAAGGCATGGGAGAGTAGAGGGCCGCATGGGGTCTGCCACCTTATAGCCCCCTAGTCATCCCACCCCATTGCCCCTATATGTATAGGAGAGGAAGGCATGAGGAAAAGAGGGCAACGTGGGGTCTGCCACCTTATAGTCCCTTAGTCATCCCACCCCATTGCCCCTATATGTACCGGAGAGGAAGGCATGGGGGAAAAGAGGGCAACATGGGGTTTGCCACCTTATAGTCTTCTAGTCATCCCACCCATTGCCTCCAAATGTACAGGAGATGAATGCATGGGAGAGGAGAGGGCAGCAAGTCAAGAGTCAAGAGTAAATTCAAGAGTGAGTTTATTGTCATTTCATCCTTATACGTTTGTACAGTACACAGTGAAACGAAACAATGTTCCTCTAGGACCATGGTGCTACACAACATAGATGTACCGGACAACAGAAAAAAAGTGCAAGTGCAAAAATATGCAACTCCTGCAAGACAGGTCAGCACAGTGCAGGGACAGGACAATACAGTGCACACTCAGTAGATGTAATAAGTTAAGATGTGGTCTGCCACCTTATAGGCCCCTAGTCATCCCATCCCCATTGCCCCTATATGTACAGAAGAGGAAGGCAAGGGAGAGGAAAATATGGGGTCTGCCACCTTATAACCTAGAGGTGCCTCTACGTGCCAGCATTATAATTAGGGATTACTGAACCCTGCTTTTCAGAGTTCAGCCAAATCCCCAAATCCTAGGGTATGGATTCGCATGATTACTGAACCAAATCTGAACCCTTGCGACTGGCAGCTACATGAACAGAAATACCCAATGTGCGAGCGCAGTGTGTGCAGCAATTTTTTTCAATTATTTAAGGTCTGAATTTGGTTTGGCCAGGCTCTTGGATTCTTCCGATTCCTGCTAAAATTTGCTTGGATTTCGCTCATATCCTCATAATTTACTCATATGGAGCAGCATTATTTGTTATAATACACAAGATTCAGTAAGTAATGTTATACAAATTAGATAAAAAGAACCTATTATAACCAATAATATCACTTAGCCCAATTTAATTTAAGGATTTGTTTTTCAGGCTATTCATGGCTCTTGTGTATTATATAATAGTACACCAGAGGCAGAGGGTGCCCCTCCGGGTCGGACTGGACATTGGGGGCCCATCGTGTTACAAACCTCCGAGGCCCCCGCGCATGTGTGAACACCAGGGTGCAGACGCGGAAACTGCGCCAATTGATTTTTTTTTTGATCGGAGGAGAAGGGTTTGGCCCAGGGCTTTTTGCCGGGGTCCCACCAGCCCAGTCCAACCCTTTCCCTGATTACCTTCACTTTTCTGTAACTCTACTGTGGTCTTTGTCTTTCCTTTTCCTACTGTTCTATCTAAACTTTATGCTTCTGTTCATATTCGTCTAGTTTTTTAGGCATTATGCCTTATTTCCCATCATATTTCACTCTACTTCTGCTAAGCAGCCAATCCATTTCTTTTCTTCTCTTTTTCTATAATGCAATGAGTAGTATGTTAAAACAAAGTCAGAGTAGTAAGTGAGTGATTCTACTCCGGATGGGCAGCAGTGGGAAGAGTGGACATAAGTGCACTGTCCTATGGAATTGGCTGGCACCTCTCAGTTCAGTAATGTATATATTGCCCTTAAAAAATGTGCCAGAAAAATGTTTTAGATTCCTTACTTCATTTCAATTTACCTTCCTCAAACTTTCAGTGTAATTGTCTCAATTCAAACGTTCTGTCACAGGAAATCGGCATCTGAAGAGACGTAAAATACTTTGCAGGAGGAATTCAAATGTCAGAAGTTCTTTGCATGTCACCAAAATGGTTCTTTCCTCCCAATTAGACCAGCTAAATGTCTATTTGTTTAAAGCCTTAAAAGGCTACTGTACATCTGACATCTGTCTATTACAGCAGTTTATTAGATTGTACACTTCATCAGAGCAGACACGCTGATAATTCACATATAATTAGGAAAATTCCCTGCCCTCTGGGCTGCAGAGATATCAATAATGCATTATAATGTCATCCGAGCCCTCTGTGCCCCACACATCTGTTTAGAGCTTTTCCAGTAGAAATTGCACATACAGATACTTGTCATTGGCCGTCACAGGATGATTCAAATCTTCATTTTAATTGTTACATTGTTACTAAAAACATGAATGGTTTCCCCTTTTTGCTTACAATTATTGTAGGCACATTAAATGTTAATACCCGGAAATGAGTGCTCCGCAACCAGCAACTAGTGATGAGTATCACCAGGAATGGATTCACGGCTAAACTTTGCATTACACATGGGTGAATATTTTTTTGCAAATCCTCTGCAAAATTATGTCAACAATTTTCATCACAAAAAACGTGCCGACAAAATGCCCGTTAGCCCAATGTATACTGAGCAGCAAATATAACTGGACATTTCTGTTTTGTTAATTATCACATTGTTTCGCTAATTGTTCCGCGGCGAGTCGCCAATTATTGGTACTGACTAGTGATGGGCGAATAAATTAGCCAGGCATGGATTTGCAGTGAATTTCGCAGCCCACGAATAAATTTGTGAAACTGTGGCAACAAAAAATAAATATTGTCGCGCATCAAAATTATTCCGACGCCCATTGACTTTAATGCATTTGGACAAAATAGTGGTGCGTATAAAAATTGTCGCTCATGTCAAAATTCTCGCATTTCAAAATTATTTTGATGCCCATTAACTTCAATGAGTTTCGTGAACAGATTCGCCAATCACTAGCACTGACATGTAATACTCACTTAGGGCCAGATAAAGTAAAATTCAGTCTGGGATACTTGCTGGTTGATTGAGAATTATCAAACAGACACTATTATTCACAACTTTGGAACTGAACAGACAAATTTTCAGTAAGACTTTGACTCTATTCTTAGCACGATTCTTTACATTGTTTATACATAAATGCCAATAACTGACATATTTGGTATTAGTGGTCCTTGCTCAAGCCATGAAGGAATATTAACAGATGCAAATGCAAGAGCACTAGGGAGAGCTAAAGCACCCATAGGGGGTTATTTATCAAAATCTGGAACTTTCTATTTTCTGAAAACCACAATGACGAAATCCGCACTTCCCCAGCCCCCTATTTATCAAACATTTTTCATGAAGATTTCTTGTGCGAGAAAATTGTGAAAAAATCTGAATCATACGAATTCGGTGTAACTATAAAGGACCCCATGGGTTCTGGGTTCCTTGTAGGGATGCACCAAATCCATTATTTTGGATTCGGCCAAACCCCTGAATCCTTCATGATGAAGATTCAGTCAAACCCACAAATCCTTCGCAAAAGATTCCACCGAATACCAAAACCGAATCCTACTTTGCATATTCAAAATAGGGGTGGGAAGGGGTAACATTTTTTACTTCCTTGTTTTGTGACAAAAAGTTACGTGATTTCCCTCCCAGTCTCTAATTTACATATGCAATTTAGGATTTGGATTTGGATTCGGTTCGGCCGCGCAGAAGGATTCACCCGAATCCGAATCCTGCTGAAAAAGGCCAAACCCTGGACAAATCCCAAACGAATCCTGGATTTGGTGCTTCCTTAGTTCCTTGCACCCTGCTAGGCCCTTCCAAAGATTAAAGTAAGGGCACGTAGTGGGTGGTGATTCAGGTGTTCTCATGATAGTCCATGATCCAAATCGTATCCTTTGCACTTAGGGCACCTGGACTGGTGAGCACCGTCCTGTTTCTGACCTTTTTCTCCTTATTTGAGATTTGGTTGCTTACTTGCTAACCAATGCATTCTGCTCTTACAGTACCAAAAACAGGACAATTAGTCCTTTCTCTGCCTCATCCTCACTGGAGGTTGTTCTACTGGTTTACTTTCTCCTAAAGCTCTTTCCCCGGTTGAACCACCCAACCCAAATGAACCACAGGACATCCAGGTCCTGAGAAGGTAACAAGCAGCCACAAATGACCCTCATTCTGCATGGTGTGAACCATACTGAAAAAAACACACTGAGATAGTTCAGTATCTTGTTTAAACCGTCTTCATTAACCCTCTTTGGGTTGCACCCTTTTCATCTTGAATACATCAAAAGAACAACTAGGAAACACCGAACCTGCAGTGCAGGCACAATGATACGATCCTGCCAGTGTTGTGGATTGTAGGTTTCCTGCCATGTAAAGGGTCAAGAAAGCAGAGATGCACGAATTCCTGATCTGGCCAAATTGGAGCTATTTTTTTAGTAGGATTTCGGCTGAATCCAAGAGCCTGGCCAAACCAAATCCAAAACCTATATAACTGAAAAAACCTGGCACACATGTCCATTCAGGGGCACGAACAGAGCCGGACTGGCTCAGACCCATTCCCCAAGGCCGCCTGTGTCACTGCTCATCTGCACTACTTCCTGATCTCCCCCTGCCCCAATCGCAACCACATTAGGAGAATGTACCACTGAAGGTGGTGTGAAGGGGAACAGGGGGGTTTGCAGCTGGGGGGGGCTGTGTGGGTAGTGGAGGGGGGCTGCAGACCCCTGATGCGGCAGCCTCCATGTGCCTGCACCCCCCCAATCCAATGCTGTGATGTCGCCAAACGAGTGGATCTCTCTCCGATATGCCCACCTTGAGGTGGGCAATATCGGGCTGATCCGATCATGGGCCCTAGGCCGATCGATCGGATCCTAGCGAATGGGAATGGAGGTCGGATCGTGGGACCGCATCAACGAACAGATGCGGCCACGATCTGACGGGGTTTTTTGTGCCATCCGATCGAGATCTGGCCGACTTTCGGCCTTATAATCTTTCCTGTCCTAACGTCTCACAGACCAACATTCCCTGACGCGTTTCGGGAGCAACTCCCTTAATCATCAAGTTTTAAAAGTCGTTTTGCATGAGTGAAAGTTCTTAGGCCTGTGGCACCTAGTACATAGGCTCCCTAATTTTACACCAGTTTGGGTGCTATAGATGCTAAGCCTACAAGACATAGCACTTTGCACCCTGCCTGGCCAATGGTAAATTAGACCTTTTTTTCTTACTCCTGAATCATTGATCCTTTTGGTAAGACAATGAACCTGCATAAAGCTCAGCAAGTTGTCAATATTAAGTCCTTTGTCTATCAAGATTCAGTCCTTTGTCTATCAAGATTCAAGTCATGGTTTGCCATCAGACCTGCCCACGTTGCTTCATTAAATCAGTTAGCAGGTGCAATATCTTATAATAAAACTCCACAATTATGAAAAAGTCTGGTTGCAATGAGCAAAGAAATGGTTATGATTGCACAAGTCTTACATTTAATTACTTACATCTTTAACCAGATAAAAGGCACAAGAAACCAATTTCAGTTACTTCCATATTGTATGTGTGTATTATTAAAGATTTATTGAAGAGTTTGGATGTTTCTCAGCCTTTTTACCTCCAGTTTTAATTTGCTGCATCAAATAATGGAAAAGCTTCTGTGAAGGGATTTTTTTTCTTTTCAGCTTTGCTGCCACGCACTTAAGTTCCATTCATTAGCCCTGATAGGCCCCACTTTAGTGAAGATTACACATTATTAGTTCAAGTGGAATGTTCATTACTTGTGGTGCCTGTGAAGTCATTACTGGATAGAAACAAAAGAGGATGGAAATCTGTAGCCCGGTCGGAGATCTGTTTAACAAGATCTAAAAGGCTGTCCTTTGGGAACATTATTTATCTGAGGGCAATTGGTTGAATTGAAAAGAAGTCATGAATTAGGAACTATTCTCTTTGATTTATTTTGATGCATTTAAATGGACCCAAGCAGAGGAACAGTAAAATTGCAACACGATGAAGCTGCATTGGAGACTTTGTTGCTACAATTTTGGGATCACAATAACAGGGACCACTATGCCGCTATGAATTATACCCCTATTATTATGGCTAAGCACAGTATACATTTTTGGATGCAAGTCACCATGTATTTTTCCCCTGCAATGCAGTTTGTTTTTTCCCAAAAAATCCAGTGGCATTGCTGATGTGCATAGAGTTGCTTCTGCCACAGTTACATGTATTGTAACAATACACATTCTGTTGCATTTGAATGTTTTTGTAAATCACGTTTGTGATTACAAAATTATTTTAGAATCATTCCTCAATATATGGAAACCTTCACAGATGATGTCCTTTCCATCACACAAGGCACATAGCAACGAGGAATCTCTATACATCTACCCTCTTTCTCATAGGAACTGCCAGATTTTTAGTAACAGTCGACTGGTTGATGGATCTATTTAACACAGTTTCTTGGCAACATCCTCACATTCTGCTAAATTCATGGAATCTGCTATAACAATGGCACCAGCCATTTCATTTGATAAATAAATTAAAACTTTCCCCCAAGGAGATTGGTATCATGGAGCAAACTGTTTCAGCTCCAACTAGACCTGACCCACAGATCCTAATGTAGATAATAGCGATGGGCGTTTTGCCGCCGGCGAATAAAATAAAAAAAATTTGAACGCGCATTGGAATTGTAGCAAAACCATTGCATGTCAACATTATTCTGACGCCCATTGACTTTAACGTCAGCGTCAAAATTGACGCGAATTGACGCAGGCGTTTCGAGATTTTTTTGCAGTTTCGAGAATTTCCCAGGACATTTGCTAATTTTTCCGCAAATCAAAACGGGACACTGGTAGATCACTGGTAGATAATGAAAAAATAGAAGGGAACAAGAAATGATAGCTTTACAATACTGTCAGCACGACCCTATGGGCCACTATTAATGTGCTGGTGGAAGTATTTCAATTGTTTTTTTTTTTAGTATATATAAGGTATGGAGACCCAAATCACAGAAAACCTCAGGTTCAGAGCATTCTGGATAACATGTCCCAGTGGCATAACTAGATATTACTGGACCCCACAGCAAATAATTTTTCAGGCCCCCAAAATGTTTAGCGGTTGACTTGTTTTACCAATATTTATTGAAATTTTATATGAATTAGGACCTCATGGGCCCCTATACCTCCTGGGCCCCCCTGCAGCTGCAGGGTCTGCTTCCTCTATAGTTACACCCCTGATAGGTCCCATACTTGTAATAGTTATGGCTGTGCCGATGCTGCTAGAGGTCATGTGATAACCACTCGAAAGAGATCACTGGTGAATTTTTAAGATATAATGGCCTGACCTTTGGGTGCAGAGTCAGTGAATTCCCATGGAATTCTATGATGAGGTTATTTTCAGACATTTGCTGCCTGCCAGCCCAGCTGGAAATTACACAGGTTGCAAATTACTTAAATACATTCTATAATAATAATACAGTACCTTGTAACTGATCCAAACTAAGATATCATCCGTATTTGCAAGAAAAACCAGCCTCTTGGGGTTATTTAAGGTTTACATGTTTTTCTAATAGGTTTAAGGTGTGTAGATCCAAATAATGGAAAGATCTGTTATCTGGAAATCATTCTCATCATGCCGAGAAATTGAATAGAAATTGACGCCCACGTCCAATTTTGGACAAGCGTCTGAAAAGTCGATCGCGTCAATTTTGGCGCTGGTGGTAAAGTCAATGGGCATCCGAATAGTGTTGAAACGCAGCAATTTTGACGCAAGCGACTTTTGGACGCGCCTCCAAAAATTTTTGAAGCAGGCAAATTTTCACTGGAGATTCGCAGATTTGTGGAAATTTGCTGCGAATTCGTGACAGGCGAATTTATTCGCACATCACTATCAGTAACGTCTCATGAGTAATAAAGAATTCATCTAAGGCTTAATAATAGGGAAAGTCCTAAACACAACTACCGGTAGATCCAGAGGGCTTCTAGAAGACATCTCCAGCTTTGTTCTTCCCTGCCTTTGTTTTTTTTCTAGATGTAACTGATAAACCATTAATGATTTTTGAAATTGCTCTTGTGAAAAGGGTTTATCGATGAGCATGTTACTAGAAGCCGCCGCATTAAACAATTAAAGGGATTACGGAGCATCCAGACCCCTTGGAGAACTGGGTGGTAAATAACGAACAACAAACACTGACATTGATCCACGTCGCATGAAATCAATAAAATCTTTAGCCGACTAATTGTCGGCATTGACAAACAGTTCATGCTGTAAATGAACAGCTGGAAGTAATTTCGAAATGGCAATGTTCCAAACAGATTAGAAAGCGAGCTTCTGTATGTCAAGCTGTAGCTTTTCGTTGTTAGAAACGGTGCCTCACAGCATGACTGGCGCATTGCCTAGACAGGCGCTTTATACACAAAAAGCAACTTAATTTGCCACTCACTACACTGCTATAATGAAGAGCGAAGGCAAATAAGGCTAAACGAATTACTGAGGTCACAACAACTCAGCAAGAGCTTGTTATGGGAAGTGTCATACAGTAATCCTAAATGTTCTTCTGCCTAACACTGAGCAGTAGCACTGGGCCAGCAGAATGTTTATTGTGCCCCCATCAACCCAAACTCATTGGGGAGAAGAACTAAGCTGGCGAATGCCACATTACAATAAAGGGAGTGGGAGGCAATGGGTTACACTTAAATTAGGTTTGAGGGCAGCACAGGGTCATAGTGACATGTTCCTGGTGAAAGGTTAGTACCACTGTGCCTTCATAATGACTTGGTAAAAGTTGATTCTTGCAGTTTGACTAAGCAGTGTTCCATTAGCTAGCCACTGTCCATTCACCAGAATAGGAAATGCCAGTGAGTAGGAGAAAATACATATATGACTGTTGTGGGTCTCTCTCAGGGTTTTCATTCATGTGTATTTGAAGGGAGGCACAATAATAAATGTCAAAACATTTGCAGAAAAAGATATAAAGCTCTAACAGGTCTCTATGGGTTATAAGACTTGGTATAAATGCTTTGGTTAAATTAACTCTCTTTAAATTCTGAACGTGCATTAGGGGTGCTTAACGTTACCATTTCAGCAATACAGCCACATTTTTCCAGGCAAATCCAGCAAAGTGCACAAATGGTAAGAACTAAAGCACGAAGAATGTATTTTCTCGTTTGTTTGTCTTTACACTTGGTCTGCATCATCAATTTTAGATTTCATAAGCAATTAAGAAAACAGGAATTGTCCACAAGGGAACGTTTTTAAGCTGACTGCATAAATAGTTCTGATTTTGTATAGGAACATAGCGCTGACCAAAGACTGAATGAGCTGGAAAGAAATGGTGCTATGTATATCATTGATTTAAAATAGGTTGTTCAACATTTTTTGTTGCTGCTTTAAAACAAAACTGTGGGTATAGAAACCTTCTAAAGTGAATGCCCAGGCTGCAAGGGGAAATAGTAGATGAGAGAGAGAGAGAGAGAGAGAGAGAGAGAGAGAGACAGACAGACAGACAGACAGACAGACAGACAAAGTAGATAGATAGATGATAAATAGAGAGAGAGAGAGAGATAGGGAGGGAGAGATATATAATAGATGATAGATAGATAGATAGATAGATAGATAGATAGATAGATAGAGAGAGGGAGAGAGATAATAGATGATAAATAGATAGAGAGGGAGATAGAAAGAGAGATAATAGATGATAGATAGATAGATAGATAGATAGATGATAGATAGATAGATGATAGATCAGATATGAATAACTTGTACCTATTAAACACATAGACACGTGTGATAAGAAAATTATGAAGTTTCAATGATGATAATATTAGAAACCAACCCAAGGCAACTACAACTCCTTAGCAGTACCACCCCAGTAGCTCCTCATTTTCTTATCTACTGATTCCCATGCTCATGCACTGTTCCAAAATTTAGGGACCAACTCACATATACAGCATAAAATTCTTGCACTCAGGCTACAAAAATTGGTACATTCTTCATCAGCATAGATTAATAATCAGCCCGGTAGCATCCTCTGCAATGACAGTTAGAACCTCACTTTTCAATCAAGATTAGCTTCTTAGCAGCAGCCCAGATCACACTGAGCATGTGCAGTGCTTCTGACTCTTAAAAGAAAGCCAACAATATCAAAAGAGGGAGATTTGATTCTAGTTCCTACCCAGGGCTAATGTTCCTCTTCTTCAAAGAATGCACTGGCCCAATGATTCTTATGAATCCCAAGCTGGCAGTTTTTTTGGTGTTCTAGGCATCCTCAACTCCAGCCAGGAAAGGTGCATGCTGAATTTCTTTGCCACTTTCTTTACTGTACATGCGCCCAGCTTCAATAGGCATACGCCATACCTGGTACACCCAGAGTCGGACTGGGGGAGGCAGGGTCCACCTAAAAACCCAAGATAAAGCCTCCTTTGGAACACCACCATACTCCACCTACCCTCCAATGCTTTTTTGGGTATTGAATATCACTGGTGCTATTCTGACCCGCTGTGCTCCTCCACTTATCTAAATAGCCTTCTCATGTGCCCACACTGTGAGGCCCAACAGGACCATTGCCCACTAGGTTTTTCTTGGTTTCCTGGGAGCCAGTCCGATCTTCAGCACAACAAAATAGCACCCAAGTGATTTCTTTTCTTTCCCTTTAAAACCTCAATATCATGTATTTGCCTATTTCCCTTTGGGGGACACACAACTCTTTTGCAGGTATGGTTATGGTTAATAAAGGACAACAGTACAGAGCTGACAGAATCAATATATTGAATATAAAATACTGAAGGGTTCATTCACCTTTTTCAAATGCTACAGGGCTCAGTTGTCATTTCTTTGCGCATAATCTCATGAATGCATTATTATGTTAATGCTAATATTCAATAGAAGCCAAGGACACTGATGTTCCCTATGAGGTATATTAGCTTTTACAAGCCCTCGATTATCTGCTGTCTCCCCGGAGTCCAAGTAAATTAAAATGTAGCAGTTCCAGGTTCATTTATTTTGCTTCGCTGTCAATGATTTTACACCTTTGGTTGTTTGTGTCATTGGAAGGAAAGGTCTATCAGCGGTGAACATTTGTTTTTATCAGTGCCAAATTGTCATTGGCAAGGATCTCCTGGCAGTTTTTTTTTTGTCCTGGCTTATCTTTTACGGGAAAGCTGAGAAACCCTTTTTGTGTCCTCCCCATTCCCCCTCTCTGTTTTAGTTTGAGTAACTGAAATATTAGGAGCTTGGTGCATTTTTATTATGCTTCCCCCCTTGCTTCTTTGAAGGTGTTACAGCTTTAACCGTACCCCGGCTGCCACTGAGCATCATACTGGATCTTCACAAGTTTCCTTATAACCAGGGCAGCTCTTGCCATGAGGTGAGGTGAGGACCTTGCCTTAAGCGGCAGCGAGTCTCCAGTTAAAAAGGGGCAGCAAAAAGCCAGAACAGGAGAGGGGGAGTGGCATTGGGGCTTCTGCCTCAGGCAGCAGCAGCCCCTGAATCGCCCCTGATTATCACCACCCATAGCCCTTATATTCTATTATAATTTACAAAAATCCATGGTTCCGTAAATACGCATTATTATTCCTTTTATTAGGCTAAAAATAGGTTCAGTGCATCAATCTGGGCTTTACTTTCCCTTTCCTTTATTTTGCTTTCACTTTCCAGATGTTTGCTTTTCCTTCTCTTTTGCTTTCCTATTTCTTTCCTTTTCTCTTTCCCTTTCAATTTCCATTGCCTTTGCTTCCATTTCCCCTTTCCTGTCCCATACCTTTCCCTTTGCTTTCCATTTCTCTCCTTTATCTCCCATTACTTCCCCCACCTTTCTCTTTACTTTTTGTTTGCATTCCCTTTCCTGCACCTTGCTTTTTGTTTCCCTTTCCTTTCACTTATCTTTTCCTTTCAATTTCCATTCCTCTCCTTTCCCTTTACTTTTCCTTTTGCTTTCCCTTTCCTTTTCCTTCAATTTCTCTTCCCATCCCCTACCTTTTGCTTTCCATTTTCATTCTTCTTTTTTCCCTTATTTTTTCCTTTGTTTTTTCTATTGCTTTCCCTTACCTTTCCTGCACCTTACACCTTTCATTTGCCCTTCTGTTTCCTTTCATTTCCCTTTCCTGTCCCTTACCTTTCCTTTCACTTTGGCTTCCTTTTCTTCTCTTTCCATATTGTTTCCTTTTATTTTACTTTTCCTTCTGCTTCCTTTTCATTTGAAATACTTGGAAGAATGGAATGTACCCACAGATAGGAAATAGGGACTTATGTGTAGTTACTATATTTTACCATATTTAAATTACTAAAAGGAATATTTGAAAAGATAAAAGAAAAAGATTATACTAATAAGTTCCTTGCTTTATGTAACAATGTTGATTTTGGTTTCTTATTACTCTTAAACAAACAACAATTTAATTTTAGTTTTAACTTTAACAGCTTGCTACAGTTTAGCATATCTAAATTTGAATTACCCACACCCAAACACAATAATTGTAAAAAGAAATGACATGTTTATGTTTCAGCAGTTAGAAACCCTTCACAGGCACACAGGTCATGTTATTGTTTTTGTCATATAAAAACATCAGTCTATGAAGATATCCCGTTCTGACAGCATGTATCCTGTTGCAGAAAGTTACACAAGACTTAAATCATTCAACAGCAACACATGCTACAAGACAAAAGGCTCTGATCTGTTTGCACCAGTTACAACCGTGCATTCCATGGAATCATTTGGTCCATCCTACTTACAGCAACAAGGCGGAGAAGAAAAGATTCCTGTGATTCTGAGGCCAAGAGTTTATTCTCTAACACCATCCCTAGAGAGCTTCATCAGCAAGATGTTACCGCTGAGACAATTTACTGAATTTAATCTTTATCATGTTTTTTTCAATTTCATAAATTGTATTAAAATTGGAATGTTTTTACAAATGTTTTTACAAATGTTAAACAAATGAGTTTTTTTCATCTCTCAAGTGAAAATGACCTCTATTCCTTCTCTCATAACATGGGCTGCACCAATTGAGTCAGTGAGTGGTCCAAGTGTTTCCATATGCCTCTGTTCTAATCCACTATAATAGCTTATTGATACTGATATTAGAATTGATATTGACTAAATGGAGAACATTAGACCTTTGGCCTGAAAAATCATGCCCTTAATTTAAAGAGGATGTATTACTTTCTATTCTATATGAAAAAATAAGATGACTATTAAAACTATTAAAATGAAGGGGTCTTCCATTTCTTAAAGTGGCTTGTTACTCCATTTCAAACACTTATAGGGGAATGTAATATGTTTCGTTAGAGCAAAAAACGCTCGCAATCACCTTTGCGATCGTTAGCGACCACACTCTTCACTAATTACAGACCTCAACAACTTCCTTGCGATGTTTGCAAACGAATGGCTTGTGCCAACATGCACAGTGTACATAATAAAATTTCGCAATCACAAATCGTTTATATTTAATGAAACTGTCGAGCAGGTGTTAATGCTAATCTTTGCTTATCGATAATGCGCAATGTAATATTCGCCAGCAAATGTTTTTTTCATTGTGAGTAGAACTTTCAGCAAGAATTTAATTAGGCTCCTGTGACTTAGCCAGTACAGGTATAGGACCTGTTATCTAGAATGCTCGGGACCTGGGGTTTTCCGGATAAGGGATCTTTCCGTAATTTGGATCTTCATGCCTTAAGTGTACTAGAAAATCATACAAACATTAAATAAACACAATAGGCTGATTTTGCTTCCAATTAGGATCAATTGGATATATTATATATATATATATATATATATATATATATATATATATATATACTGTATTATATATTAATATATAGTAAGTTTCAATCATGTACAAGGTATTGTTTAATTATTACAGAGAAAAAGGAAATCATTTTTAAATATTTGGATTATTTAGATAAAATGGAGTCTATGGGAGACACAATTTCCATAATTTGGAACTTTCTGGGTAACGGATTTCCAGATAACGGTTCCCATACCTGTACCAGCAAAACAGATGCAAAACAGATGCAAAACTTGACTTGGTTTTTACTCACAATAAAGAAATATTTCTAAAATGTCGCCATAATGACAAGATAATGTATTGCAACTTGCACACTATAGAGCAGGGATCCCCAACCTTTAGAACCCGTGAGCAACATTCAGAAGTTAAAGGAGATGGGGAGCAACACTAGCATGAAAAATGTTCTTGGAGTGCCAAATACAGGCTGTGATTGGCCATTTAGTAGCCCCTATGTGGATTGTCAATCTACATTGAGGCTCTGTTTGGCAGTACACCTGGTTGTTATGCAGCCAAAACTTGCCTCCAAGCCTGGAATTAAAAATAAGCTCCTGCTTTGAGGCCACTGGGAGCAACATCCAAGGGGTTGGAGAGCAACATGTTGCTCACGAGCTACTGGTTGGGGATCCCTGCTATAGAGATACAGTACATGACTGAGCTTAAATTAAGAAATTAGCTTAAATAAAAGCTTTACATTAATGAGAGCTCTACATATGCAATTTCAAAGTACAGGTATAAGAGCTGTTATCCAGAAAGCTCAGGACCTGGGGTTTTCCAGATAATGGATCTTTCCGTAAGTTGGATCTTTATCCCTTAAGTCTACTAGAAAATGATGTAAACATTGAATACACCCAAAAGGCTGGTTTTGCTTCCAATAAGGATTCAAGTTTGGATCCAGTATAAGGTACTGTTTTATTATTACAAAGAAAATAAAAATAATTTTAAAGAATTTGGATTATTTGGATATAATGGATTCTGTGACAGATGGCCCTACTGTGATTCAGAGCTTTCTGAATAACAGGCTTCTGGATAACGAATCTCATAAATGTATGTGGTAAGAGGAGTTACCTGCCTGGTCAACATATCATTCCAAAAGTCATATGCTTTATATGAAGTTGGTCAGCCATTTGCTGTACATCTGTCTCTACCTTTTGGGGAATGCTTTTTTAATTGATATGGGAAAATAGTTTTTGTCATTCCCTTACATTCAGTCCCAAAAGCAGGATGGGCATCGATTCTGGGTGATCAGGTCTCCGTTGCACATGACACTCCAAATCATCTCACAAGGGTTCAGTTGGGTTGAAGTCAGGTCAGTCAGGCATGCCCAAACAGGAAAGGGCCTTCCCTAAAGCATTGCCAAGTATAGAATTGTCCAGAATATAACCATTAAAGGGCATGTAAAGTCTATAATAGAATAATGCTAGAAATGCTGTATTTTGTATACTAAATATAAACATGAACTTACTGGACCACAAGCCCAATCAAACAAATAATTTATGCTTTCAAAGTTGGCTACAGGGGGTCACCATCTTGTAACTTTGTTAAACATCTTTGCAAGACTGTGCACATGCTCAGTGTGGTCTGGGCTGCTTAGGGATCGTCATAAATAAAGCTGCTTGAGTTCTGCATGGCTGGGAAGTAAGGCGGGGGCTCCCCCTGCTGTTCATAAGTATGATTGTTTCCCTGCTCAGCAGTTAGGGACCATCTGACAATTCCTATACACAGGAGTAAATGAAGGGAGAATTTCACTGCATACAGTCAGGTTTCTTATAAAAACGATGCACATTTTGTAACTAAAAAATATTGGAGATAGGTTTCTTTTTCATTAAAGAAAGTAAAAATGGGATTTTATTTTTTTGCCTTTACATGCCCTATAAAAATTTTTTACAACATCTTAGCCCAATCCAAGACTTTATAGTAAGTCTTACCCTTTCAGGCAAGTAGCAGTTCTCCATGCATCCACCAAACCCAGACTGATCCTGCTTTAGCTGGATTTGTTACATCAATGCACCCCTTTCCATCTCATAAGAGCCCAATCGCATCTTTACATGGTATTGTACATGGAGATGTTGGGGCCTGTGTGCAGCTACTCATCCGTACAAATGCTCATTCTCCCCATGATTAGTTATTCTGCTTATGTTTTCAAAAACAGTTTGGAACTTAGCAGTACGTGTTTATGTAATTTTAGAAGGGTTGTCCAGATAAGTCCAGTATTTTTGGCATTATAACATATGCCCTTCTCCAGGATCCCAAAGTGAACATTCAAACATTTGTATACGCCTTAAAATTACAGTAATTTATGCTAATTCATGTGACTCATGATGAAGGTGGGAAGACCTTTGAGTATAGTCTGCCCCCCAGTATAGGGATTGCACATATCCAAAGCACAATGGCACCAGTGCAGGTTGCTCCATGGTACCAATATATACAGTATAAGCCCTATAAATGTATTCATGCTGTAAACTCTCATAATGTTGCTGCTTGTCCCGGATTAGAATCTCCCTTTGAAATGCATTTTGTGCCTCATATTATTATCTCTAACAGATGGCTGATTTTCTGAAGTTGATTATTGTGCCATGTACAACGTTTAAGTCTGCCTACAGCGGAGGCACAGAGTTCATAAAAAGACAGGTTTTCTGACAAATACATTACATCTACGTCTGCAAAAACAAGTGCTTGTCTACATCACAAAACAAGTGTCCCACAAGAGTATTCCAACATAAATTGTACATTATAATAACGTGTAGGCATAATAAGGATAAATCTGGAGCAGGCACTCAAATGAAGGCAGTCTTTCACCAGATAGTCAAAGCAAAGTAAAGATTTATTGTGTCCTACACCTTATGCGTTTCGTGTCTTCAACATTTAATCATAGCCTATGATTAAGTGTTGAAGACTCAAAACGCGTTAGGAGCAGGATACAATAAATCTTTACTTTGCTTTGACTATCTGGTGAAAGACTGCCTTCATGTGAGTGCCTGCTCCAGATTTATTCTTCCGGTTGTCCGCTACCTATGCTGAGGGCTCAGGGCACCTGGGCCACTTCCCTTATGTGGCGAGTAATCATTTTACTGTGTGGAGACCCTCTCTATGTTTTAGATTGTAAGCATAATACAATTATCCTTTCCTGAAAACAAAATATAATTAATCCATGAGCCAATTCCATATATTCTCCTGGATTTCATGTAACATTTTAGCTTCTGCCTCCCTACCATCAAAACCCAGAGTGTTTCCATGTGTGATTTTGAGAGTACACCAATATGATATTTGAACTGGCAGAAGGACAAGATAAAATAGAATGCTTTGTTGGACTAAACCTCGATGCCAAGATTCTCACAAGGTTCTTCATAAACCAAAACAGTCTTTTCTACCTGGAGACCTCTGGCATTTTAATGAAATGTCACGCTTGCCTAATGAGCAGCCCTACGTGGTTGAACATGATAAAGATCCATTTATGGCTTACCTTTCTTTTCTCTTTCTGTAATAATTAAGAGAAAATATGCAATCTACAGGCCCAGATAAGTTCTGATATGTCCCCTTGCTGATCTTTAGGGCATACAGCATTATGGAGAGTGCTTGGCTGCTACACTCACAGCTCTTTTCCAGAAGTTACATCTTCTGGCAAGTTAGTAAAAGAGCACATTGTGATGTTTATTAAATCTGTGGAAAATCCTTTGAAGTGGCAGAGATTTACCACCATCCATTCCATTCAGCGGGGCAGAGCAGTTCTCTAGTGAACAACCACACTAAAGGAATTTCACAGGCACACAGGTTCAAACCAAGCAGGGACAAACCCTTGCTAAATTTATTTTGTGAAGGTGCAACGTTTCAGGGTAAACCCCTTTCTAATGCTTGACAAAGGGCTTTACCCCGAAACGTTGCACCTTCGTAAAATAAATTTAGCAAGGGATTGTCCCTGCTTAGTTTGAACCTGTGTGCCTGTGAAATTCCTTTACTTATGACTTTGGGGGTTGCCGAGGCCTCCTTCACTGCGCACCAGGGATTCGTAACAGGGACAGCCAAGGGTGTGCAAGTGTGGTGACTTTTCAGCTTTGAACAACCACAGGTACACTGTTCATTCTGTATGTTCAGTCATTATAAAGGCACGGTGCAGAAGGGCCTTATACAATCTATTCTGAAAGCAGCTATTAATTCACTACTAGAGCTACAATGCTCTTGAATTGAGTAGAGTGCCAATGTATGGGACATCCTTCTGCTCCCTATATGGAATCTCCTGAGAACAAGACCTTTTATCTAGTTAGTGTCAGGGCCCGAAGGCGCAATTTGGAGTGCGGACCAAGGAGGAAGCAAATAGGCAAACATAGTTCGCGGTACAATGGATTAGACAGAATCGCCAGTTCAGGCAAAGGTCGGTCCAGGCAGCAAGGTTTCATGGTCGAGGTTTCAGGCAAAGGTCAGTCCAGGCAGCGAAGAATCAAGGTCAAGGTTTCAGGCAAAGGTCGAGAATCAAGAATCAATAACTAGAAAACACCCAGGAACTCTAGATAGAAGAACCTATACTCGGGCACTGAGAGAACCTTCTGGCGACCTTAAATAGGTGGATTTTCGCGCCAAAACGCGCTAGATGACGTCACAGGACGTGCGCCAGAATATGCGCCAGCGTCTGCATGTTTTGGATGCCAGCGTCTAAAGGATGCGCCAGTGTTAATACGCTGCATGGCCTCTTCTGGGCGCCGCCATCTTGGACGCGCCGAGGACGCCTTACAGTGAGATACTTTATATCACTGTTTATTTTGCCTTCCTTGTTCCAGACTCCATTCAAAAAATCTGTCTCCGAGAAATGGAAATGGATTGGCTCTCTCTCTGCATTAGCAAAGCAATTAGAGTGTTGTCCAGAGGCCTTGGTAGCCCCACAAAATCCTCCCGCACCTTTCCCAGAGTAATTAATGGTAATCCTAGTCGTCTTTATTTGCTTCCCCTTAAATATTTTATCACACATTTCGGGTTTCACACCACATCTTTAAGAAGACATGTTTCATATTGGGTATTTCCCGGCAGTAAATAGTAATTATACAAAACCAATGCTTGTACCTTTCATAATTTACCCTGACAGTTTTATATTCCATCACATTCCCCCTCACTGTCCCTTGGCTCGTGTGTTGAAGCACATTCTCACAATTCTGGAAATGGATAATGCAGTGTGCAAGGCTACATCTTATGTTAAATATTTATTGCAGTATGTTTGAAACCCATCACAATATTCCCATAAAAGTATCACTCACACTAATGTGCGGTGTCTTCTCATTTTCACATTTCTCCAGCTGTCAGCCTTCTTTCCCTACCTATAATCTGACATCTGTTCCAGTGTGTTACAATGTTCTCCTGCTATTACTTCCATTTTGCAACATGGATTTCCCTCATTTGTGTGTGTGTGTGTGTGTATGTGTGCTGAGACAACAAATCCTATTTGTTCTTACATTACATTTCCCTTAATACAAAACTGAAGTTAGAATAAGGAAGCTGGTGCAGAATTTGCAAATTTCATTTTTTTTATGAATTTTAACCCTCTTGAAAACATAAAGGCACAAACTGCTCAGCAACACGAGTGATCTGATCTTATAACTACACGAGTGATCTGATCTTATAACTACACGAGTGATCTAATCTTATAACTACACGAGTGATCTAATCTTATAACTACACGAGTGATCTGATCTTATAACTACACAAGTGATCTGATCTTATAACTACACGAGTGATCTGATCTTATAACTACACGAGTGATCTAATCTTATAACTACACGAGTGATCTAATCTTATAACTACACGAGTGATCTGATCTTATAACTACACGAGTGATCTGATCTTATAACTACACAAGTGATCGGATCTTATAACTACACGAGTGATCTGATCTTATAACTACACGAGTGATCTGATCTTATAACTACACAAGTGATCGGATCTTATAACTACACGAGTGATCTGATCTTATAACTACACGAGTGATCTGATCTTATAACTACACGAGTGATCTGATCTTATAACTACACGAGTGATCTGATCTCATAACAAAGCAAACAGTGCGTTTGTGATATTACCAAGATTCCAGCAAAGCTGACATAACCTTGATCACCTCCACATTTTTTTTCCACAGCTTTAATTATTTTTTTTTAATTCAAAATAAAATCCAATTTTAAAATAATGCAGTGGAATGGCAAAATCACAGCTGGAAAAAAAAATACATTTCCGTTCAGTTTAGGCTTATACAATTAACTGTAGACAAGTGCAATTTAAATACACTGTACAAACGCTAAAGCTGCATAACCAAGATACACAATGCATGCCTGCTGTTTAAAGTACAAATTGGGACAGATTTTTTTTAATTCACTTCCAAGATATAAACAAAATCACATATTCTTTATTGTGCTATTTCTTAGTATTCTGAGATATATGAACGTAGTTGTACAGGGCAGGTTTAGAGCAGCACTAGTCACAGTGTCCTCACTTCACCACTAATGATCCAATTTGCGATCCCATGAAAGGGGGCACCCACGGCTGTTAAATAATTAATGGTGATGGGGAACAAATGATGAATTGTCATGACGGCTAAAAACAATGACATTTTGGATATGAACTGAACCTACATCATTAATATTTTTTTTTCTTGAACAAATAATAGTATTCCTATTCCTCGTATTTACGGAGGGAAAGGAAATTCTGGGTTTGATTTGTATAACAACATTTTAAGAGTGCAGAAATGCAAAAATAATGAGTTAGCATTAAGAGCTGGTAAATCTTGTTGTGTGCGTTGATAAGGCAATGGTTCAATCAGATAAAATGTTACAAAAAGAGATATCCTCCCCTGTTTCAGTCCGGCAGCTCACTCCAGCAAGTTATCAGTTATCAGCTATCGGTGTCGCCTGGAAGGAACTGTGGGTAAGTCACAGGAAAAAGGTGGGAGCATTGTTGGCCTTTCCTGTTGGCCACAAAACTCATGTATTCTTCACTTTTATTTTATTTATTTTTGCTGGTAGCTTTACGCAATTTGCGAAAAATCATAATTATTCCTGCCACATCCTATTCTCATCCTTAAGCTGAAACAATATGTATAAGCCTTTTTACGCAGGTTAAAATAAGTTTAATAGGATGGGAATATCAGTAAATCCCAGCAGGAACAGCTGTTTGGTTATTATTAGAACTGGATGTTTTATCATTATACTTAACATTAGTGATGGGCGTATAAATTCGGCAGGCACGAATTCGCTGCAAACGCCCGAGTTTCGCCGCTGGCGAATAAATTCATGAAACTGCGTCGAAAAATCCCCCACGACAAGCGCATAAAATTGTCGTGCGTCAAAATTATTTGGACGACCATTGAGTTTAATGAATTTGGACAAAATAGTCGATCGTATAAAAATTGCAGCTCGGGTCAAAATTGTTACGCGGCAAAATTAATTTGACTCCCATTGACTTCAATGCATTTTCACGAATTTTCGCAGGCACAGATTCGCCCGTCAATACTTAACATAAAGAAATGTATTGTATGTATGGGATCGCTTATCAGGAAACATGCTATCCAGAAAGCTCAGAATTATGGGAAGGCCATGTCTCATAATTTTTGTAATGATTTCCAGTGTCGGACTGGGCCGGTTGTCCCCGGCCCTCATAGGCTCCACCAGCCCAGACCCGGTCCTTGTGTGTGTAAGCCAAAAGCGGCTTCCGACCTCCCTCCTTGTCCTATGTATTGGGTGGCACCTATATAGGAATACTGACATGTGATCTCTATTATCAAACATGCCAGCTCCTCTGTCCTAGTCCACTAATGTTATGTCTTCTTAAAAGAACAGTAACGTTAAACAATGAACATGTTTTAAAGGAATTAAGTTGTAATGTACTGTTGCCCTGCGCTGGTAAAACTGATCTGTTTGCTTCAGAAACACAACTATTATGTATACAAAGAAACGGCTGTGCCGATGTGGAGGGGCAATATGGCTAAATGGCACAAGTTAAATTGAAGATAACAAATAAGCTCTGTTGAACACCATTACATCATACAGAATGTATCTGCTGTGTAACCTGAGCCTTTCCTCCTTTGAATGGCTTCTCTTATGGGTGCAGAATAGCTGATTTATATGAACAATAGTATATTTTCAGTAAACACGCTAGTCTTACCAGTGTGGAGCAACAGTAGATTATATTTTAATTACTTTAAAACATATTCCTTTATGGGGTTACTGTTCATTTAAGACTTGTAGAAAAGCCTTATACTGTACATGTCCGTTTATACTAAGTGCTTAGAAGCTAATGTGCAGGCAGTGGCCAAGTAGGTTGAAAACTCTTGCAGAGTGCGCAAAAAACACTCATGTTTCTGACAGTTTGGGGCCCATTTACGTAGCTCGAGTGAAGGATTAGAAGAAAAAAAACTTTGAATTTCGAATGGTCGAATATGACTACTTCGACCATCAAATTGGCTACTTCGACCTTCGACTACGACTTCGAATTGAACGATTCGAACTAAAAATTGTTCGACTATTCGACCATTCGATAGTCGAAGTACTGTCTCTTTAATAAATACTTCGACCCCCTAGTTCACCACCTTAAACCTACCGAGGCCAATGTTAGCCTATGGGGAAGGTCCCCATAGGCTTCCTAACAATTATCTGATCGAAGGAAAATACTTCGATCAATGGATTAAAATCATTCGAATCGATTATTCCTTTGATCGTTCGATCGTATGAATAGCAGTAAATCCTTTGACTTCGATATTTGAAGTCGAAGGATTTACATTCGGCAGTCGAATATCGAGGGTTAATTAACCCTCGATATTCGACCCTATGTAAATCTGCCCCTTTAAGTCAAACTCAACTTTCACTTGAAGAAATAAAATCAGATCTGTCAGTCCTATCCTGCTCCAATAGGACATAGGGCTGAAGAAATCTTAAAGGGATACTGTCATGGGAAAAACATTTTTTTAAAATGAATCAGTTAATAGTGCAACTCCAGCAGAATTCTGCACTGAAATCCATTTCTCAAAAGAGCAAACAGATTTTTTTATATTCAATTTTGAAATCTGACATGGGGCTAGACATTTTGTCAATTTCCCAGCTGCCCAAGTCATGTGACTTGTGCCTTCACTTTAGGAGAGAAATGCTTTCTGGCAGGCTGCTGTTTTTCCTTCTCAATGTAACTGAATGTGTCTCAGTGGGACATGGGTTTTTACTATTGAGTGCTGTTCTTAGATCTACCAGGCAGCTGTTATCTTGTGTTAGGGAGCTGCTATCTGGTTACCTTCCCATTGTTCTTTTGTTTGGCTGCTGGGGGGAAAAGGGAGGGGGGGTGATATCACGCCAACTTGCAGTACAGCAGTAAAGAGTGATTGAAGTTTATCAGAGCAACAGTCACATGACTGGGGCAGCTGGGAAACTGACAATATGTCTAGACCCCATGTCAGATTTCAAAGTTAAATATAAAAAAAATCTGTTTGCTCTTTTGAGAAATGGGTTTCAGTGCAGATTTTTTTTTCCCATGGCAGTATCCCTTTAACAAAATGCCCCAAAAAACTGCACCTTATGCTTTAGTCATCTGCACCAGTCCAAGACCACCACAGCCTATTAGTAATAAAAATATGGGCTCTGAAGTTTACCCCAGTTGCGCCCCATTTTCTGTTCTACTAACTCAAAGCACAGGCTTTGGGCTGCTCTGTTACCTGAGATACAACGTGCAGTATATAAACAGTATGAAATCCACAATACAAGGCTGTTATTTGGCCATTAATTCAGATGCACACTGTTTGGCAGGATAGAAACAGAAATGATTATTAACCAGCCCTACAACAGATGTAAGCTCACTGTCTGCTATTGTTTTGGTCACAGCACACTGAGCATGTGCAATGCCTCTGACACAAAGGCAAAACCCTGCCTACAAAATACAAAATGGGGAGTATCTGTGGGCAAGTTTAGACTATTACTGGCTGCTGAATCTCTGGACTAATACAGTGAGTTCAGCATTTCTATCCATATTCCTTTTAGACTTTAGTCCTCCTTTAAGTGACTTATGAATATGTCTGAACTGTCCATCATCCAAGACTATAGAATATTATCATATTTCTAGCACTAAAATGGTAGTTTTGAAACATAGGCCACCCCTGTCCCATCAAGCTTTCGATTACGTGTTAAATGCAAAGTAGGTGAGGTCACTTAGCCCCTTTTAATAAAGATTAAATGACTTAGCACTGTTTATTATGTATATGTTAATAATTCAAATAATTCAAAATGCTGAAACATATTTGCTTTTTCTCAGTTATAATAAAACCGTAGCTTGTACTTGATCCCAACTAAGATATAATTAATCCTTATTGGATCAAAACAACCCCACTGGGTTTATTTCATGTTTAAATAATCTTTTAGCAGACTTAAAGTATGGGTATCCAAATTACAGAAATACCCCTTATCCAGAAAGGTCCCCCATGTCCAGAAAGGTCCACCACGTCCCAAGCATTCTGGATAACAGGTTCCATGCCTGTACTATATTTATAATACCCAAGCAGCCACCTTCTACTCTACCAAGTGCCTGTGTAACTACAATGCAGTACATCATTCCATGATACCAGGAGTTTTACAAGAAAGTGCAAAAATAGTTGTGAGTCCCTCCAAAAACAGTCAAGATTATCAAATAATACAAAAATATTTATTTGGACATAGTGTAAAATAGCCGTATACTTTGATGTGCACCTATGGACATTGAAATCTTTTTGATTGTGGTAGGGCATACATTTTTTTCCTGGCACCTGTTCTTTTTGTTTTGTTATCAATGGAGTTTTACGGGTTCCACTCTTTGGCCAGGTTAAGATTATTGGACTTCCTTGACAAACATACCTAGTTCTCGATACGAGATCAATAGCCCGTCAACTATTTTTCATCTACAAAACAGTTGTACCTCTTCATCAGCTTCAAGGTTGTACAAAAAAATATCACTAGAGGGCTAATACCTTTGGTCGGGCCTCCGTGACCCCTATAATTTAAAGTGACATCCAAGGTCATAGAGATGGAAAGACTGAGTTTATTTCTACTTTATATTTTTCAGATAATTCCCTATTGGATTGGCGCAGCCTGTCAAGTTGACCAGATGAGCTAATAAACGGCTGACAGTAGCCAGTTACCAGCGAATGTGACAGCATTTCACAGAACTAGACAGACGACATGCCGAAATAACAAGAATAAAGGATATTTATTGGCACAAACCTTTCAGAGTTAAACCTTCAAAGCAATATGCTATAAAATGTGACAAAGTATAAATTCCCGGTCCCCTCAACTTGCGATACTTTGTGTTATAAATGCAACACCAATTTTACCATCATCATTTACTGTCAGTAAGAGTGGTTTTGTGATGGGCTTAATAAAAAAAGAATGCAAATCCCAACAATAAGAGATGCAGCAAATAAAGATGTAATGATGTATTATTATTATGTAGCCAACTCACAAAATGATTTACAGATACCATTAACTTCAAGGGTGGGGGGTGATTACATGTGTCTGAAAGAAGGGAAGCAACAAGGAGAGCTACAAAACTTAAATGGGGTAATGTAATAAAAGGCACTAAGTTTGCCCAGGTGCAGTAGCCCATAGCAACCAATTAGATAATTGCTTTTAAACAGGAAAAAATGCTACTTGCTGATTGGTTGCTATTGGTGACTAGACCTGGAGCAAACTTTGCACCTTTCTATGCAGAATGCCTTACATACTCATGAAGGGTTTCAGTGGATGTGTGTACCCTATATTAGTTGTCTGTAGAAAATATACTATTTGACTGTCAGGATAAAGTTTTCCTGCAATAGAAGAGCTAGAATGGCACATCTAGAGGTGTGTATGTCAGGTGATCCTACCTCCACCTGCTGAAAGAAATGAAGGGGATATGTCACTTTCTCTCTTGTATGCTCTCCTCAAGGATGACAGAAAAAAGGAGATAAATAATGAAAAAAATCTATCCATAAGACCTCAGATGAACCAGTATCAGGGCAGGGAACCCAGTTAAGGTTGGAGTGGGCCAGTGGGACACTGGGAAAAAACCTGGAGAACTCTAGCCCTCATGGGCCTTGCTTACCCAATCCCCTGTGCCAGGTCATGGCTAACTTAATGTAAAACGATACCCCCCGAACAATGTAGGTCTCTATAAAAAGATATTGCATAAAACTGCTCATATGTAAAACCCTGCTTCATGCAAAAAAACATTTTCATAATACTAGTTCTTAGTAGTATGTGCTATTGGGTAATCATAAATAGAACATTGCCATTTTAAAAAATAAGGGCCGCCCATTGGGATCCTAGGATTCACGGTGCACACAAACAAACCAACCATACATATTATGTCACATGAGCCAATGAAAAGACAGAGTTTTGTTTATAGCTTCCTCACTTCTTCCTTTTACAGTTAGAGCTGCAGTATTTCTGGTCAGGTGATCTCTGAGGCAGCACACAGGCCATCATGAAATGATGGTTCAAGGCAAGAGATGTAAAAGGGCAATATTTACTTTTTAATATACAGTATATTCCAGTTTGGTAAGATTCTTTAATATGCCACTTAATTTGATATAAACTATTTGTTGCTTAAGTATTCATTTTGGAGGTATAGTTTTCCTTTAAAGGAGAATTCAACCCTAACAATAAAAACCCCCTACCCTACATATACCCCCTCCCTCCTCCCACCAGCCTAATGCCCCCAACGTTTTACTTACCCCTCGGTGCAGATTCAGGCGTCGGAGTTCATGGGTGCCATCTTCTTCTCTTCAGAAATCTTCGGAATGAGACCAGCGTGGCAGCGCATGCGCAGATGGAGCAATTTTCTGTGTTGCGAGAACTGTGCATGCGCCGAAACTCACGGAAATTGCAGAATCGCTGGTCTTATTCTGAAGATTACCGAAGCGGCTGAAGATGGTGCCCGTGAACTCTGATGCCTGATTCTGCACCGAGGGGTAAGTAAAAAGTTAGGGACATTTGCCCGGGGTAACACTTAGGCTGGGGAGAGGAGGGAGGGGGTCCATGTAGGGTAGGGTTTTTTTTAACGTTAGGGTTGAAATATCCTTTAAGTATGGTGCATGCACAGGGGAAATGGGCTGGCGGTGATTGAGCAGGTGGGTGGCAGGGGCCCTAGAAGGGGTGTGGGGGCCCATGGGTTAGTAGCCATGGTGGGCCTCACACACCCCAGTAGTGTAGGTACTAGTCAGTAATAGGGCTAGAATGTACATTTAAGTGTATTTGAGGTGCACAAGACAGCAAGGCTACTGGATGAGCAGCCTATATCTTCATTTAAAAACAAGAGTGGTATTAATAGCCTAGTAAATAAGCCTTCAGCTTAGGGAGCCATGAGTTTCAACTAAGAGTAAAAGTGAATCGCTGAAGGCTACTTCTGTGTAAAGAGGAACAGTGGAACCACATGAACCAACTTCCTATCAAGTGGTTCTATTAATCTTTCCCAAAGTGCTTTGCAATTAACGATACAGGGATAATGTGTATACCTATCTTACATGGATAAACAGTCATATCCTTTTATATATTGGAGACGCATACAATTTTCTATTAAAGAAAACTCCAGTTAACATATAATGAAACGAATGGCCATCAAGCTCTTCTTCAAGCTCAATCCAAGTAGATTTCCAGTGACCATCAATCATAAAATTTAAGAATATTCATTTATGCAGCCGTGTATCAGAAGCCTTTGCAAATGTTAATGCTGGTACAAGGCATTGTCTCCCATTAAGCCATTCTGACTATTGCTAATAATAGTCTTCAGACTTAAACCGAGTGTCAAAACCTCATACTGTTCTTGGCAATACTTCTGCTATACATATACTCAAACAATGGTTGCCCTATTGTGCCGCAGAAACTAGTATCCAATAGCAACCAGGCAGCAGTTAGCATTTGCTGGTCTTCTTCGGCTTCAACAATGAGAGCAAATATTGGTGGATACATATAAGTAAAATAAAAATGCAAATAACAAGAACATTTACTAAAATGTTAGATACATCTGCCTCCATGCAGTTCACATGTTTTTCTGATATTCTTTTACCTGTTCCTGACTGGTTTGCTGCTTCCAGAACCAATAACTGCCATTGATATGTCTGTTATCTGTCCAGTTTTTCAATTCTCTTCTTGTATATTGTTTCAGCAGTATAACAGCAAATGCAGTGGCATAAATACTGGGGATGCCCTTGGGGCCTGCCGGAACCACAATGAGGCTTTCCCCAATCCCCAGGCAATATGAAAGTCTTTTAAAGGGTATTTATGGGTATTTACGGGTATTTACGGGTATTTACGGGTATTTACGGGATGGGTATTTTTTCTGTTGTTGCAACTCTATGATCCTGGCTCAGTGCACTTGTCCTGCTCTGGTGCCATTAAGTCTGTGTGTGGGAGGAGGAAGGATTTTTATGGATTATAGTTCTATACTGACCCACTTTTTCTATACGATGTAGCAGAGGTGAAATATTCAGAACAAACAACCACTGACCTGCTATATTTTTAAATGAACACGGATTTCTTTTCCCCGGTGCACAGAATTCTCTTGGCAACACAAGAACACAGCAGAAAAATTATAAAGGGTCATTTATTCATTTCGGAACAGAAGAAAAATAATACACGCCTTTAAAAAAAATCCTGTTCAGTGGTGCCAAACTAATGTATAGTCACACACAGACCATGGTACCGCTGTGATTTTTTTTAAATGTTTTAATTATTAGAAACAATGTAGGCCTACAGAGGGCTTAGAAGATGCTAGTTTTTTGTCATATTAAAGTGTTGGGACACCAGCCAACACATAGGTCAATAAAAAAATGAAGAGTTGTGTACATGTATTTGACCAAGAATGGTTAATATCCCTACTGTTTAAGAAGACCTGGTTCTGATATGGATACCCTGTGGGAAGGAGGTTTCTCCTATTAGCACAGGAATCTTGTGAACAGTTCCTGTCCATAAATTATATAATGGGATGGAGAACATGGCTCTTCCTATTTGGTCTCCAGCTAACACCAGGGGAGGATGTGTTGAGAGCCTGGAGCATAACGGTGGCCATACATTATAAGGGTAGCTTGTTTGGTGAATGAGCAGATCTTTCTCCCCATATGCCCACCAAAAGCAGGGAAATATCGGCCTAATCTGATCATTAGGCCCTAGGGCCAAACAGTTGGATGGGAATGGGTACCTGACGGGACAGGGACCACATCAACTAGCTGATGGGGTCCTCCATCATGGAGAAAATCAAACCTGCCGGATCAATATCTGGCCTATATTTTGCCAGATATCGGTCGAGGAGGCCTGTTGCAAGGCCCCATCTATGGGCAAATAAGCTGCCGAATTGGTCTAAAGGACCACTTTAAGGCATAAGTATCAAGTTCTGGACCCAGGGCCGGAACTAGGGGTAGGCAGAAGAGGCAGCTGCCTAGGGCACAATAATAGGGGGCACTGGGCAGCTACCTCTAATATTGTCTTCTGCCTACCCCTAGTCCACACCTGTCAGTCTTACTCCCCTCCATCACTGTCCCTATCTCCCCTCACTATCCAACAGCAGTCCATCAATTCCAGTTCTCACTGCCCAACACTATGCTCTTATTTGAATTATTCAGTGCAGGTAAAAGGGAAACTATCACAAAAAGGAACATTAATGTAGGCTTCATCAGACTGAAATAAGAAATGTTTCTAAATAGAATCAGTTAAAATTCAGTACCAATTTTTAAATAATCAAGTTTATCTTCACTATCCCTCTCTCACCATCTGTTTCTCTTCATTCTGTCTTCATGCAGGAATTGGGTGTCATATTTTGATCAAAGTTAGATATAATATATATTTATAGGGGGCAGCTCCCTTTTCTAGCAGATGTGACATAGTAACATAGTAAGTTAGGTTGAAAAAAGACACACGTCCATCAAGTTCATCCTTTTGACTTTTTTTTTTAACCTTCCTAACTGCCAGTATTAGAGCTCATTCAATGATTCCAGCACAAACAAAATTTGACAAAATAACTGACTTCGGCTCAAATCCTGCACGTAGAGAGACAAGATTTCAGGTGATTTAAAAGCAGAACCAAAGCTTCACTAAAAATGTTGTACATTATGTTTTGGGCTTCTGTACCCAAGGCAACCACAGACCTTTAGCAGTAAATATCTGTGTCTCCAAAGATGCCCCAGTAGCTCCTCATCTTCTTTTCTGCTGATTGACTGCACATGTTCTGTGCTGCTGTCACTTACTGAGCTTAGGGACCCACTCACAATATACAGTACACATAGAATAGAAATGTCACAATATAAGGCTGATTAGTAATTAATACAGATAATTACTACATGGCAGCACAGAAACCAGGGCAACTAGCATCAGAATTTAATAATAAGCCTCATAGCATCAGCATATAATACAGGTCAACCTCGATTTGTGACGACCCCCTATGCTTAGCTTCTCAACAGCTGCTCAGAGCCCAATGAGCATGTGAGTGTCACAGACACTTTTCAAGATGGTGACCCCCTGTGACAAGTTTGAAGTCCTGGATCATTGCTGCTATTGACAAGCTCAAACTTTAGGCTGGTGCAATAAGTTCAGTATATAGACTATGGCATTTTTAGCCATATTAATTTTTAGGGCTTAGTTCTCCTTTAAGTGAGCGAGCTCTTATACATCTTCTAGGCAAAATACCTCCCCCAAAAGACTCCCAAGTATGAAAAAAGATTGAAAAATGTAATTGCTCAGTGCTCACTGTGCCCTGCAATATCGCAGCAATATTTCCTAATTCAGCAGCATCCCAGAAACATTGCAAAGTCCCCGACTGCTTGCAGCCAAAAAATGTCCACTTAAATTTCTCTGTGACCAGCAATAGTAATCAGTTCTACTGCTTGTCTGCTTGATCAATGGTCTCATTGCCCAGCTTCTACAAAAGTCAGTAGAAACGGGACAAAGACTCACACTGCCCTTGTCACTAACCCAGGAGCCATTAAAACATAAATATTTTATCGCCTAACAACTTTGTTAGAAATCTCATACAGGATTCTAAACCTTGTAACTAGTGATGGGCGAATTTATTCACCAGGCGCGAATTTGCGCGAATCGCCGCCAGCGAATAAATACGCAAAACGCCCGCGAAAATTCGATGTCGACAACATTTTTTTCCACGGGCGTCAAAAAAACGGACGCCGTTTCGCAAATTTTTTGCAGTTTTGCGAATTTCGGGGGAAATTCACAAATTTTTCGGCGAATCGAAACGGTGCAAATTCGCCCATCACTACTTGTAACCTTTTCCTTCTTGTGGATAGCATCTCTGTATATGAGAAGCCATGATGCTTCCATAGTGGTTGCTTCTTCCATCAGAGATGTGTGCCTGCTAAGATATAACACATAACTTCACAATATCTTTGTCAAATGAATAAAAATTGGATGTGAATGTCACGGATTATGTTACAAATTAAAGTTATTAGAAACCATGGATTTTTTGACACATTCATTTTTTAAAGATGATCAGGGCATATTTTAATGCAGTTTCCCTGTAGTTATAATTTTACAAATTCTATTTGATTTTAGTGTATGTCCAATGTAATAACGGTGTGTAATTTTATCTTTTAGTTTGTTGTTCCTGGTAAAAAAAATGGTACTTTTTGTTCTGGGGTTGCACTTGCTCTTACTTAATGGGCACTGAATGGTATTAGTGGCAACATAATCCATCTATGTTTCTTCATCTTTGAAAGGAGAAGGAATGCTACCAAGGCAGTGTATTGGCAATAGATCAGCCACAACAGTGCAAGCTAGAACGCCATTTTTATACTTTTTCCATACCCGAGTAAACAGCTCTAGACACTGTCTCTGTTTGTTTAGGATAGCAGCTGCCATATTAGCTTGCTGTGACATCACTTCCTGCCTGAGTCCCTCCCTGCTCACACATAGCACTGAGCTCAGATTAGAGCAGGAAGGCGTAGCGGGAGAGAGCGAGGAGCAAACTGAGCATGCTCAAGCCCAAGCCCTGGAGATTTAAGTTGAAATCAGGAAGTCTGATACAGAAGCCCATGAGTACACAATAGAAATAAAGAAATGTGGTGTTTGTTTTGACAGAGGACTCAGAGCAGCATTACTTTGAGGGTTTACTGGTATATTTATATAGACCTTTCTGATAAAGCTTACTTAGTTTTAACCTTTCTTTCACCTTTAAGAGGAATGGATGTCAATCAGTTAAAATTATTACTAATTACTATTAATTACTGTTAAATATCCTAATGATTAGTATATACATTTGTGCAATTCTGGTGCTTAGACCACAAAAACATAGTGGCAACATCTTTAGGTGGCATCATGCTTCAGTGCTATAGCTATAGGTCTCCATAGACCAGTCATTTATGAATGAAAGCATAAATGTGCAATGTGCAATTTTGGACAGCATTTCCCACCATAGTTTCAGTAATCATGGTGGGATTGGGGATAGGGGGGACCCAGGTCTACTGTACGGTAGCCATCCTCCTCAGCCCTTTCTACCCCTTTAACTTCTCTGCCTGATGCAAACAAGACAAACAAGAGAGCAGCGGGTAGGAGAGCGAGTTAATGGGGGGTAAGGAGGGATTGTGTCAGTGGCGTAACTAGTTGTTACTGGGCCCCATAGCAAATTCAATTTAGGGCCCCAAAATATTTATAAGTTGGCCTATTTTACGAAGATATATTAAAATTGCAAATTATTTAGGGTCTCACTGGGCCCCCTACACTCCTGGGCCCCCCTGCATGGGTCTGCTTCCTCTATAGTTACGCCCCTGGATTGTGTATGCTTGGTGTGTTAGTGGGGCCCCCCTAAATACTCTTATGTGGGACGCCCAGCACATTTAACTAATGCCATTGCATAAATTAAAGGATGATTAATTGCTTTTGGCTTTGGTTCAATGACTGGCTTAATTGCCATGTTCCTATATAAACCAATGTAAAGTACTAGTCAGTTTGAACTTTAAAAGCCGTGGGTACACTTGGATGCACAGGGCACTGTGCGGATTCCGGGTTCACCGACGTCCTTTTGGGGCCCATGTTTTCTGCTGCGGAACCAACAGGGAGGTAGTGCGTGAAATGGTAAAATTCCTTAAATGAGGTACCGGCAAGGATTAGGCAAAAATGTAGTCAAAGGTCAGGCGAAAGGGTCAAGGCAGGCGGCAGGAATCGAAGTCAATAATCAGGCAGAAGTCAATAACCAAGAATTCAAAATGGAGACTTGGCTTTTTAAAAGAGATTTGGTGCCAAAGTTTGAAATCCACACCAAATGATGACTTCATGAGGCCCGCGTCAAAACGTGTGTATCCTGACGCTCATCATCAAACGCCAGCGAAGTGACGCTGGCGTCCATTCAAAGCTTGTGACGTCATCGCTGGGCGTCTGCTCCCCTTCAGACGAGCAGACGGGAGGCAAGAACATCGGAGGATCTCCCGGCGCGTCTTACAAACCAACCAATAAATACTGTATGTAAAAGTGCTATAGAAGCAAGGTAAAGTGTATAGTATAATTCTGTTTGTATAGTCATAATTATTTAAATGATAAAATACAACTTACAGTCACATTTTTCTCATACTTTAATAATATCCCACATATCCTGACATTTTTCTACAAGCTCTGAAACCTCTGAAAGTTTTCCCTTACATTAGTATTCAGGGCAGCACGGTGTCTCTTTTAATCAATCATGTTTGAATTCCCTCTCTATTTACTCTTTTATGCAAGAAGTGGTGAGGCAATGAAACGCTAGAGCTCAGGGATATTAATATAATATAATATTTAGCTTGAACAAGGATAATTTTATCTGTTTTGCCTTGAAAATATTGTCCCATCCCAGTCTACTCACTTTATAGACTTGCTCTGCATATTTTATTCAAGGCAATTTTTAATCCACTTCTTGCTGTATGGTCAGTTGAAAAATAAAGAGTTAAATTGTGGGTAAAACGCCAAAATGTAAAAAAACAGCTGCTGGCCAATAAATAAAAGAAATGAGATATAGTAAATATTATTGCAAATGGATTTGTGAATCAGTCATTGGGCACTTTGTCTGACCCATCATCTACCCACGTGTGAGGCCAAAAGCAGATGTTATGCACAATGTTATGATCAATAGTGGATTCCAATTGGCAGCGTCCCCCCCCCCAGGCACAAAACCCCCTATCCGACCGAGCCATAACCCCCCTACGGTCCCCCCACTCCTGTCTTCTTCCTCTTGTGGGTGCGCCGGGGGCCAGGGAGGGAGGTCGGAAGCTGCGAAAAAGGCTTCATGCAGGAAACCAGCTCAGTCTGACCCTGACAGTTGGACTTGCTTGTACAGGTATGGAATCCATTATAGAGAAAGTTCCAAATTACGAAACTCAGTTTTTATACATATAATCCAAGTTTTAAAAAATTATTTCCTTTTTCTCTGTAATAATAAAACAGTAGCTTGTACTTGATCCAAACTAAGATATAATTAATCCTTATTGGAAGCAAAACCAGCCTGTTGGGTTTATTTAATGATTTTCTAGTAGACTTAAGTTATGAAGATCCAAATTACGGATAGATCCATTATCCGGAATACCCCAGGTCCCGAGCATTCTGGATAACAGGTCCCATACCTATACATTTATTTGGTTTATTGCAATATCTGACCCATCACAAATCATAAATAAAATCCTTTCTTTGTCTTGTGAAGACATATTCCATAGAGCGTTATCTATTGACATCAGTTCATACCCCCATTATTTACTCTCTTTATCCCAGACTTACCTACTCGCATGGTCATTTTAATTAGGTTCCTTATTGCCCTACAAGTATGTATTTATAATTATTAAAGAAACTGCAGCACATTTAGAACTTACAAACTCCATGCATAATAAAACCCAAAACTCCAGTTCGGCAAGGCATTAATAGGCCTCTGTATGTTACCAGATTGACAAGTCAGATCATTCATTATTTGACACTCAATATGAATGTCAAGGGTCCATTTTTGGGACCAGCCTCATTCCCAAGGTAACGTAGAACAACAATAGATTAGAATCTGGATGCTGGAGATCCCTGTACAGTATCTTTGTAGCTGTAGGTCAGTTTTCCTTTAAATACAAAAAAGTAAGAAAAGAAAAAAAAAATCTTAATTTGCTAGACGGCATACATGTCTGAACAAGCAGATAAGCCTTTAAAGGTGTAATACATTGATAGAATATAAATGGCAACATTCAGCCAGTGCCCACTGAATACAGAACACACAGGGATATAAATAAAAAGGTACTTGCTCTCTATTAATGAAAAAGGTAAGAATACAACACATTTCACACGTCTGACTCCAGTGCAATGTAGAAATAAGTAGTGAATGCAGATCCCAAGAGTCATTGTCACAGGTGCCTCTACCTGTTACTGTGTTACGTATATCACTGCCCCTGTCTCTATCAGGCTGCCCTGTGACAGATCCACTGATTAATACATTTGCACCATCGTGGATGGGAGATGGAGTAAGACAACAGAACATCAAGTTCAACATCAAGTGAGACAACAGGTAGCTGCTAAATGAGACAGCAATGAGAGAAGAGTCAGCTCAGCTGCATAGCTACAGTCCACAGTATCATCAGTTTTGGCCTTTTACTCAAATAAATGTCACAGTTACAGTAGGATAGGGGGCAGCGTATGAGATAAGAGGAAAATATTAGAGGTGGTCCAACTTTGCTCCAAGGCTGAACGTTCATGAAATCCATAGATATAGTATCAGATACAGAAAAATTGTTTATTAGATAGAGTGATACTGCAAAGATTGGTTTCCCCTGGGTCCCCCCGCCTTTATGCCTTTATTGATAATACAGGTATTAGTTCATTTTCATTATCAGTGTTGATAAATCCTATCTATCTATCTATCTATCTATCTATCTTTCTATCTATCATCTATCTATATATATCTATCTACATCTTTCTATCTAGTATCTATCTCTATCTATCACCTATCATATCTATCACCTATCATATCATCTATCTATCTATCTATCTATCTATCTATCTATCTATCTATCTATCTATCTATCTATTTTCTATCTATTAAAACAAAGGTTAATTGCACTGATTAACTGCACTGGTGCAAAGTAGCGCCTATTTTCATCAGCCCTGGTGTGTACATAGTGCTCAATAGCCTCCCATGCTCATATCAGTCAGTGCAAGTAAAGTCTTACATACAGTGGTACACTTATAATCTAGTACAATCACAAAAAAATCAATGACTTCCCTTTAGGACTAAAACTGGTAAAATAATTCAAATATATCTAGATTGGATTAGTGGAGATTAGGACACTGTCGTGCCTATGGTTATATTGTTATTGTGCACTGGGTGAAGAACACAAGATTGCAGTACCCACAAGTATTTATAGATAAAGCTCAGCATGTGAGCACTATTAGGGGATTAATCATGGTTGTACAGATACCATCAGCAATACCCTCACCTATCCACTGATGTTCTATATTCCTGCTTATCGCTTTTGTATATTGTGTTCCTAAATAAATAAATGCTAAGGTTAAGAACCACAGGCAACTTATATCAAACATTAGAAATATGGTATACAATGCCAATAACCGTACCATTGTTAATCAAAAAGAAGAAAAAATAAGCAAATAATAAAGGGAGAAAATATACTCACAGTTCACTCCAGTCCATGGGTGCAAAAATCTGAAGCTTCAAAAAGATGTGAGTTTTCTCCAAAAGTAAAGGCCAGAAATTATAATTAAAAGTTCAAAACATTTATTAGGACATACAGATAACCGCCTAATGCATTTCGTACCTACTGGGGCACTTACTCATAGGCTATGAGTAAGTGCCCCAGCCTATGAGTAAGTGCCCCAGTAGGTACAAAATGCATTAGGCGGTTATCTGTATGTCCTAATAAATGTTTTGAACTTTTAATTATAATTTCTGGCCTTTACTTTCAGAGAAAACTCACATCTTTTTGCTGCTTAAGAACCACAGGCACCCAATTCTACTGTACTGCATACATTTAGTAAAGCTTATAGCCCAGGAATAAAGGTGCCACTCAATTTTATCATAGCTTTTTCATATATAAAATGCTATCAAATATACTTTTTATCTGGCTTATTAACCTATTGTTATTGACTTCTGGTTATACAGAAAACAGGGCTTGTACCTTGACAATTAGATGCTAATCCCTATGAATATGCACCTAAAAGTGAGGTGAATGGAGATTGAAGGAAGCAATGCAGAGCTGACAAAGGGGAAAGAGTTTTTATTCCATTTTAAAAATGTCAGGAGAAAATGTAAAAATTGTCGTTTTTGTTGTTTTAACAAGATTTTCGCTAAAGCCTGCAAACTGTCTTTCTTTCACCGAAATGAAAAGTTGGGGGTTGAGTTTTAACGCCGCATTTACTCCAAAAAAAATAGCTTTCTCCACTTTTGTGAATTCCCCCCCAATTATTTGTAACCCAGGGGTCCAGAGTGAGTCGCACAGTGTGAGGGAAAGTTTCATTGATAAAAGATGCAGAATAATATCTGCAAAGGTTCTTCTCTCATAATGGAACTTAACAAATGGAGCAACAGCTCTGCTCGCTTTCTATCTAAATTAGAGCAGCTTCTTTAATGTTACATGATTCCTACGAAGCAGAGGTGGCCGCCTTTGCTGAATTCGGAGCCTAATGAGGAGAGGGAGAAGCACAAGGGGGAGATATTCTGGGGTGTGTGTGGAATAGTTCTGTGTTCCTGGATGTAAGTGCTTAGTAACACCCTTTACCTTCCCTTAGAATGACGGATAAGAGCTGACCAGGAAGGGTTGCCTCGTATTACCGGAATGCGGCTTCCTGTGTTTGTTGTGCCATGTTATGTAATTCTGTGTTATTGGCTCAGTTACAGAGGCCACACAAGGTCACATAAATGATGGATCAGCACATTTGCATACTTTGTCAGTCTTCATTAGCAGTTTGTAATTGTGCTCTTTGACGTACGCCCGTTGGACCGATTATCTGTTCCAGATCTGTTATCTGGAATGCTTAGGACTTGAAGTCAAGCAACAATCCTAAAGACTACTGAAATACATTTAATTATTAAAAAGTCATAGAATTATGGATTTATGTCGATCGGTTACCAATAAGTGCAATATTATCACAGTTAACAAAGCAGTCAATCAACTTTTCGGAAATGGCATTTAGAACTTTATAAATAATGAGTTGCCAAATAATAGATCCCATACATTTATTTGCCTTTTGTTGTACCTTTCACTTTTTAATACCTTCTGGGTTCCTTTCAGGGGAAAGTTTTCAGCTACAAGGTCACTATACTTGATGCATGTAGACATATAGGATCCATTATCCGGAAACCCGTTATCCAGAAAGCTCCGAATTACGGAAAGCCCGTCTCCCATAGACTCTATTTTATCCAAATAATCCAACGTTTTACGAGTGATTTCCTTTTTCTCTGTAATAATAAAACAGCACCTGATCCAAACTAAGATGTAATTAATATTTACTGGGTTTATTTAATGTTAACATGATTTTCTAGTAGACTTAAGGTATGAAGATCCAAATTACAGAAATATCCATTATCCAGAATACCCCAGGTCCGGAGTATTCTGGATAATAGGTCCCATACCTGTACAATAAACATGCAATAATTCATAAAGAACCACTTGCCTCCAGAAGCTTATAAGTCAACAATGTGAAATGATTGCCCACTAGGTTTAGGGGTGGTTTTTCCTGCGCTGGAGTAGACGCACTCAAGTATTGTATGCTCCGAAAGCAGGTGAAATGCAACATGCTGCGTCCCACCTGCTTACATGCGTCTGTGTGAGTACAGCCCCCTTCACAATAATTGAGTGCAGGGGAGCGCAGGAAAATCCGCCCGTGTGTAAGAGCCCTTGTGTTTAATTCACGGCATAGTTATCCACAAAACAAGGCACTTTTCCATTTCACACAGCATATGCAACAAATAAAAAGTTCATTCTTCTAAAACCAGAAAAGACTAGTCCCCTGGCAGTCCAAATATATTGGAAACCTGCTCTTAAAAAGTGTCTCAGCCCCTGTTGGGACAAATAAATCCTGGGAAATTGCAAAGGAGAACTAACCCCTAAAAATGAATATGGCTAAAATGAACTTATTGCACCAGCCTGAAGTTTCAGCTTGTCAATAGCAGCAATGATCCAGGACTTCAAACTTGTCACAGGGGGTCACCATCTTGGAAAGTGTCTGTGACACTCACATGCTCATTGGGCTCTGAGCAGCTGTTGCATACCACCCAACTGTCCCATTTTTAGAGGGACAGTCCCTCTTTGGCAGCTCAACCTGCAGTTTGTACTGGAAAATCCCATTTTTCTCTGCACTGAACAGCCAGAAAAACAAACAAAGTTTTTAACTTAATTGGCTTTTGGCAGAGAGCCAAGAACAGAGGAAACAGAAGTTTTGATACATTTGTAACAATTCAAATGTATCTAGATAAGCAAATAATTAATTGTAACAATATAAGATAACAGGTCGCTTGGGAAAAGTTGCATAACAGCTTAAAGTGCAATTCACCTTCATTAGCAAAACTGTAATAACTAAAAAAAAACACAGAAATATGTTCTAAATTTTATAACCTGCAAAATTTTGTAAAATGAACATGGTAATTAGGGGGTGTGGCCACAAAATAGGCATGGTCAAAAAAAAATTTTGTCCCTCTTTTTATTTCCAAAATGTTGGGAGGTATGCTGTTGAGAAGCTAAGCTTAGGGGTCATCACAAATTATCCAGCAGAAAATGAAGTTGGTCTGTAATATAAGCTGATGCTACAGGGCTGATTATTAAATTCTGATGCTAATTGCACTGGTTTCTGTGCTGCCATGTAGTAATTATCTGTATTAATTACTAATCAGCCTTATATTGTGACATTTCTAGTCTATGTGTACTGTATATTGTGAGTGGGTCCCTAAGCTCAGTAAGTGACAGCAGCACAGAGCATGTGCAGTGAATCAGCAGAAAAGAAGATGGGGAGCTACTGGGGCATCTTTGGAGACACAGATCTTTACTGCTAAAGGGCTGTGGTTGCCTTGGGCTGGTACAGAAGCACAAAACATAATGTACAACATTTCTAGCTACTTCTTTAGTTAAGCTTTAGTTCTCCCTTTCTCATCAGCTCTGTTAGCTGAAACTGCTTGCTCCCTGGACAGAGAGCTTACTCATAGCCCTTCCTCTTTTTCACAGGAGATGACTTATCAATCCCAACAGCTGCACTGGTTTTCCAGCCTCAGTAAACACAACCCCTGTTATTCTCCACATCTGCTGTTTCTCACAGAGCATTCTGGGAGATATAACATTTTCCCTTTACAATCTTCCCAGCTACTGTGCTGCAAAGCATTTAGAGTAGAATCCTGATTTTATCATTCCCAGGGGATGATGTCAAAGCGGTGTAAATTAAACGAAAATATAAAATCCGTGAAAAAAGATGCCACTTTTTTAGGAAAACATTAAATTTGGCTAAGTAAAATCAGAATCAGAATTTGAAACCTATTTACTTGATCCCAAGATCCTGCATCCAGGTTGTGCCTCTGTGCTGGGATTAATATGATCATTATAACCTATAGTGACAGTTCTACTAATAGCAATTAATGGCAGGTGCATACAGAGAGAGAGAGAGAGAGAGAGAGAGAGAGAGAGCGAGAGCGAGAGAGAGCGAGAGACTGCTCTAATTTATCAAGACAGGTGGGTACAGAGGAGGGGAAAGAAGCTGGGAAAGAAATCATATTCTGAGACCTATAATAATCATATGCTGAGACTAGTGAAGGGCGAAACGCGAATTTATATATTATATATATATATATATATATATAGTCCATGAAAGCACTCACAGCAAGCCGCCATAAAGCGTATATATATATATATACATATATATATCTATATATATATCTATATATATATACATATATATATATATATATATATATATATATATATATATATATATAATGTTCTTTGCACATAATAAACTAAGCACTTATACCATATATTTTCCTTCATTGCAATAAAAAGAAAACATGAACTTTAGACTTTTATTCGTATGACACAAGGTTGCTGAATACTTTTCACTTCTCGCAGAGCTGAAAGAAGTCACCCACACTCTAAAAAACATCGCTGCAACTATTTCTAAGCTGTAATATAAGAATATGCTTGAGGTTTAGCTTGTATTAAATGTATAGTACAGAAAACAGGCAGGCAGCACATATAATTCACACATTCTTAGTATCCTGGAGATCATAATAAGTTGCAGACATGCTCTGCTTTGCAGTTCCATAATGATCAGCACACAAATTGCCAATTTCTTGTAACCCTTTCAGTGCCATACACAGCCCTGCAGAAAAATATGAGCAAAAAGGTGGTATATCACATCACTGGCCTTGATGGCATATGGTTAAACATACATTAAATTTAAATGCAATGGCACATGGGTAATTCTGATCAGTTTGCCCCCGTGGCCATGAGTTTACGTGATGGACAAAACACCCCCTTTACTTGAATGGCAGTAGCCTGCAGCAGGTATGGGTGCAATCACTTGTCAGATGTCACTAGGAAACCTGGCAGTTTGGGATTGTGGGAAGCAGGCCTGGATCTGTGGGTTCTGGCAAATGCCAGAGGGGCTGCTATTAGGTGCTATAGAAAGTCACTATTTAGTGGGCTGCTGGGGCCTGTTTGGGCCTCTTTGTACATGGAATGCCAGGGCTTATTTTGACTCCCAGTCCAGACCTGGTGGGAAGTGAAGTTTTTTTCAAAAGAAGAACTAGCACCCTGGGGGCTTATCAATATCTGGCCTGAAATATTTGTCTTATCTTTACAGGTCACAATTCCTATTTGTAGTTTATTTGTTACAGTCTGGTATGGACTTGTGAAGTGGATAAGTTCTGGATCTGTACATTATCAGACCCAAATGGACCTTTACCTTGTATCTTCATTTTTTTCTTGTCCAATTCCCAATTCTGCACTTGTTAAACTTGGGCACTTGTGTCTTGTTAACCTTACCCTCTTCTGTCTTGGTCTAGTTCTCACTATGTGAATCCAGACCCCTGGACTATTTACATATAATATGGGATTCAAAGGGGTTGCATGTAAACTAGGTACACATTTCAGTATTGATGCTTATGTGGCCACAATCCTATTTTTGAGGCTCTGAATTGCACCAATTAGTTGTGGGACCAGCCTTTAGGATAAATGGTGGCTCATGCTCAATATTCCTTAAGGAGCCACTGATAACTGGAAAGCCATCACATATCTATATAAAGGCTTTCTTCCCTTCCATTATTTAGTTACAGGTAATATTTGATCATATCCATCTTAATACAAGTTAGATTGTCAGTCTAAGGCTCCCCATTCATGTGGCGTTATGGGAAGATGCTGCAACCCAGAATTGCTATTTCACGATTTGAAGACATAACTGCGGTAAGAAATCTGGTAATCAATGTTCTATCCCTTTTTGGGGATATAGTGTCACAAACAGGACATATTCTTCATGCTGGGATTCCAAATCAACACAACCACAATCAACTGTGCTCTTAATGTGCACTATTAAATATAAAGATACATAAAAGATGTATTCAATACAAACATGTGACTTACAAAGTTACTATCTAGCGAGCAACCAATCAGCAATTAGTTTGATCCATAAAGTGTCGTTAGACTGCTCAAATCAAGCATCTTATTTGGCTGTTATTGATACTAGGCAAATCAGTTACCAAAGACATACGTCCATACAGAATGTTCCCTGAATGCTAAACAATCTACTGTACATTCAAATATATTAATTACAAAAGTAGCATGATTAAAAAATAAAGACTAATTTCTAGGTTAGTTATTGCCTAATTAACTATGACCATTTATGGTAAACCCTGCTTACAGGTATGGTTGTACAATGATGTTGGGATAGGCAGTCTGTTTGCAGCCTTCATGATAGCACAGTCCTTGGTTCTTGGGTATGAATGCCACATGAAAGCTACAGAGGCAGTTTATTGCCACTATAACACAGTAACACACAAATGCTTAACCATACCTGAGTAAACAGCTCTAGAAACTCTCTCTGTTGTTTAGAATAGCAACTGCCGTATTAGATTTATGTGACATCACTTCCTGCCTGAGTCTCTCCCTGCTCCCTATAGCTGTGGGCTCAGATTGCAGGAGGGAGGGGAGGAGGGAAAAGGGAGGGGGAGAGGGAGAGGGGAGCAAACTGAGCATGCTCAAGCCCAAGCCCTGGAGATTTAAGCGGAAAACAGGAAGTGTGATACAGAAGCCCATGAGTACACAATAGAAGGAAAGAAATGCTGTGTTTCTTTTGACCGAGGACTCAGAGCAGCATTACTTTGAGGGATTACTGGTGTATTTATATAGACCTTTCTGATAAAGCTTAATTTTGACCTTTCCTTCTCCTTTAATAACAATACTCTTGCTCTCTTTTAACCAATCTAACTCTTAATTTAAAGACTTGCAGTTCCCAAATCCCACCAGTGCATGGTAGAGAAACCAAAGCCAATGAAAAGTCCCCATAAATACAGTATATCAACCTATTAGGGAAGAGGTATAAGTATAGCACTTTAATGTTCCAAAATATATCACAAAACGCCAAAGCAAATCTAATGAAAGTGCAAAAACAAAACCACTACGTATCGGAAAGATTTCCCAAGGTTTGGTCACAAATCTAATAAAGCCCCCACTTTAATCACATAAAAACATCTGCATGCACCTTCAGGACTTTAGCAAGTAATTTGACTCTGAACTTGATCATCAGACTTCTTTAAAGAAAACATAATGGTCGATGAAAGATACCCAGCAGCTTTTGCTTTTACATTTGTCTAATGGAGCCCTGTTGATACATGTTACCCCTATGAGTGTCAGTATAACTAACTAGGGATGGGCGAATTTCGCCGTTTTGGTTTGCCGAAAAATCTGCGTATTTCCCGTGAAATTAGCGAAACGGCGAAAAATTCACAAAACAGCGACAGCTAATTTTCGCCATCTAATTTTTTGCGTCCCTTTTGCGAATTTGCCACAAATTCGCGCCTGCCGAATAAATTCGCCCATCACTATAACTAACACTTTGTGTGCTAGTTTGTTTGTTTGCTAGTATCAGTGCCAACATGAGCTCACATTTTTCTTCTTTAACAGGGCACAAGATAGAGGTGCAGGCAGATATCAGAGAGCAAATGAATGCGTAGTGCTGGGCACGAGAAATCATCACACATCAGCTTTATGTAATAAGACATTGGTAAAAGTTTGTTTCTGGTTTTCTATGTCTTTTAAACAGTGTAGAAGGGACACAATAATATTACACCAGCAAATAAAACTATTCTAAATGGAAAATCATTAATGAATGCATTTTCTATACATTTATCCCTAGTGCAGTCATGAAAGCCAACCAATCAGCATTAGAATCATTCTCATGAGATCAAATGCCACCCCCAACACTGCAAATATACAGTAGACCCCAATAGTGTCTATTTATCTAGTATACACTCCGTTATTTCTGTTCTGCATTGTGGCAAACATGGGGTATAGTTTTAATTGCTCTCTATTCTCTTGTAGTATCTCATAGGCCACCAGCTACTGCCAACTTAAACTCTCAAATACAGGGAGTCTTCACATTACATACACCCGACTTACATACAACTCACACTTAAAGACTATTACAGTAATATACTATGGTTTGTTTGACTTTTATTAGAATTTAGCTTTAATAAACCACCTGCCCCAATCCCCTCTGGTGTGTGTTGTCTACTGCAGAGCACAGAAAGGTAAAAATAAATACTATGTTAAGGAAAAGTTGCATTTAATAAGTGAATGTAAATGTTTCAACTTACATACAAATTCAACTTAAGAACAAACCTAAAACCTCGTACATAAACCAGGGATTGCCTTTACACTCATAACAAAGGGTTGCTGGAATTAGTCGTGTAAAATTAGAGCACGTTGTTTATTGTTTACAGTCAGTATCATCTTCACCCCCCGCCAGGTAGAAGTTGTAGCAGAAGAGGGTGTTTATGTACCAGCATAACATTAACAGGATCCAATTTCTGTACTGACTTTAGAAATGATCATTTTACTATGTTCTGATGATAAAGTCTTGCTATCACATGCATGCAGCTCATTTAAAGGGCAACTCCTCTGATGGATGGAACTCAAGCTTAGTTCAGTTTCCTACATGCACACAGCTAAACTGCGGACATGACCCAGCCGTGCATTGGGATGCCTGGGAGTTTGGTGACGTAAGGACTGGCTTTCAACCAATTCATACACTTTTCAACATGGCTCAGAAGTTACTCTGGACCCCACCTAAATCAATGGGATAAATTTACTAAGCACCGAAAATTGGCCAGCCGCAGTTTTGCAGCCATCGCAACACTTTGCCTGGCGAAAATTCACTCACACAACGCTAATTTAAAGTTGAATGGACGTATATGTTGCAGCAAATACATTACACAAGTCCAGGGAACCGTAATAAAGAAAATAGAGTTATTATAATGCCCTACACATGAGCCCACTGTATAGTTTATGTTAGAAAATAAATGGGGGAACCGGATACCCAAAACATTTTCAAGGACTTTTGCAAACTATCACTCTGAAAAAAGGAAAAGACGCCAGCGTTTTTTGGGAAACTTTTTCCACTAAAAAATATGATGTAAGTAACACATTAGGAAGTTCTATGAACTCCATTGCACTTCGCCTGGTCTGAGCTGGATGAAGGCAAGTCTGGCGAAAGAGGTAACGTTCAGTAAAATCCATTTGCCAGAATGAAAATCCACCTGCCGATAGAGTGCGAATCACCGCTAACGTCTATCTCCTTCGCTAGTGAAGTGACGCCTGCACCCGTGAAGTTTCTGAAAACAGTAACGCTGACGAATATTCGCCAGCATAAGTCACTTCGCCCTATAGTAAATCTGCTCAAATGAATCTTCATCAGTCATTATTAGTGACGACTTCTATTGTTTCTATTGGCTGTACGACGTGTATGCATATTATACTTGTCCTGTATACAAATATATGTTCCTATCCTTGTCTACTAATGAGTTTAGAATTTTTCTAGATTTACATATTTTTGGGAAACCAATTCTTTTGCCTTCTGAAAGCCAGGGATAGCAGAGTACTTCTGTTGCTCAAGAGGGATTTTCTTCGAAATAACTTTTTAAACACTCCCAGGCATTTAAGACAAAAAAACAGCTTTTTCCCCATTCAAATTAAATGACAAAAAAGTCACACTTTGGATATTGAATTTTTTTTAAAAAGAATTTAGTTTGAGTGTTTTACTGTTGACAACTCTTTAATATTTCTCACAAATATCAAGTAGACCTAAATCACGAATTATGGAATCTTTAAGTGTACAGGTACTTATCAATCCAAAGGTAAGCTTCCCTGATAAATCCAAGCATTGGAATACAGTCCCCAGCAAGAGGTTGAGAAGACCTACCTCTGTACGAGTCTGCAGCCTCTTGTTCATCTCATATATTCGAAACTCTGGTTGCACCATGTAAGGAGCGTGTCTCCTATAAAAAGGACCAAAAGGAGAGGAATAGAAGGGGTCATGTGGAGTGCTGGACATCTTGTTGCTTCCAGAGGATCAAGCTGCACGGGGTAGCATCAACATCCATACAGAGCACATGGGATGTAGGTTCTTCCCTGCATAAACTCGCAGCATGCAAACACAGCTCACACTGCCTGGGAACTGCTGCTCTCTATAGCAAGAAACTGAGAGTGAGCGAGAGGGAGAGGGAGCACCAGAGCAGAGAGGCTGGATAGCTTCAGGCAAAATACTGCTTGTTTTTAAAGACGCAGTATGCAAAGGGGTCGTTTCCTGTCCACACAGTGAGCTGCTTCTTCTATATCATTCTCCTCCCAGAGGCTCAGGGCTTGTTTTTCATTTTCTTCTCCAGAAACCTATAGGAAACTGGCAGATTATGTCCAGTCAACCCTATCTTTATGCATTTTGAATTTATTTCCTTTTATGCCATTTCTATAGTGTGTGCATAGATTGTATGCATAGGGTTAACAGCTATATATATATGTATAAACTATATCATACAATATTTGTCTTGACAGTGAAAGGGGCTTCTGCTGGCATTGACCAGAATTAGAGAAAAGATTCTGACAAAAAATGCAAACAATTTGCAAATTTAACTTTAAACCGTTTATACTACAGGCAATCCATTTTCACAATGATTTGCACTCATTCTTAGATTTATTCTGATTTCTAATTAATTCTAATGGATTTTCTATTAAATATACAGATGATACCCCCAGACCTGATCATAACCTTCTTCTAGAAGGATTTTTTTTTTTAATAGAACATAGTGAAGGGCAATAAAATCCACTCTACTATTTACTGACACACAATGTAAATTTTATTAGGACTTACATAATAAGCTCAGAGAGAGACCTAGTGGGACATTCACTAAGATTCGTAGTTGCGCCAGGCGTAACTTCGCCGCACTTCACCAGGTGTAGTTTCACCAGCGCTCCGCAAATTCACTAAAATCCGAAGTTGCGCTCAGGGGTAGCATAAGGTTGCGAAGTTGCGCTAGCGTTGATTCGCTAAGCGAAGCGAAGTTACGCTAGCGATGGTTAATTTGCAAATTCAAATTTCAATGGAGGAATATGTAGCAGCACTACAAATGCCTGGGAACCCTTCAAAACATCAAATAAAATTTTTATTTTGCCCTACACATGTGCCCACTGTATAGTCAAGGTGCCATGAGTCAGGAAATGTAGGGGGGAAGGAGGGGAGCCTCAAAAAAAATTTCAATCTTTTTCAGCCTATCACCCATAATATAGAAAACACGCCAGCGTTTTTTGGGACTTAGAAAAAATTGTAACTTTTTTTGAAGCAATCCCTATCTACTCTATTGCGCTTCGCCTGGTCTGAGGTGGCGAAGGAAGTCAAGCATAAAAGGTAGCGTTCAGTACACTGCACGCGTTAGTGAATTTGCGTAGTTACGTCCGTTGCGCAAATTCGCCAGGCTTAAGGGTGCGCAGTTACACTAGCGAAGTTTCGCCAGCGTCCGTTAGTGAATTTGCGAAGTAACGAAAATGCCCAATGTTAGCGAATTGAGGCTAGCGTTAGGCGCTTCGGAGCATAGTGAATTTGCCCCATAGAGAGAGAGGCAGGAGTTACAGAGAGTGTGGGGGGGGGGGGCTAGAGCAAAAGACGATGAAGGTTGGAGAGGCAAAAAGAAGCTGAAAGTTAAAAAGGGGTTGTTCACCTTTGAGTTAGCTTTTAGTAGGATGTTGAGGGTGATATTCTGAGACAATTTGCAATTGGTTTTCATTTTTTATTATTTGTGGTTTTTGATTTATTTAGCTTTTTATTCAGCACCTCTCTAGTTTGCAATTTCAGCCATCTGGTTGCAAGGGTCCAAATTTCCCTAGAAACCATACACTGATTTGAATAACAGACTGGAATATGTACAGAAGAGAATAGAAAGATGAGTAGTAAAGAGTAGCAGTAACAATACATTTGTAGCCTAAAAGAGCAAGAGCATTTGAAAGCTGGAAAAAGTCAGAAGAAAAAGGTGAATCATTAAAAAACTATTAAAAATTAATAATGAAGACCAATTAAAACATTGCATATAATTAGCCATTCTATAACATACTAAAAGTTAAATTAAAGGTGACCCCCCTTGCCTTTAAATGAGAACCAAACCCTAAAAATGTATAGGACTAAACATGCCATATTTTATATACTGAACTTATTGCACCAGCCTAAAGTTTCAGCTTGTCAATAGCAGCAATGATCCAGGACTTCAAACAGGGGGTGACAGGGGGTCACCATCTTGGAAAGTGTCTGTGACACTCACATGCTCAGTGGGCTCTGAGCAGCTGTTGAGAAGCTAAGCATAGGGGTCGTCACTAATTATCCAGCAGAAAATGAAGTTGGTCTGTAATATAAGCTGATGCTACAGGACTGATTATTAAATTCTGATGCTAATTGCACTGATTTCTGTGCTGCCATGTAGTAATTATCTGTATTAATTACTAATCAGCCGTATATTGTGACATTTCTATTCTATGTACTGTATATTGTGAGTGGGTTCCTAAGCTCAGTAAGTGACAGCAGCACAGAGCATGTGCAGTGAATCAGCAGAAAAGAAGATGGGGAGCTACTGGGGCATCTTTGGAGACATATATCTTTACTGCTAAAGAGCTGTGGTTGCCTTGAGCTGGTACAGAAGCCCAAAACGTAATGTATAACATTTCTACCCTCCTTCTTTAGTTTAACTTTCCTTGTCCTTTAACTTTAACCTTCATGTGTTTCTAAAGCAAATATTCCTGGCTTTATAGAAGACATAGGGAGGCTAGATACAAGATACCTTTCTTTACTGTGCAGGAATCGCTCCACTGCTTCAGAATCTGCAGAGAATTTCCTTATTTTAAACCAGATTATTCTTTCTAGTGTGCTGGGGAGGCAGGCACCTTATAGTGTGCACTCGTGTTTGGCTTAGTATTCAAGGTGTGGTGTGTGCCATGCTTTTCTGGAGGCAGCAAATCAACTAGGAAGCCATGTCATTTTGGATACATATTGTTATATAGTCCATTTGGGTTTAAAAAAAAAAGAAAAGTTGATCACATATATGTATAAAGAGTGAAGACCTATATATATCTTGAGATTAGTATAGCTTTAAATGACACTAGCCAGGTTCCTAATATATATAATCTAATATACAATTTAACTTTTATTTGGCCCATCATATAAATATAGAGGGATAATAAAGGTCCCTCTTACCTACAGTATAAAACAACTAGTTTGAAGGTTTTGCTTGATAAAACAAATGCAGAATGTCCATTTTGTAGGGGTCATTTGCAACTGCAAAGGCAATGTACAATTTTGCATGCAAGTTGCCATGTTTTACCCACAATATAGCACCCCCCCCCCACACACACAATTCCAACCACAAGATGGTGATGGACCTGATGCAGTTGCACCCAATAAGTTAAAACATGGGCACGTGCCCTTCAACACAAATCAGATGCAATTGCACTGAAATCTTCAGTGTTCAATCCCATCCTTTGTGGCACTTGAGTGTGTGCTCAGTGCCTCTGTGGGAACCCTGGAGCTACTGCCACCTTTTATAGTAGTTTCGGGGTATCCTTGCATCATTAGGTGCATTATGCATAATTCTCAAGAGGAGGCTTGACGGAAACAGCAGTATACTGGATAGTGTATCAGTTTCAGCTGCTGGTATAACCATGTCAAAACTAAAGCTATGAACAGGACAATGACCTGATCTGGCACATACATCTGTACACCATACTTATGCCTGATAATAATACGACTGATCATCCATAGAGCCCATCCGTCAAATCAATTTACACTAATATCCACCTGGCTGTCAAAAGTTTGGAAAATCCCCAACTCGGCCCATGTGTTGCCAATGTGCTCAGTATACTAATGCAAGAGTAAATTGCTTTTTAAAAACTTTTACAGCCCTATGTTTAGGGTAACAGGTATGGGATCTGTTATCTGGAAACCCATTATCCAGAAAGTTCCATATTATGGTAGGGCCATCTCCAAATGACTGCATTTATCCAAATATTCCACATTTTTTTCTGTAATAAAAAAGCAGTACCTTGTACTTAATCCAAAATGAGATACAATTAAAGGGGACCCAAAAATTTTTTTTCAAAATCCTATTTTACCATGTTATTTTAACTTTATTTACACTGTATAAATTAATTGAATCTTGTTTCCTTCAGTCTGGGAATTCATAATTATAACAAGCAGGCAGGAGCCATTTTGTGGACACTGTTATTAAGACAAGTCTTGTATCATCTCAGAATCTTGTTTGTGCACCAGAATGGGGGACCTGATGTCCATCCCCATGCCCTGGCTACACAATTAAATGTTGAAGAGAAAGGGGGGAATGTGGGGAGAGCAGTGACATCTAGGAAGTGCTGAATGGAAAGTGAAAGTAATTGCTTGCCCCGCCTCTATGCCTAAGACATAGAAGAGGGGCAGACAATATTTGATTGACAGCTAAAATTTTTAGATGAGTTTACAACAGCTATGAATGCTTTAATGAAAAAAATTGGATTGCATGTTTAATTTGAAAAGGACTTTTATTATACAGATTTTTATGTCTGGGTAACAGGTCCACTTTAATCCTTATTAGAGGCAAAACTATCCTATTGGGTTTAATTAATGTTTGAATGATTTTTAGTAGAAAAGGTATGGAGATCCTAATTATGGAACTACCTCTTATCTGGAAAACCCCAGGTCCCAAGTATTCTGGATAACAGGTCCCATATGTGCATTTGAAAAGTAAGCAAGGGATCTACATTGCATAGATGCAAAGACAAGCTGAAGTACAATACTATATATGTGTTATTTGTGCCCAGTTTGGCTAATGATCAATACACTTGAATTGAAGCTGAATTTTGCTGTTTGGATCCGAAGAACAAAATCTCTGACTGTTGTGTCTGGAACTGCTGGACAATATGAAATGGAAAACATCTCAGGGGCAGTTATAAAAAATATACTGGCTCTATTATAAAATTAGTACAGGCATAGGACCTGCTATCCAGAATGCCTGGGACCTGGGGGGTTTCAGATTAGGGATCATTCCTTAATCTGGATTAAGTAAACCTAATGTAATTATTTCACATTTAGGATCAAGTAAAGGTACTGTTTTATCACAGAGAAAAAGGAAAAATTTTAAAAAATGTTAATTATTGTATTAAAATAGAGTCTATAGGAGACAACCTTTCCATAAATCAGTGCTTCTATATAAGGGGTTACTGGATACCAGTATAACATTTTTAATATTATATTGTGACTGCATTTAAAGACCTCATACTAACGAAACAGAATATCTTTATTAAGTGCAATAAACCCTTTTAAATAAAAATCAACCTAAACCTGCGGCCCAAAATGGTTTCTATGGAAACCTCTCCACCACTGTGAAATGAATGGGGAGCACAGAATAACCAAATGAATTGCTACCATGCGAACATCAACCAATCTCTATGCACTTACTGTCTGTAGTCTTTTTTTAATGCAGATCGTTATCCTTGTATATGTGTGTGTGTTACCCTGTAGAATACTTATATCTGTAATAATTTTCTCAGTTAGTGATAACACTTGTGTGCAGAAAAAAGGGGAAGGAAACCTAGTCGGCGCAAACCCCCCACCCCCCCTCCCGTTTGTTGCCCACCCTCCCTCCTCCCCCCTGGCCTACCCGTCCCGCTGGACAAATGCCCCTAACTTGTTACTTACCCTTCTGCGCAGGTCCAGTCCAGGGAGTTCACAGACGACATCTTCTTCCACGCGATCTTCTTCCTGCTGTGAATGGCGTTTTGGCGCATGCGCAGTAGGATCATTTCGCCGGTACGATCTACTGCGCATGCACGTGACTTTTGGCGCATGCGCAGTAGATCCGTACCAGCGAAATGATCCTACTGCGCATGCGCCAAAACGCCGTTCACAGCAGGAAGAAGATCGCGTGGAAGAAGATGTCGGTGAACTCCCTGGACTGGACCTGCGCAGAAGGGTAAGTAACAAGTTAGGGGCATTTGTCCAGCGGGACGGGTAGGCCAGGGGGGAGGAGGGAGAGTGGGCAATAGGGATGTAGCGAACGTCGGAAAAAAAGTTCGCGAACATATTCGCGAACTTGCGTCAAAAATGCGAACGGTTCGCGAACGTCGCGAACCCCATAGACTTCAATGGGAAGGCGAATTTTAAAAGCTAGAAAAGACATTTCTGGCCAGAAAAATGATTTTAAAGTTGTTTAAAGGGTGCAACGACCTGGACAGTGCCATGCCAGAGGGGGATCAAGGGCAAAAATGTTTCTAAAAAATCCATTGTTGACACAGCGCTGCGTTTTGTGCTGTAAAGGGCAGAAATCACACTACATTTCTAAACCTGTGTAATAAAATGCTTTAAAACGTCCGGCGTCTACATGCCAATCAAGTCGTGTAAAAGTTACAGCCTGTTCACACGCAAAGACGAAACGCGGTGCTTACTGCAACGCAAAAAGACGCAAAGAGCTTTAATGAATGATACCGTCAAGTGAGCAAATAATAGTTTTTAATTACTAGTTGCTTGTCACCTCCAGGATGTTCGTCCTGTTGGTGGCAATATTTCTGTAGTGGTGTGTTTAGCAGTCACCGTGCTTGTGCGCACGTGCACTGTCAGGCAGAGGTAATTCAATGTACAGTGAAGTGAACCAAAAAACACTGATTCTGCAGTGTGGGCCCAGTTTTGGTCTACTTTATTGATCACCTGCAGTGACCATAAAAGATGCGATTTTGCCACTGTTGCAGAACCCTGAAAAATTAGGCATGTGTACTTTCCTGAAAAATTATGTTTTTTTTGTCGCAGCCACTGAACCAGAAGTCCAGAAACAATATGCCATATAAATGCTGAAAATATTAATTTTTTTTTGTCGCAGCCACTGCAGCACAGAGGCCAGAAAAAATATGCCATATAAATGCAAACAATATTAATTTTTTTTGGTCGCAGCCACTGCAGCACAGAGGCCAGGAAAAATATGCCATATAAATGCTAACAATATAAATTTTTTTTGTCGCAGCCACTGCAGCACAGAGGCCAGAAAAAATATGCCATATAAATGCTGAAAATATTCAATTTTTTTGGTCGCAGCCACTGAAGCACAGAGGCCATAAAAAATATGCCATATAAATGCTGAAAATATTCTGTTTTTTTTGTCGCAGCCACTGAAGCACAGAGGCCAGAAAAAATATGCCATATAAATGCTGAAAATATTCATTTTTTTGTCACAGCCACTGAAGCACAGAGGCCAGAAAAAATATGCCATATAAATGCTGAAAATATTCATTTTTTTGTCACAGCCACTGAAGCACAGAGGCCATAAAAAATATGCCATATAAATGCAGAAAATATTCTGTTTTTTTTGGTCGCAGCCACTGAAGCACAGAGGCCAGAAAAAATATGCCATATAAATGCTGAAAATATTCATTTTTTTGTCACAGCCACTGAAGCACAGAGGCCAGAAAAAATATGCCATATAAATGCTGAAAATATTCATTTTTTTGTCACAGCCACTGAAGCACAGAGGCCAGAAAAAATATGCCATATAAATGCAGAAAATATTCTGTTTTTTTTGGTCGCAGCCACTGAAGCACAGAGGCCAGAAAAAATATGCCATATAAATGCTGAAAATATTCATTTTTTTGTCACAGCCACTGAAGCACAGAGGCCAGAAAAAATATGCCATATAAATGCAGAAAATATTCTGTTTTTTTTGGTCGCAGCCACTGAAGCACAGAGGCCATAAAAAATATGCCATATAAATGCTGAAAATATTCATTTTTTGTCACAGCCACTGAAGCACAGAGGCCATAAAAAATATGCCATATAAATGCTGAAAATATTCTGTTTTTTTTGGTCGCAGCCACTGAAGCACAGAGGCCATAAAAAATATGCCATATAAATGCAGAAAATATTCTGTTTTTTTTGGTCGCAGCCACTGAAGCACAGAGGCCAGAAAAAATATGCCATATAAATGCTGAAAATATTCATTTTTTTGTCACAGCCACTGAAGCACAGAGGCCAGAAAAAATATGCCATATAAATGCTGAAAATATTCATTTTTTTGTCACAGCCACTGAAGCACAGAGGCCAGAAAAAATATGCCATATAAATGCAGAAAATATTCTGTTTTTTTTGGTCGCAGCCACTGAAGCACAGAGGCCAGAAAAAATATGCCATATAAATGCTGAAAATATTCATTTTTTTGTCACAGCCACTGAAGCACAGAGGCCAGAAAAAATATGCCATATAAATGCAGAAAATATTCTGTTTTTTTTGGTCGCAGCCACTGAAGCACAGAGGCCATAAAAAATATGCCATATAAATGCTGAAAATATTCATTTTTTTGTCACAGCCACTGAAGCACAGAGGCCATAAAAAATATGCCATATAAATGCTGAAAATATTCTGTTTTTTTTGGTCGCAGCCACTGAAGCACAGAGGCCAGAAAAAATATGCCATATAAATGCTGAAAATATTCATTTTTTTGTCACAGCCACTGAAGCACAGAGGCCAGAAAAAATATGCCATATAAATGCAGAAAATATTCTGTTTTTTTTGGTCGCAGCCACTGAAGCACAGAGGCCATAAAAAATATGCCATATAAATGCTGAAAATATTCAATTTTTTTGTCACAGCCACTGAAGCACAGAGGCCAGAAAAACTCAGGATTTACCTGGATTCAAATTAAACCAGTAGGGTTTGCACCCTAGTTTGTAACGGTGGTGGAGGGAGGAGGACGCTAAAGGACAGCTGTATGTGGAGTCATGAGGCGTGCAGAGAAGGACAGCTGCATGGGGAGTCAGAATCAGAAACTCAGCACAAGTCTTCCGGCGTGCAGTAACCCTCCGAGATCCACCCCTCATTCATTTTAATAAAGGTCAGGTAATCCACACTTTTGTGACCTAGGCGAGTTCTCTTCTCAGTTACAATCCCTCCTGCTGCACTGAAGGTCCTTTCTGAGAGGACACTTGAGGCGGGGCAAGACAAGAGGTTCATGGCAAATTGTGACAGCTCTGGCCACAGATCAAGCCTGCGCACCCAGTAGTCCAGGGGTTCATCGCTCCTCAGAGTGTCGATATCTGCAGTTAATGCCAGGTAGTCCGCTACCTGCCGGTCGAGGCGTTCTTTGAGGGTGGATCCCGAACGGTTCTGCCGCTGCCTTGGACTGAAAAACATTTGCATGTCTGACGTTACAGAGTGGCCAAAGTGCTTTGTCCTTGCAGGTGCGCTCGTGGCAGGATTACTGGCACCTCTGCCCCTGGAATGTTGATGAGTTCCTGAAGTGACATCACCCTTAAAAGCATTGTACAACATGTTTTGCAGGCTGGTTTCTAAATGCAGCATCCTTTCAGACTTGTGGTATGTTGGTAACATTTCTGCCACTTTATGCTTGTACCGAGGGTCTAGTAGAGTCGCGACCCAGTACAGGTCCTTCTCCTTAAGCCTCTTGATACGGGGGTCCTTCAACAGGCATGACAGCATGAAAGACCCCATTCTCACAAGGTTGGATGCAGAGGTATCCATCTCCGCTTCCTCGTTATCAAGGACTGCATCATCCACGGTCTCCTCCCCCCAGCCACGTACAAGACCAGGGGTCCCCAAAAGGTCACCACTAGCCCCCTGGGAAGCCTGCTCCTGTTGGTCCTCCTCCTCCACAAAGCCACCTTCCTCCTCTGACTCCACTTCTGACACCTCTCCCTGCGTTGCAGCAGGTGCCTGGGTTCGTTCTGGTGATTCCGACCAGAAATCGTGCGCTTCCTGCTCCTCGTCACGCTGGTCTACAGCCTCATCTGTCACTCGTCGCACGGCACGCTCCAGGAAGAAAGCAAAGGGTATTAGGTCGCTGATGGTGCCTTCGGTGCGACTGACCATATTTGTAACCTCTTCAAAAGGGCGCATGAGCCTGCAGGCATCGCGCATAAGCACCCAGTAACGGGGTAAAAAAATCCCCAGCTCTGCAGATCCAGTCCTACCACCCAGTTCAAACAGGTATTCGTTGACGGCTCTTTGTTGTTGCAGCAGACGTTCCAACATGAGGAGCGTTGAATTCCAGCGAGTCTGGCTGTCGCAAATCAAACGCCTGACTGGCATTTTGTACCGCTGCTGAATGTCAGCAATGCGTGCCATGGCTGTGTAGGACCGTCTGAAATGGCACGACACCTTCCTGGACTGCCTGAGAACGTCCTGGAATCCTGGGTACTTTGAGACAAAACGTTGTACTATTAAATTCAGAACATGTGCCATGCAGGGCACATGTGTTAAATTGCCCAGTCTCAGTGCTGCCAACAGATTGCTTCCATTGTCACACACCACTTTTCCGATCTTCAGTTGGTGTGGGGTCAGCCACCGATCGGCCTGTGACTGCAGAGATGACAGGAGTACAGATCCGGTATGGTTTTTGCTTTCCAGGCACGTCATCCCCAAGACAGCATGACAACGGCGTACCTGGCACGTCGAATAGCCTAGGGGGAGCTGGGGGTGCACAGGTGTGGAGGAGGAGGACCCAGCAGCAGAGGACGAAGAAGAGGAAGAAGACGAGGTAGAGAGCGAAGGAGGAGTAGAGGTGGTGGCAGAACCGCGTGCAATCCGTGGCGGTGACACCAACTCCACTGTCGTTGTTGAGCTACACATTCCCTGCTTCCCAGCCATTACCAAGTTCACCCAGTGGGCAGTGTAGGTGACATACCTGCCCTGACCATGCTTGGAGGACCATGCGTCAGTAGTCATATGGACCTTTGGCCCAACACTAAGTGACAGAGATGCGGTGACTTGGCTCTGCACATGGTGGTACAGGTGTGGTATTCCCTTTTTTGAAAAAAAATTGCGGCTGGGTACCTTCCACTGCGGTGTCCCAATTGCTACAAATTTGCGGAAGGCCTCAGAGTCCACCAGCTGGTATGGTAAAAGCTGGCGGGCTAAGAGTGCGGACAAGCCAGCTGTCAGACGCCGGGCAAGGGGGTGACTAGCAGACATTGGCTTCTTACGCTCAAACATGGCCCTCACAGAAACTTGGCTGGGGGCAGATGACTGGGAATGGGAACTGGTGGTCAAGGTGGAAGGCGGAGTGGAGGGTGGTTCAGACGGGTGAAGGACAGCAGAGGTAGAGCAGTAAGATGCTGGACCAGAAGGAGGGTGGCTTTTAGTTTGCCTGTTGCCTTTGAGGTGTTGCTCCCAAAGTGCTTTGTGCTTGCCGTTCATGTGCCTTCGCATAGAAGTTGTACCTATGTGGCTGTTGGGCTTCCCAAGACTCAGTTTCTGACTGCACTCATTGCAAATGACAACGCTTTTGTCAGAGGCACACACATTAAAAAAATCCCACACTGCTGACCTTTTTGAGGCTGGCAATCTGGCGGTAACAGTAGAAGTCGGCGGCGTTGGCGGCAATGGCGGGTGCGTTGGCCGGCTGACCACAGGTGCCGATACATGTTGTTGCCCTACTGTTCCCTGCGAGCTGTCCTCCCTGCTTCTTCTAAGTCTTATTCTCCTCCTGCCTCTCTGACTCTCCGTCTCTCCATCTGAACTATCCTCCTCTTCCTCTCTTCTACTGGGCACCCATAAAACATCAATCTCCTCATCCTCATTCTCCTCAGATGCATCAATTTCTTCTAACAGCTCACAGAAGGAAGCAGCAGCGGGGACCTCCTCGTCATCACTCATTATGTCCATCTCTGTTGTGTTCTCTGCCAGAATTAAATCTGGTGTAACGTCCTCATCTCCTTCATCTTCTTCTGCCAATAATGGTTGAGCATCACTCAGTTCAAGAAACTCATGTGAAAATAACTCCTCTGACTCCAGTGAAGAAGGGGCGCCGGTGGTGGAGGAAGTGTTACGTGGGGTGCCCATAGCAGTGGAGGATGAGGATGTTGTGGTAAAGTTAGAAACGGTAGAGGATGGGGTGTGCTGTGTAAGCCAGTCAACTACCTCTTCAGCATTTTGGGAGTTCAGGGTCATTGCCTTTTTAAAACTGGGCAATTTCCTAGGGCCACAGGATAGCATAGCAGCACGGCCCCTTGTGCCTCTGCGTGGCGGCCTGCCTTTGCCTGGCATTATTTTTAAAACAACAACAACAACAACTCAGGTGGTGTTTCTAGAGACGGTATTATTATTGATATTTAGACAGAATGTGAACAAGCTCACACAGCTAGATGGGAGTTGTTTGAAAATGAAGAAGAAGAACACACTGGGCAAACAAGGCCTACAAGGTCAACGTATACACTACTACAGCAGTGGATACGGAATATATTATTGCTGCCTGAAAAACGTCACTCGGGTGGTGTTGCTAGAGACGGTATTATTATTGATATTTAGACAGAATGTGAACAAGCTCACACAGCTAGATGGTTGTTGTTTGAAAATGAAGAAGAAGAACACACTGGGCAAACAAGGCCTACAAGGTCAACGTATACACTACTACAGCAGTGGATACGATATATATGATTGCTGCCTGAAAAACGTCACTCGGGTGGTGTTTCTAGAGACGGTATTATTATTGATATTTAGACAGAATGTGAACAAGCTCACACAGCTAGATGGTTGTTGTTTGAAAATGAAGAACACACTGAGCAAATAATGCCTACAAGGTTAACGTATACACTACTACAGCAGTGGATACGGAATATATTATTGCTGCCTGAAAAACGTCACTTGGGTGGTGTTTCTAGAGACGGTATTATTATTGATATTTAGACAGAATGTGAAAAAGCTCACACAGCTAAGTGGCAGTGGTTTGAAAATGAAGAAGAAGAACACACTGGGCAAACAAGGCCTACAAGGTCAACGTATACACTACTACAGCAGTGGATACGGAATATATGATTGCTGCCTGAAAAACGTCACTCGGGTGGTGTTTCTAGAGACGGTATTATTATTGATATTTAGACAGAATGTGAACAAGCTCACACAGCTAGATGGTTGTTGTTTGAAAATGAAGAACACACTGAGCAAATAATGCCTACAAGGTTAACGTATACACTACTACAGCAGTGGATACGATATATATGATTGCTGCCTGAAAAACGTCACTCGGGTGGTGTTTCTAGAGACGGTATTATTATTGATATTTAGACAGAATGTGAACAAGCTCACACAGCTAGATGGTTGTTGTTTGAAAATGAAGAACACACTGAGCAAATAATGCCTACAAGGTTAACGTATACACTACTACAGCAGTGGATACGGAATATATTATTGCTGCCTGAAAAACGTCACTCGGGTGGTGTTTCTAGAGACGGTATTATTATTGATATTTAGACAGAATGTGAACAAGCTCACACAGCTAGATGGTTGTTGTTTGAAAATGAAGAACACACTGAGCAAACAAGGCCTACAAGGTTAACGTATACACTACTACAGCAGTGGATACGATATATATGATTGCTGCCTGAAAAACGTCACTCGGGTGGTGTTTCTAGAGACGGTATTATTATTGATATTTAGACAGAATGTGAACAAGCTCACACAGCTAGATGGTTGTTGTTTGAAAATGAAGAACACACTGAGCAAACAAGGCCTACAAGGTTAACGTATACACTACTACAGCAGTGGATACGATATATATGATTGCTGCCTGCAAAACGTCACTCGGGTGGTGTTTCTAGAGACGGTATTATTATTGATATTTAGACAGAATGTGAACAAGCTCACACAGCTAGATGGTTGTTGTTTGAAAATGAAGAACACACTGAGCAAATAATGCCTACAAGGTTAACGTATACACTACTACAGCAGTGGATACGGAATATATTATTGCTGCCTGAAAAACGTCACTCGGGTGGTGTTTCTAGAGACGGTATTATTATTGATATTTAGACAGAATGTGAACAAGCTCACACAGCTAGATGATTGTTGTTTGAAAATGAAGAACACACTGAGCAAATAATGCCTACAAGGTTAACGTATACACTACTACAGCAGTGGATACGGAATATATGATTGCTGCCTGAAAAACGTCACTCGGGTGGTGTTTCTAGAGACGGTATTATTATTGATATTTAGACAGAATGTGAACAAGCTCACACAGCTAGATGGTTGTTGTTTGAAAATGAAGAACACACTGAGCAAATAATGCCTACAAGGTTAACGTATACACTACTACAGCAGTGGATACGGAATATATGATTGCTGCCTGAAAAACGTCACTCGGGTGGTGTTTCTAGAGACGGTATTATTATTGATATTTAGACAGAATGTGAACAAGCTCACACAGCTAGATGGTTGTTGTATGAAAATGAAGAACACACTGAGCAAATAATGCCTACAAGGTTAACGTATACACTACTACAGCAGTGGATACGGAATATATTATTGCTGCCTGAAAAACGTCACTCGGGTGGTGTTTCTAGAGACGGTATTATTATTGATATTTAGACAGAATGTGAAAAAGCTCACACAGCTAAGTGGCAGTGGTTTGAAAATGAAGAAGAAGAACACACTGGGCAAACAAGGCCTACAAGGTCAACGTATACACTACTACAGCAGTGGATACGGAATATATTATTGCTGCCTGAAAAACGTCACTCGGGTGGTGTTTCTAGAGACGGTATTATTATTGATATTTAGACAGAATGTGAACAAGCTCACACAGCTAGATGGTTGTTGTTTGAAAATGAAGAACACACTGAGCAAATAATGCCTACAAGGTTAACGTATACACTACTACAGCAGTGGATACGATATATATGATTGCTGCCTGAAAAACGTCACTCGGGTGGTGTTTCTAGAGACGGTATTATTATTGATATTTAGACAGAATGTGAACAAGCTCACACAGCTAGATGGTTGTTGTTTGAAAATGAAGAACACACTGAGCAAATAATGCCTACAAGGTTAACGTATACACTACTACAGCAGTGGATACGGAATATATTATTGCTGCCTGAAAAACGTCACTCGGGTGGTGTTTCTAGAGACGGTATTATTATTGATATTTAGACAGAATGTGAACAAGCTCACACAGCTAGATGGTTGTTGTTTGAAAATGAAGAACACACTGAGCAAACAAGGCCTACAAGGTTAACGTATACACTACTACAGCAGTGGATACGATATATATGATTGCTGCCTGAAAAACATCACTCGGGTGGTGTTTCTAGAGACGGTATTATTATTGATATTTAGACAGAATGTGAACAAGCTCACACAGCTAGATGGTTGTTGTTTGAAAATGAAGAACACACTGAGCAAATAATGCCTACAAGGTTAACGTATACACTACTACAGCAGTGGATACGGAATATATTATTGCTGCCTGAAAAACGTCACTCGGGTGGTGTTTCTAGAGACGGTATTATTATTGATATTTAGACAGAATGTGAACAAGCTCACACAGCTAGATGGTTGTTGTTTGAAAATGAAGAACACACTGAGCAAATAATGCCTACAAGGTTAACGTATACACTACTACAGCAGTGGATACGGAATATATTATTGCTGCCTGAAAAACGTCACTGGGGTGGTGTTTCTAGAGACGGTATTATTATTGATATTTAGACAGAATGTGAAAAAGCTCACACAGCTAAGTGGCAGTGGTTTGAAAATGAAGAAGAAGAACACACTGGGCAAACAAGGCCTACAAGGTCAACGTATACACTACTACAGCAGTGGATACGGAATATATTATTGCTGCCTGAAAAACGTCACTCGGGTGGTGTTTCTAGAGACGGTATTATTATTGATATTTAGACAGAATGTGAACAAGCTCACACAGCTAGATGGTTGTTGTTTGAAAATGAAGAACACACTGAGCAAATAATGCCTACAAGGTTAACGTATACACTACTACAGCAGTGGATACGGAATATATTATTGCTGCCTGAAAAACGTCACTCGGGTGGTGTTTCTAGAGACGGTATTATTATTGATATTTAGACAGAATGTGAACAAGCTCACACAGCTAGATGGTTGTTGTTTGAAAATGAAGAACACACTGAGCAAATAATGCCTGCAAGTGCACTACTATTGGTGCACTACTATGAAGAACAGCAACAGCACTGTACACGTTAAAGAACAGTAAGATAAGTAAAAGAAAAAAAAATATATGTATATTAAAAAAAATATTTTTCTCGGGTTGGTGCTGCTGAACTACTAGGAGCAGCACAGTAGCACACCAGTCCCACTCCCCAACACTGCTAGACTAATAGCACTGGGCTTATAGTAGCAACTAGCAAAGTAAAAAAACAAAAAAGAAAATAAAAGCAGTCCTTACAAGGACTATTGGGTTATTACAGCAGTCAGCAGATGAGATCAGAAGAGATCAGTGCCCACAGCAGGCAGCTACATACAGAGCACTGCAGTAGAAGGTAGATTACTAGCCAGCAAAGCTACCCTAAAATGTCCCTCAAATCCCTGCAGACTTCTATCCCTCCAATACAGAGCAGTATCAAGTAGATTACTAGCCAGCAAACTTACTATCAACTGTCCCTCAAAGAAATCAGTGAAATCAGTAACAGCTCTCTCCCTACACTAGCTCTTGCAAGCACACACAGGCAGAATGAAAAAACGCTGCAGGGCTTCAGTTTATATATGGAAGGGGAGTGGTCCAGGGGGTGTGGGGGTGGTCCAGGAGGGAGAGCTTCCTGATTGGCTGCCATGTATCTGCTGGTCTGGGGTGAGAGGTCAAAAAAAAGCGCCAGGTAAGGCGAACCCAAAATGGCGAACGTCGCGCGACGTTCGCGAACATTCGGCGAGCGCGAACAGCCGATGTTCGCGCGAACAGCCGATGTTCGCGCGAACAAGTTCGCCGGCGAACAGTCCGCGACATCCCTAGTGGGCAACAAACGGGAGGGGGGTGGGGGGTTTGAGCTGACTTGGTTTCATTCCCCTTTAAGGCAGATCCAGAACTCCCAAGATTCAGTAGCAGAAGGTTCCAGCCAGTTTATGTGCTTATGAAATTCACTTGTTTATGTGGGTGTCCTGGCAACAAATGGCTATACATGGCACATCTAAAGGGTTCATTAGAATGGTTAAGGAAAACAAAATGAAGATAACTTGCAAATACAGATGAAGCCACCAGGATTTCATGTGCAGACAACATTTTTTTAGTGATAAATCCTGCCTCTAGATCAGTGATTCCGAACCAGTGGCTCGTGACCAACAAGTTGCTCCCCAACCCCTTGGCTGTTGCTCCCAGTGGCCTCAAAGCAGGTGTTTGTTTTTGAATTCCTGGCTTGGAGGCACGTTTGGTTGCATAAAAACAATATGTACTTCCAAACAGAGCTCATGTAGGCTGCTAATTCACATAGGGGCTATCAATAGTCACTCACATCCCATAAGTGGCACCCTCATTAACCTTTTGCATGGTTGGTTTGCTCTCCAACCGTTTTTTACATTTGATTGTGACTCATGGGTAAAAAGGTTGGGGATCCCTGCTCTAGATGATGCTATAGTGCAATTGTTTCAATACATTGCTTCTGATGGACTAAGGTCATTGTACTCTAGCATCATCTAGAGGCAGGATTTACAAAATGATACTCAGTCATACCCGAAACCCTGTACAAATGCTAAGATTCTGGTTCCAGCTCACTCTTCCGCCTATAACCACTGCCTTTCACTTTGGGAGGAGCCCTCCGCTACTTGGGTGCCAACAGGTGAGAGAAACAAAGCAGAAGTTCTAAGAAAACAAGGGAGCTGTATATTTACACAAGAATGATGGGGTTAAAACAAAGCTGAGTCAGGAAATTAAGGCCAAAGTCATAATCAATCGGGCAGTACAGTACAGAAGCAGGATCCAATGATGCAGTCAAAAGGCAGGCAAAATGGGCAATTCAGGCAGTGATCAATGTCAGGCTATGGTCAATACACAGGAACAGTCTTAAGAAGCACCCAGGAACTATACCAGAAAGACCTACGTTGGGAAACCTAAAATATGTAGTGGCACCTTTAAATATTTGAATTTTTTGCCATGACAATGTCATCATGCTGTGCAAGACCACATAAATACCTGAGCATCACTAGCGGAATCTCAAGACGTGAGCGGACATCCAGCAGGTATTGCATGGTGCAGTAAAATGTGAAATCCCATTGGCTTCATCTGTAGCTTGTCCCTGCCTAAATTTTACATGTCCCTTTCCCTTTTAAAGATGCAAATGTAACACCTGCATCATGGCATATATTATATAAAAGGAAAGTGTATTTCTTAGTGATGTGGCCGTGAGCAGCCAGCCATTAATTAATATCAAGGTACATTAACATGGACATCCAACACCAAGGGCAACTTGCCTAACAAGAGCAATCTAGACCTGTATTTGCATAAATCAGAGGTGAAGACATTTTATAGAAAATGTTACCAGGAGCAAGGGGCTATTTTGCCTATGGCATGTGATTAAAATAAAATTGCAATATGTGCACAAAATAAAAATATAGATGTAGCCACAGTTAAATTATAATTGTGGGATGTTTTAATGATGGATATCTCAACACTATATGTAAAATTATACTCTTTGGCATTCAACAGAGGTGTCAACAAGGGTGCAAGAAAACCAGTAAGTCTAAGGGTATTAAGGGTCGAATATCGAGGGTTAATTAACCCTCGATATTCGACTGGCGAATTAAAATCCTTCGACTTCGAATATCGAAGTCGAAGGATTTTGCGCAATTCGTTCGATCGAATGTTCGAAGGAATAATCGTTCGAACGAATGATTAAATCCTTCGAATCGAACGATTCAAAGGATTTTAATCCATCGATCGAAGGATTATCCTTCGACGAAAAAAAGATAGCCAAGCCTATGGGGACCTTCCCACATGCCCTACACATGAGCCCAGTGTAAAATGAATGTTAAATATGTTATGAAATGTCTGGAGAAAAAAAAGTCAGGACTTTTGCAGGCAAATCCGCTTCAAAAAAGGAAAAGTCGCCAGCGTTTTTTGAACTTTGATGCATTTTCAGCTCACAGGATATGATGTAAGTGACAGAAGATTGAGGAAGATCTAGCACTTCGCCTGGTCTGAGGTGGCGATGACAACTCTGGCGATAGAGCTAACGTTCAGTAAAATCTGCATTTTAGTGAATTTGCAGAATAATGTCCATTCGCCAGAGCGAAAAGTCACCTGGCGATAGAGTGTGAATGACTGCTAGTGACGGTACAGTTCGCTAGCGAATTGGCGCCTACACCTGTTAGTGAATTGGCGATCTCCCTTAGGGGTGGCAACGCTGGTAAAAAGTCGATAGCGTTATCTACTTCACTCTGTAGTAAATCTGCCCCCATGTTGGATGACAACAGTAGACAGTAGGCTTAGTCCAAATCACAGGCTAGAGGTCAGGACAGGTGGGAGGCAGAGACAGAGACCAATGAATAACAGGACTAAGTCAGGGTGAGCAGAAGGTAGAAACAGAATCCCAATAACCCCAGGCGGCTCCTCACAATCCCTTTATTTTTTCACATGGATGCACAGGTCTCTGGGGATTTGGCACAAAGGAGATTTAAAGAGCTGTCAAATCCCCTGTGCATCCCGTGTGCTACAAAAGAATAAGTATGTGGCCGGACGGCATGCTGCCCCTAAAATCTAGGCGCCCTAGGTCTGGGCTTTTGTGGCCTTCCCACAGATTTGCCTTTAAATATTCTTTAATAACACAATTGCTGACACGTGGCCATATCTAAATTGGAGGAGGTTATATCAGAAACAGGAGTAGCTATTAGCCAAGCTTACAAAGCCTCCAATGGTTCAACATGGAAATGGGTCAGTAACCCAACGTCAGGGTTTGTAGTAGGAGCAAAACATTTGTTTAGATGAACAAATACATCATTAAATATCTAGGATATCTAAAAGCAATGTATGGATTTTGTATCATTAGATCCAGTACTTTATGTACAGCATTTAATGACATAGTGTAAATTCCTCAAAAACATTTATTTCTGACAAATTCATAACAGATAAAGAAGTCCTTACACTCTAGAAGCTTGCTAAATTTAGCATCTTGTATAAAATTCATCTAAATCACCTCAGTGCTTGTATTACAGCATTGTATCTGTCATATGTACAAAATAAAACATCCTGAATAAGAACATCATGAGTCTTTAACAGAATATGCATAGAATTGCCAAAACGATCCAGAAATGTAAATACAGGTCGCTATGCAAATAATCTCCCCAAATCTGAGCGTGTGTCTCTGCCTTTAGGAATGAAAATAGTAACACAGTAAGATTGGTGGTCAATAGTGATGAACAACATTTTTTACCAGGTTTCACCTCGAAAAAGACACCCATAGACTCCAATGAGTGAAAATAATTGTGGGGCATCAAAATAAAAAATTTGTCGCCAATAGACTTCAACGCATTCGGTGAATTTTTCGCCGTTTCACAAATTTTCAGATAAGTGAAACGGGTCAGATTCACTCATCACTGATCGTCAAAAAATCTGTTCCATTCATCTCACTGTGCAATAATTGTTTTATGGGTAAAAATAAGAAATCAAAAGCAGCATCAAACTGGAAATGCAACCACTGAAATAAAAAATAATCATTTTTTTTGTTTTTATCTTTACCATTTTATCATTTATCTGCAGTTGCCCTGGACCCTTAGCCCCTAGGGGCCACTTATTCCCTCACTCTGCTGGTTATGTAGGAGCTGGTGTTTCAGCTCCATAAAAATATTAAATTAACAGAAATGCTAAATACTAAGTGGTAAACACACATACAAACAAACACGCACAAACATTACTGTGATAGTATGTGAAATAGAATGTCAAATCAATAGTGTATTGGTTCCCATTGTTCCCTAAGAAGTCATAGACATGACACTAGACATTGATTTAAACTATTTTTACTAATTTAACTAATTACAGGATAGCAATCTAGGCATGAACAACATATTTTGCCACATTTCGCCAAGAAAAAATGCCCATAATGTATAGTAAAATTTTTTTATGTGGTTTAAAAAACCTAGCATCGTTTGATAATTGTTGCATGAAAAAATACCCATGGACTTCAATGTGTTTGGCAATTTTTTTGCTATTTCACTTAGCCAAAAATTCATGAAATGGCTAAAAATTTGGAAAAAATTTGCTCATCACTAGATGGCACTTTTAACTTTTAGAACCTGCTTAACCAAACAAGTTGTGGGCTGCCAACACAGGCCAGGGGACAAACCATTGGGTTCTGGTAAGAGGAGTGGAGATAACCTTTCAAGAAACTGGGGATTTTTCTTATTCTCTAACCCTGTGCCAGAGGAAGTACTGGGCAGGCGGAAGGAAGTTCTTACCACTCCTTTTGGCTGTAGTATAAACATCTGCTTCTAAGTTCGCTGTTTAAGGAGAGATTTCCTGGCCTATAATAATTATTGTAAGAAAATAACACGCGACATATTAACAATTCAGAAAGATATTTTTCTTGGAAAAAGCAATGCCCTATATTTTTTTCCATAGGAAAACAGAACTGTTCATGTGTATCACTTGTGTATTATTTAATAAGCGTTATTATTCCACTTGTGAGTTATCATTTGTACTTTTTTGTACTGGGCACCAGTACAATTGCATTTGCTCTAACTTCTCTTTATCAATTGGTGCAGGTTGATAGTGATCGGCGAATTTGTCCCATTTCGTCGAAAAATTTGCGGAAAAACTTTTAAAAACTTGTGAAACTTGAGTTTTGACACCGGCGTCAATTCCGACACTGGCGTAAACTGACGCAGGTGTCGGTATTGTCTCCGGCATTTATATTGTCAGCGATGAAAATTTGTCAGCGAAAAGCGGACGTTCGCCGAAAATTCGTGCCTGGCAAATAAATTTGCATATCACTACAGGTTAACCTTATGTTAATGATATACATTTCTAAGCGTTCCACATAGAAACTCTGTTATACTGTATTAATAGTCTTTCTTTACAGAGATGCAGCAACTATAAACAAACATTCAAAAACAAAAAAGACTTTAAAACAATACCTGGACATAGAGTCCTGCAGCGGGTCGGGTACCCTGCGGGTTGCCGGTAGAAGTTCCGCGTGCGGGTATGGACGCAGGTCGTCAGTTCTGCGATTTTGCCGGTCACGGGTCGGGCTGCGGGTCTTCTCAATAGCGATTTTTACTCCATTTTTCTGATCACGCCTAATTCCGATGATGTCACTTCTGGTTTACAATGACAGCACTTCATGTTTTACTTCTTTTTTTCCATCACACCTACTTCCGATGATGTCACTTCCAGCACTTCCTGATTCTTGATGGTTAGCGGGTTGCAGGTCCGGGATGTGGATAAGGGACTTGCGGGTCGGGTAGCGGGTCCAAGTGGGTAAGAATACGAATTGCAGGTACTGGTTGGGTATGGGTTCCAAAAAATGGACCTGCGCAGGACTCTACCTAGAAATAGAGTCACATGGGGCCCAGCTTTGGCCCAACTAGCAAACCAGCACCTGACTGACTACTGTATTCTCTCTCTGAGGGCAAGGTCACGCGTGGCGTTTTTACGCAGCTTTTTTAAAAATGTAAAGCCAAGCATAAATACGTACAAAATAAAGCCCTATTGAAAATAATGGAGTGCATACTATAGCAATTCCCACGGGGGGCTTGTGAGCCAACATCCGCCACACAATGCCAGAATTTGTGTTTTTTAACAGAAACGCCAATGCACCAAGGGAACACCATTTTATTGAACTCTATGGGATCCGCAGGTTTGGAAATACACTTTGCTGAAATTCGCTGCGTATTTTCAACATGGGTCCAAACTCTTGCGAGATTGATTTCACAAATACATATGTACGGTATTGTATGTTGGTGACATAATCGCATTGCGTATTGATGAGCAGTATGGCTACATTCTGCATATAAATTATTTTTCACTTGGCTTTTTTTTCACAAAAGTTTACTAAAATTCTTCTTAGTGGAATTGTGGGGAACGAGAAAAAACAAAAATGCATGTTGGTAAAAGAAAACTACAGGCTGCAAAATGCATATTATCATGCGTGTGTGGTTTCATCTGCGTATTTACACTCGGCCGCGTGTGTTTAAAAATGCAAAGTAAAAACACCATGTGTGACCTTGCCCTAATAGTCTCTAAAAATGGCTTAAGATGGGTAAATGATAGAATAGTTCAGTTCCTGGTACAAAGTCCATTCTGAAACACCCTACAGATACCTTGCTGCCTTCACCAAAGACATATGGATAAATAGATAACCTTTATGAAAATGAACATTTCATTGGGTTTCTAGTGCAAACTTTGAAACCTTTATGACATTAGCCTCCCCAGTAAGAAAGCCTACATGGAATCCTTACTGGATGTCACCAATGCTAAGCTGCTCTATTCACACTACAATTATAGTTCAAGCTATAGAATAGCTTTATGAATGTACTGGCCTGCCTTCCAATCATACTCAGCTATTAATATGCTACAGTTAGAGGGCTGCAGGGGTCACGAGAGTCTGAGCTTCTTTAAATCCGCTACATCTTGCTGCATGCTGGGAACACATGTGAAGCACAACTACTCCTGCTACTGCAGCAGACAAACTCCCAGCAGATGTCAGCTGTGCTAGGTCAACATTCAACCCCCTCCCCACCTCCAGCACATCTGATTACTAATGGGCTCCAGTTTGCTTGTCTGCTCCCTACATTTTTATCCTGTGCATGTTAATCATGGTATGAGCATGATCCCTGCTGTCCCTGCTGCTAGACATGAAGATACATCTTGAGTTTTAAGGGGGATTCGTGTAAGGATTAAATGTATACAGTTGTGCTCATAAGTTTACATACCCTGGCAGAATTTATGATTTCTTAATCATTTTTCAGAGAATATGAATGATAACACAAAAACGTTTCTTTTTAAATCATAATAACTAGACAAAATACCCAAATGACCCTGATCAAAAGTTTACATACCCCAGTTCTTAATACCGTGTATTGCCCCCTTTAACATCAATGACAGCTTGAAGTCTTTTGTGGCAGTTGTGTATGAGGCTCTTTATCTTCTCAGACTATAAAGCTGCCCATTCTTCCTGGCAAAAAGCCTCCAGTTCCCATAAACTCTTGGGCTGTCTTGCATGAACTGCACGTTTGAGGTCTCCCCAGAGTGGCTCAATGATATTGAGGTCACGAGGCTGAGATGGCCACTCCAGAACCTTCACTTTATTTTGCTGTAACCAATGACGGGTCAACTTGGCCTTTTGTTTTGGGTCATTGTCATGTTGGAATGTCCAAGTACATCCCATGTGCAGCTTCTGGGCTGATAAGTGCAAATTTTCCTCCAGTATTTTTTGTATTTCACCTGGGTTTTTCCTTGCATCCCAACAATTTTTCTGACAGCTGTGCTTGAAATTTTAGTTGGTCTACCTGACCGTGGTTTGGTTTCAACAGAATCCCTAATTTTCCACTTCTTAATTAGAGTTTGAACACTGCATTCCCAATTCCTTTGATATTTTTATATTCCCTTTCCTGTTTTAGTATTCAACTACCTTTTCCAGCAGATCCTTTGACAATTCTTCTGCTTTCCCCATGACTTAGAATCCAAAAAACATCAGTGCAGCACTGGATGAAAGATGCAAGGGTCTGTCAGGAGTCCAGAAAGTCACAAGCCTGGACCACACCAAGTAGAAGAGCTGAAGTCAGATGCTAAAAGTTAAAATTTTTAATTTTATTTTCCATAATCAAGAACCAAGGCCTGACGTGTTTCATGTCTACCATGGACACTTAGTCATAGGCTATCAGTGTCCTTGGTAGACACGAAAAACACATCAGGCCTTGGTTTTCAATTATGGAAAAGATAATGTAAAATTTAAATTTTACCATCTGACTTTGGCTCTTCTACTTGGTGTGGTCCAGACTTGTGCCAGCCTCCGTTGATGTTTCCTGATGTTTGCTCCCTTTGCTGAATGTCTGGGTTGTGTGCGCCCAGGCCCAATGTGTACAGTGTTAAGCCTCTCTCAATGTACTTAATGTACTTAATACACTGGTTCTCTAGCTTTATTATAAGTAGCCAAACAGCCTACACACCACCATGGGCAGTAATGGAATCAGCATCCCCCTTAAAACAGGATCTTAGATTTAAGATGTATAAATATTCTATGGATTATTTTCCTTGTAGCATCTAAGAATGTCTATTAGAACCTACTACAATCCATCTAAGGTCAACATTTACTGGGAAAACATTCATTAGTATGATCAAAATCATTGCCAAAATCATTGAATGAAATTCTATAAACGGCTGACAAAGATAAAAATCCGAGCAAGCTATTAAAAATACCGCAAAGCTACTGACAGGTTTTCTGCAGGAAAGAATAATGACATTTCCTCAGCATCAAAAGTACAGAAGAAAATGGGCCATGTGATTCAAATGCAATTTCATATAACTGTAACTGAGTAACTTTACTCTGCACTTGCAAGCCTTGGGCTATTATCTGCAGTACATTGGTTACATCCCCAGACCTATTACACTTGGTGCAGTCCCCTACATTATCTTGGAAGAAGTGTATCGATGTTATGGTGTAGCTACGCTTTTATACACAGCTGTAGGTGCCAAGTGTTCTTCATAAGCATTCGTACTTTATTTTATCTCGGATTCCTGTTTGGTTACACATTCACTAAAAGGCTGATTTATGAAATATTGATCTAGTGAACTGTGAAGGATCAGGTTTGTTTTCCTGAAAGTTTTAAACTACTCTGCTTTGAGCAGTCAAACGCCATCCTGAGCTATTGGCTGGTAGTGCTCAGCATCGTTCATCAGCAGCACTGAGCTCTAACACTTGTCTGAAAAATGATTGTATCCGAATGTGATTTGCATCAGGAAAAATGGCATATTGGAAAGGTTGTCCAACCGCTTTCTATCATTACCATAAGGTAAACATTTCCAACTGTTAATAAATTGGCCCCATAGTCTCTCACCCATTTCATGCAAACTATAATGCAGTACTAGCACTTCTCCTGATACATATGTCAAGCAGTAGTTATGATAGAGTGCCTCACCAAGCTGTACGTCCTCTCTGATACGCCTGCGGTAGGTACTCACATACCTTCACTCATGGGAATCCTTACACTTGCTCTACTTTATTTCTCACAAGCTGCTTTCATCGACTAGTCACTATAATTTATGCTCCTAGAACATCTCTTACAACCTTTGGCTCTGGGAAGGTTGGCTCCTCTCCCCATAATATATGAGGAACCAAACAGACTGATCCATCTCACTCCTCGTTAGGGATGTAGCGAACTGCCGATTTGGTGTTCGCGAACGCCGTTCGCGAACACCGGCAAAAAATGCGAACGTTCGCGAACAGTTCGTGAACTTCGAACACCCGCTAAAATCGTTCGATTCGAACGATCGAAGGATTTTAATCGTTCGATCGAACGATTTTCATTCGAATCGAACGATCGAAGCATTCGATCAAATGCTTTTCATTCGATCGAATGCTTACAATCGTTCGAACGAATGGAAATCGTTCGATTTTTAGCGGTCGAAGGAATTCGAATGGTCGAATGGTCGAACGATTTGTATTCGAATCGAACGGGAACGCAAAATGCGAACGTCGCGCGACGTTCGCGAACATTCGGCGGACGCGAACGGTCGAAGTTCGCGCGAACAAGTTCGCCGGCGAACAGTTCGCTACATCCCTACTCCTCGTCTAACGTTCGACTTTGGAGCAGTCCATGCAGTTGATTCTGTCTGGCATTTAGTCCATATTCTATCCATGGGAGCCATTACCACTGGTTTCCAGTGTCCTCTACTTTTTTTCTGGGAAACATAGAAGGGGGCACTTATTGTGGGGACCCCATTGTGCTTGATCCCTAAGTAAGGTAACACTGTTTATAGCCGATGGATGACCATAGAAAGTTTATAAAGAAGATTTGCATGCACTGAAACATGTTCACATGCTCAATTTGGGCAATAATTAGTATCGCTTGATCCCATGAAATGTAATAATATCAATACAGGTATGGAACCTGTTATCCAGAATGCTCAGGACCAGGGATTTGCTGTATAACAGATCTTTCCATAATTTTTATATTCTTACCTTGTCTACTAGAAAATCATTTAAACATGACAATAGGATTGTTTTTCTCCATTAAAGGAAAACTAAAGCTGAACTAAGGAAGTAGGGTAGAGATATTGTACATTATGTTTTGGGCTTCTGTACCAGCTCAAGGAACCACGGTCCTTTAGCAAAGATGCCCCAGTAGCTCCCCATCTTCTTTTCTGCTGATTCACTGCACATGCTCTGTGCTGCTGACACTTACTGAGCCTAAGGACTGGTGCATATACATAAATATATACAGTATATATATACACCAGCTAATAGACAGACCTCATTTTCTGATTGATTTGTGATGACCCCCCCAAGCTTAGCTTCTCAACTGAGCATGTGCGTGTCCGAAGACTCCTAACAAAATCCAAGATGGGAAACTTCTGTGACAGCTTTGATGGCCTGGACCGTTACTGCTATAGAGTTGCTGAGCCTTTAGTCTGGTTCAATATGTTCAGTATTTAGAATATGGCATTTCTAGCCATGCTAATATTTAGGATTTAGTTCTCTTTACAGGATTAATTATATTGTAGTTGGGAAGAAGAAGAAATGTTTTCTTATTACCGAGAAAAAAAGAATACATTTTTTTCAAAATTGTAATTATTTGAATAAAATGAGTCTATGGGAGTCTGTCTTCCCATAATTCGGAGTATTCTGTATAACGAGTTTCCTTGTCTCATACCTGTATCTGAAAAAATCTGGACTGACATTTTCGTTGAAAAGGGCATTTCTCTCAGAGATTAATTAGGAAGGGAAGTTTATTGATTCAGCCCCCCCCCCTATGAAGAGGCTGTATGAGATCCATTGCAGGTCTACAGGGATGAATGCAAATCCACCTAATCCTATTGTACATGTACCCCCCTGGAACTGCCATTGCCCTTTCATGTTGTGTTTTGTTATGGAAATGTTACGTTTATAAAAAAAAAAACGGGTCTGATTAAAATTGAATATTTTCTAGTACAGAACAATTCCTTAAAGTCTGGAAGACATTTTAATTCAAACTTTTCGAAAAAGGTTCTTTAAGGGGAGAACAATTTGAAGCCCTAGATTATCTTCACAGCAGCTCAGAGCAGGGGTTGTGACTTGTCTATAGCAATGAATAAATTGGCAAAGCTGTTGAGCAAACAGCTATTTATTCTGTCAAGGGTAAACACAAATCACCTTAAAGGAAAAACAAACCAAAAAAAAAAACCCTACCTCCCTACCCTACCCGCGTCAATTTTCGCAAGTTTCAGCACATGCGCAGTTGTCGCAAAACAGAAAATCGCTCCAACTGCGCATGCGCCACTTCGCCGGTCTCATTCCGAAGATTACCGAAGAGAAGAAGTTGGCTTACTTACATACTAAAAAGCAGAGCAAAGTAAATGGCAAACGTATTTTCTTGAATTAATTATTTTACGCCATTTTGTCTATGGCATAACCCATTCAAGTGAATGGCAAAAAATCCATGTGGTTCTCAAATCGTGACATTAAAAAGCAGTCCCGGATGATTGTTTTCTCCATAGTATTTTCCATTGGTCACTGGATTTCACACTGGAATTTCATTTAAAAAAATATTATGCCAAAAATCAATACAGGTATGGGATTATTATTCAGAAACACATCATGCAGACAGCTACATTTCCCATAGAAATGATTTTCTTTTTCTCTGTAATAATAAAACAGTAGCTTGTACTTGATCCCAACTAAGATATAATTAATCCTTATTGGAAGCAAAACCGGCCTATTGGGTTTATTTAATGTTTACATGATTTTTTAGTAGACTTAGGGGCACATTTACCTAGGGTTGAATATCGAGGGTTAATTAACACTCAATATTCGACTGCCGAATTTAAATCCTTTGACTTCGAATATCGAAGTCAAAGGATTTAGCGATATTTCTACAATCGAACGATCAGAGGAATAATCGTTTGATCGAACAATTAACATTTGCCTCGGTAGGTTTTAGGTGGCGAACTAGGGGGTCGAAGAATTTTTTAAAGAGACAGTACTTCGACTATCGAATGGTCGAATAGTCGAACGATTTTTAGTTCGAATTGTTCGATTCGAAGTCGAAGGTCGTAGTCGAAGGTTGAAGTAGCCTATTTGATGGTCGAAGTAGCCATATTCAACCATTCGAAAATTCAAACTATTTTTCCTCTATTCCTTCACTCAAACTAAGTAAATGGGCCCCTTAAGGTATGGAGAGCCAAATTATCCAGAAAACCCTCAGGTCTCAAGCTTTCTAGATAACAGCTCTAATACCAGTAGACACAATTAAATACACAGTGTATTATTACAGCTTAATAAGTACATCTATATCTGACAATCAAATGGAAATGTATGGCATATTGTCTTGGCTTTACAAATCAATCATCTTTAATCACAGAATTTCTTACACATAGGGGTTCCTTCATCTTACTTCGCAAAGCTATGCAATGCATGTTATTTTTTGTACATTTTTATCCTTGACAAACATTATTTAGGATGTCCATTCCATTGACTCCATTTTTTACTGAACTACATCTCCCCATGATGCAGGCCGTGGTATATGCTGGACATCACTATTTTATTAAGGTGCCTGCTTAGTAAAATAAGCATTTTCTTACAATGTGAGCTGCCAGTTAACAATTCAGGTATTTTTGCTGAATTACATGTCTATATCAGACCCTCAAAACTGTAGTTTGAAAGGAACCAGCATGATCTAGTCTTGAAAAATGCACTTGCTACAGTAAAACACAAGTATCTGGCTGTTTTTCCAGGTGGGCACTGTCTGAAACCACTATATTCATGGCATCATAAATGGAATCATTAGTCAGATAGCCCAAGGTGAATGCAGTAGGTGGGCAGCAGTGATACATTGGGATTAAAAATAGCCCTGGCATATAAAGAGCATATGCCCATTATTTGGCTGTGGGCTCTTTTCGAAGATATTCCAAGTCATTTTTTGCAGAAAAATATACAGTAGATTTAACTGTTTTCCAATTCCAAATCTTCACCGAGCTACCGATGCAGTATAACATAATGTACACACATATTATGATAACAATAACAAAAGGGAAAGAAAGACTCACCGCAAATTGCAGAAAAAGCTTAGTCCCTATATACATGCAGAGTACAATGTTCCAAATGAATTAGAGAAGAAGTGAGCAGAGGACTAGCTAGGGCAGGGTCGAACTGGGCCAGCAGGGCACCCAGACCCGCTCCCTACTTGCTGAACTGCAGCTCTCCCTACCTCTCTTCCTGGCTCCGATCACTGCCCAAGCCTCCCTTTTCGGCCCTAGTCACTGTCATGTGAAAAGATAGGCAGGTGTGGGGGGCCAGAGGGGGGTTGCAGCTGGGATGGGGGAGCAGAGGAGGGTTGTTGCTGGGGGGAGCAGAGGGTGCTTTGCGGCTAGAGGGCCCAGGGGTGGTGTGGGGGCCCCTAAGGCCTCCCAGTCCAACACTGAGCTGGGATATAACTAGTAGTTCTGTGCACAAAACTTCCTTATGTCCCTTCATTTATAATGGTGGGTGCACAGCATTAATAAGTAACTAAGAAAGACAAAATACCTGCAGGGGAATACTTATGTTCATATGTGGTCCCTGTAGTATAGTTCTGAATACAATCTAACAATAATCAGCCAATGCCCTTATATTTCATAATTATATTCCATTCATAACGCCAATTGCAATTCTAAATTCCACTCTTTCTCCATATTTGTTAGGAGTTACAGGAAAGCCTCCTCCTGTAAAACAGTCTCCCCAATCCATCAGGCTCTTTATTTACTGTGGTTACAGATTCTCAATGTTTCATAGGCCCTCCCCAAACCTGTTTTCCTAAAATAATTAAAGAAAAATTAAAAGAAAAAAAAAAGAAAAAATTTTCTGTCTCACCAATGTATCTATTGGAGCTTGTCTGGGGGAGGGGCAGAGGGTGCTGCTGACTACTGTCTTTAGAAAACAAATCCCAACCTGGTGACTCCAGTGATGTCAATGGCAGTTCTTAAGGTCGATAAAAGCTGGCGACAGGCCGATAAAAGCTGGCGACAGACCAATTCGGCAGTTTATTGGCCCATGTGTGGGGCCATCCGACAGGCTTCCCCGATCGATATCTGGCCATCTCGATTGGGCGGGTTAAAAAAATACCGGTTGGATCATGGGCGCATCTCTGCGTGTATGCGGGTCTCTACGTCTATGGCCACCTTAAATCTATTCAGTTAGGTGTTAGCTGACACTGTGAAGGTGTGATGCAGTAGTTACGGTACCACTGTGACCAGATCACACTTTCACACCTCTGTGAGTTTCAGCCAACACCTACCTGAAAAGTTCAGTAGAACCATTGTGATTGGATATTGGTAATTGTTTCCTTTAAGCGGTTGTTCACCTTCTAAAAACTTTTTCAGTTGAGTTATTTTCAGATTGTTCACCATAAACAAAGACTTTTTTTTTAATTACTTTCCATCTTTTACTTTTTACTGTTTTCCCAAAATTGAAATTTAAAGTTTAATGTTCATGTCTCTGGGGGTTAAGTCTGGCAGCTCAGTGATTCAGGAACATCCGAACTGTTACAATTTGCTACAATTAGTTGATACAATTAGTTAAAACATTTCTTAGCCGTATATGGGGAATGTTACAAACTATTGTATCAATTCAATTCAGCTTCCTCTGGATTCGCTAACAGATCAGTTTGTGGCTACTTTCCCTTACACATAAATGTTGTGTTGGTGGTTGAATGCAAGTTTTTTTCTCAACCTCAGCTACTATTATATAGTGTTACTTTGAAACTGTAGTTAAAAAGGCAGATGCTGTTTTTTTGTATACAGTATTTCTGCATTATACTTTCTATACAGTATATAAGATCTCCCATAAATGACAGCTAACATATACCTTGTATGTGAAAGTAGACCAATAAACATGCTTTAATGTTAAATAAACCAATCATTGGCTCGGATTTCCAGTAATGTGCATGAACTGAACTTTTTCTATCATTTTGATAATAAGAGAGTGTTGTGAATATTATTTTCAAAATATTCTGGGCTTCATCCGGTACGGCAAGTGAGAAATGACTTAGTACTTAACAATGCCGTCTGTGGCAGATTTCATATTGGAAAACCACTAGTGATGTAACATTAGACTTAGCCTACCCAAACAAAAGATCACACTCTGCCAGGGCCGCCAGCGTGGGGGACAAGTGTCCTGGGCCCAGGCATGAAGGGGGGCCCGGCAGTGCTGCAGTTTTGAAAGAGCTGGTCCCCCTTGTGAGTGCTGAAGCCGTGCGGGCATTTTGGAAGTCACGAGCAGCCGAAATGTGGAAGTGCCGAAAAGCCGAACAGCAGAAGGACCCAAAGCCAAGGAAACAGCTGAAGTCCTGAAGTGGCAAAAAGACCCAAAGTCACGAAAACAGCCGAAATTGAAGTCCTGAAGAGGTGAAAAGACCCAAAGTCATGAAAACAGCTGAAATTGAAGTCCTGAAGAGGCGAAAAGACCTGAAGTCACTAAAACAGCCGAAATTGAAGTCCTGAAGAGGCGAAAAGACCCGAAGTCACGAAAACAGCCGAAATTAAAGTCCTGAAGCGGCAAAAAGACCCAAGGTCACTAAAACAGCTGAAATTGAAGTCCTGAAGAGGCGAAAAGACCCAAAGTCACGAAAACAGCCGCAATTGAAGTCCCAAAGCAGCGAATTGCCAGCTTAGTAATGTCAATAGTAATTCTAAAGCCTAGTAGTAACACACTAACCAAGGGCAGGGCTTGCATTAGAAGTTTACCCACAGTATAATTCCATATCATTCTGCCTGAGCCCACCTATTTATGTCCTCAATCCCTGCTCTCATTACAGCCAGTTCAACTCTTGGGGAGTTATTTATCAAAGTCCGAATTTATCTCAATATTTTCAGATCTGTTTTTTTTTCGCTTATTTATTATTACATTTTCCCGAAAATTTGTTTTGCTTGAAAAAATCAAATTTTCATGATTTTTTGGATTTTTCATCTAAGTTTCTGAATTTTCTATGAAAAATCTGAATTCTTATGTTTTTTGCCTGAAAACTTCGGGATATTGCACGAAACTCAGCGCACATCAAAAAAACATTGGGACTGCTCCCACTGACTTATATGCAACCTCGACGGGTGCAAGATGCCAAATTTTTATGTTTAGACTTTTCCATCCTCTGGGTTTCCTATTTTATTTTATACTAAAAAACACAAATTTTTCGATTTTTTGGCATTCGGAGTTTAGTAAATAACCCCCTAAGTCTCTAGAAACCACCACTACCCAGTCATCACTAGTGATGGGTGAATCTATCCCGTCCGAAAAATCTGCGAAACGGTGAAAAATTCGCAACACACATTGAAGTCAATGAGAGTCAAAATAATGTTTATGTGCGACAATTTTGAAATAAGCCACAATTTGCGTGACTATTTTGTCCAAATGCATTAAATAACTTTTCAATTTGTTGTCATTATTTATTGTTTTTAAATTATTTGCCTTCTTCTTCTGACTCTTTTCAGCTTTGAAATGGGGGGGGGGGGGTCACTGACCCCTTCTCAAATGAAAGCTCCATAAGGTCACAAATGCATTGTTATTGCAACTTTCTGCTACTCACCTTTCTGTTGAGGCCCTCTCCTATTCATATCCCAGTCTCTTATTCAAATCAGTGTGTGGTTGCTAGGTTCATTTGTACCCTAGCAACCAGATTCCTGATATTGCAAACTGGAGAGCTACTGAATAAAAAGCTAAATAGCTCAAAAACCCCAAGTAATAAAAAATTTAAATCAATTGCAAATTGAATAAGAATATCACTATCATTATCATACTAAAATTGAACTCAAAGATGAACAACCCCTTTAAGGTATATTACAGCCCATTATAACCTGTAGGTTTTTCTCATCCTTTCATTTTTGACAACAATGCCTGCCTGTAAAGTAAGTTGGAATAACTGTTCCTTGTCTGTATATTTTTATTTTTAAAAGGAAGATGCAATATCGCTTGCCTTTGTACGCCCCAGTTTCCATAGACAGCAATAGAAGATCACCCCAAGGCATTGTAAATCCATTGAATTGCAGTTTAATTGTAGTCTATGTATTATTGTATCTCACTCCCACAGAGTATATATGATCTCTATCTCCTATGTCTACTAGGGTTGCCACCTCTCCAGTTTTGACCCAGACAGCCCGGTTTTTTGAAGGACTGCCCAGGACAAAACTGCCTGCCCAGTTTTCCAAATTAGGATCCCCTATGACTGACGCGGAGATCAGCCTATCACCCCACCCCTGACATCACAGCCCCACCCCCATTGTGCCCCGCCCCCTGCCCGGATTCAACCAGACCAAAAGATGGCAACCCTAATGTCTACTGAAAGGCAAATAAATGGAAAGGAGGCCATTTTAAAATAAGCAGGCATGCCATCATATTATTCATCAGGCGGATTTACCTTTTCTATTATTAGAATGGGTTTTTACCAAGATGTATGTTTGTTACATGACCTTTCGTGCTGCACTTATATTTTATTTTCCAAGGTTAGTCATTTTTCTTAACATAACATGTTCCCTGTTGTTCTTTGGAATGTCCTTGGGTTGTTGCAGTAAAAGAAGGTCTATACTTTTTGCTCACATATAAAATGTGTCTAAAATGATTTATATGCATGGGTTTTTGTGTTCCTTAGCGATGAGCGTTTTTTTCGGCAGCCATAGGTTCCACATTTCACCAAGTGTGAATTTTTTTCATGAAACTGCGGCATAAATTCGCCATTGGAAAAATTCACAGGGGAAAGATCAGGCGAGGAAAAAACGCTATTATAAAAATTAACACTATTGACTAATGAATTAGGATAAAAAAGTCGCCATAAGAAAAAACGCCTATTACCTTTAATGCATTTGGAGCGAGAAAAATTGTTGTGCGTGTAAGAAATTGCTGCGCATAAAAAAAATTGACACCCATTGACTTCAATGCGTTTTGTCAATTTTTTTGCTGTTTCGAAAATTTTTCAGCGAAACAGGACAGATTCTCTCGTCATCACTAGTGTTCATTTAAAGAAATGTTGGTGCCCCTAACAAAGGCACAAAAAAATACTTTCCTTTCGTCTGTTTATTTTAAATGTGCATTTATTACATTGCTGTTACATAAGGGAGGCGGGTTAGTATGGCATTTCTAAAGGAAAAAAGTCTATATAGATTCTGCAGACAACGGGGTGTATTAAGTATAGATAATTCACATTAAAATATTTGGATTGTGCTCTTCACAACAGTTAGTTAAAGACTCCACATATTTTATATTTGCCAAAACATTTCACTGCAAGAAAACCCCTTAGAAACCCCTTTAATAGGCAGAATGTTTCTGGTCTGTACAGAAAATAGGAACGCAATTATAGACTTCTTCGAAGAGAAAAGAAATATGAGAAAGAATATGAAGATGAGATCCTTTAACCAGAAACCTATTATTCAGAAACCTCTCCCACAGAGTTTATTTAAAAAAATTAAAATGAGCGCACACTATTTTAAATAAATAAAAAAATGAAAAGTTTAGTTCAGAATATGAGAATACATCAGAATATGAAAACAGAAGGGAGACTGATGAGAAAGCAAGGGACAGCAGAAGCGTCAAGTAAATAGAGAGTAGAAATGAGCAAGAAATTCTATGTACTGTGTATGGATGTGGATCTGTGCAACAAGCCCTTGATGGCAGTTGTCTTACAAAATCTAAAAGTTGGGCAATGCTGAAAAAGTACTATACCTCCTATCACCCTCTATTATCCCAACTTCTACTATAGGCACCATCTCTCTCTAATATACCTGCTATCCCACAGCCACACTCCCTTCCCAGAGACTATTATCCCACTGTTACTATAGACACCATCTCTCCCTACTATACCTGCTATCCCACAGTCACACTCCCTTCCCAGAGACTATTATCCCACTGTTACTATAGACACCATCTCTCCCTACTATACCTGCTATCCCACAGTCACACTCCCTTCCCAGAGACTATTATCCCACTGTTACTATAGGCACCATCTCTCCCTACTATACCTGCTATCCCACAGTCACACTCCCTTCCCAGAGACTATTATCCCACTGTTACTATAAGCACCATCTCTCCCTACTATACCTGCTATCCCACAGTCACACTCCCTTCCCAGAGACATTTATCCCACTGTTACTATAGGCACCATCTCTCTCTACTATACCTGCTATCCCACAGTCACACTCCCTTCCCAGAGACTATTATCCCACTGTTACTATAAGCACCATCTTTCCCTACTATACCTGCTATCCCACAGTCACACTCCCTCCCCAGAGACTATTATCCCCACTGTTACTATAGACACCATCTCTCCCTACTATACCTGCTATCCCACAGTCACACTCCCTTCCCAGAGACTATTATCCCACTGTTACTATAAGCACCATCTCTCCCTACTATACCTGCTATCCCACAGTCACACTCCCTTCCCAGAGACTATTATCCCACTGTTACTATAAGCACCATCTCTCCCTACTATACCTGCTATCCCACAGTCACACTCCCTTCCCAGAGACTATTATCCACTGTTACTATAGGCACCATCCTACCCTACTATACCTGCTATCCCACAGTCACACTCCCTTCCCAGAGGTTACTATCCCATTGTTACTATAGGCACCATCTCTCCCTACTATACCTGCTATCCCACAGTCACACTCCCTTCCCAGAGACTATTATCCCACTGTTACTATAGACACCATCTCTCCCTACTATACCTGCTATCCCACAGTCACACTCCCTTCCCAGAGACTATTATCCACTGTTACTATAGACACCATCTCTCCCTACTATACCTGCTATCCCACAGTCACACTCCCTTCCCAGAGACTATTATCCACTGTTACTATAGGCACCATCTCTCCCTACTATACCTGCTATCCCACAGTCACACTCCCTTCCCAGAGACTATTATCCCACTGTTACTATAGGCACCATCTCTCCCTACTATACCTGCTATCCCACAGTCACACTCCCTTCCCAGAGGTTACTATCCCATTGTTACTATAGGCACCATCTCTCCCTACTATACCTGCTATCCCACAGTCACACTCCCTTCCCAGAGACTATTATCCCACTGTTACTATAGACACCATCTCTCCCTACTATACCTGCTATCCCACAGTCACACTCCCTTCCCAGAGACTATTATCCCACTGTTACTATAGGCACCATCTCTCCCTACTATACCTGCTATCCCACAGTCACACTTCCTTCCTAGAGACTATTATCCCACGGTTACTATAGGCACCATCTCTCCCTACTATACCTGCTATCACACAGTCACACTCCCTTCCCAGAGACTATTATCCCACTGTTACTATAGACACCATCTCTCCCTACTATACCTGCTATCCCACAGTCACACTCCCTTCCCAGAGACTATTATCCCACTGTTACTATAGGCACCATCTCTCCCTACTATACCTGCTATCCCACAGTCACACTTCCTTCCTAGAGACTATTATCCCACGGTTACTATAGGCACCATCTCTCCCTACTATACCTGCTATCCCACAGTCACACTTCCTTCCTAGAGACTATTATCCCACGGTTACTATAGGATGCCTGCATAGTTGAGAAAAATATGTGGCGTTGAAGTGTCCAGTGTGTTCAAATCTATCTACTTCTGTTGACTCTACTTTGTATGAACCCAGAATAGGTGCCCATGTTTGGACCCTTTTAAAGCAGCTCTGCCCTTTAAAATATTTCTAATTTTTTTGCTTGTTTACTGTATCCTAAAGTAACACCTTTTTACATGAATCATAAAACTCCTGACATAGCGTTTTTCTATTTTGTTTAAAATATTAGTGTGTTAGTGTATGTAAAACAATATGTACACCATGTACTGCATAGAAAAAAAAACTTCAAGGAAAAGAAAATAGTTTGTATTAGTAACATTTATTTTTATCGGATTCTTAGAGAAGTAGTTCCCTTTAAACAAAGGCTCAGCACACTGAGCTCTCAAGCACAGTCTAATGTAATCTGTACTTTGCCACCTTCACATACCTAATTAGGATTTCTTACCACGTACAGTATTAAGCACAATAACTCAACAAGAGAGCATTTAGGCTTAAAGGATTCAAGGATTCAAATCCTCAGCTGGAAGCCAGCGTGGTTCAATGTGTTACAGCTTGTACAAGAACCACTTACCCTGTTACCAAAATAAAAGCCTGGACTAGCTATAATGAGAAGGAATTTTAGCCATAGTGTGACAGTATAGTATTTCTATGGGTTATACAGTATATATATATATATATAAATACACACAATATACTGTACATTCATTTTGTATATGTTTACCGAGTTCCGGTGATTTAATTCTCTGTGTAATGTGCTATAGAGAAGTTCTCTTCAGTCCAAAGTAATTGAAAGTAGCATTACTTATATATAGAGAATTTATTTTTTGAGGGTAAGTAATGTAGATGCAATGAACTAATAGGGTATAAGTAGTATAAACAATGGATAAATCCCTCTCATTTTTTGCTTTTACTGGTCACCTTTATGTCTGGGCAGGGGAAAATGTTGTTTGTTCATAAACAGCTACAGGCATGGGATCTGTTATGCAGGATGCTTGGGGCCTGGGATTTAAGGTAAGTTGGATCACCATTCCTTAAATGGGCTAAAAAACATTTAAACATTAATTGAACCCAATATTGTTTTGTTTTGTCTCCAAGGATTAATTGTATCTTAATTGGGATCAAGTACAGTGTAGTTGTGTAATTGCAGACAAAAAGGATATATGTTTTAAACATTTTAATTATTTGGATAGGAGGGAGTCTATGGGAGAGAACCTTCCCGTAATTTGGAGTTTTCAAGATAACAGGTTTTGGGTTAACGGATCCCATACCTGTATTATTACCTTGTATTTTAGAGTGCAGAGTATTGAGCTCGTCGAAGCAATCTACCTATACCTCTTACTAGATTTTTATAGAACGGAGAACTTGGCTGTTGCCTGATTTTATATTGTCACTCAGGATACATTGACCCTATTTGGTTGCCTTTTTATTCATCATAATACAATTATTAGCCGGCAGTAACCCTTACAGCCATTATTCTGTGTATAAGGTACCTGTGTAGTACGACGTGTCCATGGGGGGGAATGAATCTCTACATGGGGAATGAAGCAGAACAAACATAGTTACCTATGCATATACCTATGCACATAAAGCACATCCATATTTTGTCTGCCCCTATATATTTAAGGGGTGGTTCAGTTTTCAGTTATCTTTTAGTATGTTAGAGAAGGACTAATTCTAAGCAACCTTTCAATTGGTCTTCATTTTTCCTTTTTTATAGCTTTTATTTGCTTTTTTTCTTCTGATTCTTTACAACTTTCAAATAGGGGCCACTCATCCCATCTAAAAACAAATGCTCTGCAAGGCTACAAATGTGTTGTTACTGCTACTTTTTATTACTCATTGTTCTATGCAGGCCTTCTCCAATCAACAGTATATTCCAGTCTCTTCGAATCAGTGTATGATTGCTAGGTTTATTTGCACCCTAGCAACCAAACTGAAGAAACTGGGGAGCTGCTAAATAACTCAAAAACCCCAAACAATAAAAAATTAAAAACAATTGCAAATTGTCTCAGACTATATCTCATATTAAAAATGGATTTAAAGTTGAGCACCCCCTTTAAGCAACTATCTAGTACTACTAATTCTTATTTCTGTAGGAAGGAGCACCTGCCACTGACAGATGTATAATGGCTAACTGAGGGGACAGATAATCTAATTTTGTAATCTAGTTTTGGAATTTTGGTACTTTCTGAAATGTTTCTCCTTACATTTAAATGCACCCTTCCATAGCAAGAAAAACTCAAGCAGGGCATATATATAATGCGTGTTAATTGCTATGTGAAGGGTTAGGGTGCACAGTACAATAAATGTGTGCAATCCGCTACCTTTTTTTGGTCTTTGCACCCTGCCCTGCACTTAAAGGGGCAAATTTACTAACCTCTAGTGATGGGCGAATTTATTCGCCAGGCGCGAATTTGCGCAATTCGCCGCCATCGAATAAATTTGCGAAACGCCTGCGAAAATTCGGCGTAAAAAACGGGCGCCGGCGTAAAAAACGAGACGCCGGCGCGTTTCGCGAATTTTTTGCAGTTTTGCGAATTCCGCGCGAAATTCGCGAATTTTTCGGCGAAGCGAAACGGCGCAAATTCGCCCCTCACTACTAACCTCCAAAAATTCGCCAGCAACGGCTTCACTCACATCGCAACACTTCGCCAGGCATAGATTCGCTAGCGTTTTTTGGGACTTAGAAAAATCTCTCTATTGTACTTCGCCTGGTCTGTAGAGGCGAAGGCAAGTCTGGCGCAAGAGGTAACTTTCAGTAAAATCCGCATCATAGTGAATTTGCTCAGTTATGTCCATTCTCCAGCGCAAATTCGCCTGGCGCTAGGGAGCGTTAATTCGCTAGGGAGCGAAGTACCGCTAGAGTTACGCCAGTGAGCATTAGTAAATAGGTGAAGTACCGAAATGATGTCACGCTGGCGAATTTTCGCCTGCGTTAGTCACTTCGCTCTTTAGTAAATCTGCCCCAAAGAGTTATATATAAAAGAGTATATTTTAACAATTTCTATCGTCTGCATGCTCTATTAGAAGTTTTCCAGTAGATTTTTAAAGAAAAGTTATGCGTCTGAATAGAGTTATTCACAGGGGTGTGTGTGGGACATTTACAATGTGAGACAAACAAGCAGATACCTTTATTAATAAAAGGGTAAATAATACAATGGTGGAAAATTTATATTGAATTTAGGAGCTAACAAGATTATCAGGGATGTGCTGGGAGTATTTAACCATAGATAAACCATCCCCAATAGATAGATGTCATATATAAAAATTTTAAGCCGCGACAGTTCAGCTTTAGGAATATATTTAGCCGTGAAATCATATCCACATGGAGTTGTTAACACGTTTGGTTTTGAGCCATTTTTCAAGGTAATATAATAGCGCTGCCTCTTTATGGAAGAGACTCATGAAACGTCCGGTGGGGACTGAGCAAAAAAAACAGCAGAGGAAATGGACAAAGTTGTTCGACATTGTTAGATGGACAACAATACTCCAATTTCTACTGGACTGAAAACCTTTAAAGGGAAAACTATAGCCCAGAACACTGTGGTTCTCTATAAAGATAAAACATATAAAAGAAGAATTCAACCCGTAATAAAAAAAAAACCCTTCCCCTTCCCCCGGGTAGACCCCCCACCCTCCTCCCCCCCAGCCCACCTGCCCCCCTGGGCAAATGCCCCTAATTTTTTACTCACCCTTCCTTGAAGATTCTGGCCTCGGAGTTCACAACATTTTCTTCTTCTCCGGTAATCTTTGTGTATTGACGGCATTTTCGTTTGTGTATTGTGCATTTGGAGTAAATTTCCAGTCCCGAACCACATGCGCTGAAAGTCACATACAAATTGGTTTGGGACTGGAAATGTACTCCAACTGCACATGTGCCGAAACTTCTGAAAAAGACAGAAGAAAGAAGTTGGCTGCCGTGAAAAACGCTGTCAATACACGAAGATTACCGTAGAAGAAGATGGCTGCAGTGAATTCCGAGGCCAGAATCTGCACGGTGGGGTGAGTAAAAAATTAGGGGCATTTGCCTGGGGGGCAGGTAGTCTGGGGGGGGTTTATTACGGGTTAAATTCTTCTTTAAAGTGGACCTGTCACTCAGACATAACAAGCTATATAATAAAAGTCCTTTTTGAATTAAACATGAAATCCATTTTTTTTTATATTAAAGCATTCATAGCTGTTGTAAACTAATTTAAAAATCTCAGCTGTCAATCAAACATTGTCTGCCCCTCCTCTATGCCTTAAGGTGGCCATACACGGGCCGATAAAAGCTGCCGACAGACCGAGTCGGCAGCTTATTGGCCCGTGTATGGGGGCCCCCGACGGGCTTCCCCGATCGAGATCTGGCCGAAAGTCGGCCAGATCTCGATCGGATGGGATTAAAAATCCCGTCGGATCGCGGCCGCATCTGTTCGTTGATGCAGTCCCGCGATCCGACCGCCCGTTTGGCGAACGCTAGGATCCGATCGTTGGGCCCTAGGGCCCACGATCGGATCAGCCCGATATTGCCCACCTCAAGGTGGGCATATCGGAGGGAGATCCGCTCGTTTGGCGACATCGCCAAACGAGCGGATCTATCCGTGTATGGCCACCTTTAGGCATAGAGGAGGGACAAGCAATTACTTTCACTTCATTACTTTTCACTTTCCATTCAGCACTTCCTAGATGTCACTGCTCTCCCCACATTCCCCCAGTTCTCTTAACCATTTAATTGTGTAGCCAGGGCCTGGGGATGGACATCAGGTCCCCCATTCTGGTGCACAAACAAGATTTTGAGATGATGCAAGGCTTGTCTTAATAACAGTGTCCACAAAATGGCACCTGCCTGCTTGTTATAATTATGAATTCCCAGACTGATGGAAACAAGATTCAAATAATTTAAACAGTGTAATTAAAGTTCATTTGCTTGACTAATGTGATAAAATAGGATTTGGAATAATTTTTTAGGGTGACATGTCCCCTTTAAATAGTTCATATGGATATGGATCGTATAAAGAAAGCCTTTGAAAAAGCCCATGAATACTTTTCTAATATTATGTGCCGTTGGATAATTCCAGTTAGCCGGTGAATGGACAGAGCTGTGTATTTTAGTCCCATCCTATCAGGGCTGAACCAGGGATAGGCAGAATAAGCACCTGCATAGAGCGCACCATTGGTTTTGCCCACCTGTACTACATATATATATATATATTGCACTTAGTGCTTCTTGCACTTCTGATTGGATGCTAAACCACATTTCGTTACCCTTTATTTATACATGTGTAATGACAATAAAGTTGAATCTAATGTAAAATATGAGAATATTTGAAAATATTTGAAAACAATGACTTTGATAAAGTTACCAGTGCTCATTTATGAACACAAAAACGAAACTCTGAAGTGCATGCTGAAATGTACACCTTTAGACCCTCTATGCCACAGGGATGATTTAAAACCATAGGTGCCAAATTGGACCAGTGTAGTTGCCCATAGTAACCAATATAGTCATTAGTTTTAATCAGTCTAGAACTAGTTATAAAATTAAAGCAAAGATCTGATTGGTTGCTACGGGCAACTGCAGCACTTTAGCACCTATGTCAGTAAATCATACCTATGGAGTAGAGACTCTTCAGATCCATATGATTAAAATAATAACACGAACGAATTAACTACTGAATCTTACAATATACTAATATGGACATCTAAGCCATTCCGGGCAAATTAGTGAATTCAAATAAATTATGTCAGGAAAGTAGGAAAAAAAATCATGTTTTAATTTCTCTGGATGCACATTGGTCTGGTTGCCATATTGATGACATCACTAGATGAGTAGCCTCTCCACCTGTCATTGTCCGTGCTCAGGACATTGATGAATGAGCACAATAACATTTTGGGAGTTTTTTTTAACTCCCATAACTTCGAAATCCGAATAAAAAAAAGACCAAACAAAATTTATTTAAAAAAAATCTAAGTTTTTTTCTGCGGGTGAATAGGCTGTATTCGATCATTCAAATTCAAATCGAAGTAAGATCGTATTCGATCGAATTCCATTCAAGGTATTTTCAAAAAAAAAAAACTTAGATTTTTCAAAGTCCACCATTTGAATGCAAATAGGTTCTAGGAGGTCCCCTATAGGCTAAAACAGCAATGCAGCAGGTTTAAGATGGCGAATGGTTGAGGTTTTCAAGAGAAAGATACTTTTTGATATTCGAATTCCCTAGTCGAAGTACACAAAAATCCTCTAAATTCAAATTTTATAACTTCGAATTATAACCCCTAATAGTTGTCCAATTGATGTGATTGTTTGAACTAGTACCTGAAAAGTAAGATAAGCCATAGCTCCCAGTCCGATCATAAAATTGAATTCTGCTATAATGTTGTAGCCCACATTCTTGTAGGAGCTCTAATAGGCAAGGTGACGTATAGTATCTTTTAAAAAGAGATCCACTTCAGGATTTCATTTGTTTTGGTCATAACAATGGCATATAGTGTCTTTTAAAAGAGATTTACTCTCAAGAACTAGCTCATTAAAAGGCAAAGGTAAGTGGTAATTCAGCATTGCTGAACCTTCCTGCAACTGAGCTTGATTATGATATATTAGGGGCAAGATATAAAAAGACTGTCTTCACAAGAATGCTATTTTATTGAGAATTGAGTTGTATTCTGCTATTCTTACCTGGTCTTAAAACGTTTCATTTTCTGCAATATAAAGTGCAGGTTTTAAAAACATTTTCAAGTATTGACTTTTTAACCTTTTCAGACTTGAAATACCATATATGCTTTGTGGGGTTTTTTTTACCCATGAATGTCTGCATTTTCATTTTTGCTTGTCCTGGGTAAAACAAATAAAAAAAAAAGTATTAACTTTGACTATACCCCCAACATGGTGAAGTGTAAAAAAAACAAGAGTTTTGTAACAATGGATTTTATCTGGTAGTTATAAGGGGTCATTTACTCACAAAAATGGACACAACGGAGAGAACATATTGATGCAATTCATAAACATGGCTGCCAATTAGTGATGGCTGTTTAACTTTGCCAAAACATTTGCAAAATCCCCCAAAAAGTATCTAAAAGGCATATTTTCACTGAAATTTGCCAAAATCATTGTGACTCACAATTTTTTTTTTTTTTTGCAAATCAAAATACATGGAGATTTCCACTAATGGTTTTCCAGTGCACAAAAAAAAATAACCTTTTGTTTTTCTAGTAAAACACATTGAGAAATTCTAATTATGAAGCTGGTGTTTTTCCTGTTTCCTGTTTTTTCATTGAAGCAAAAGCCATGGAAAAAAAAGGTCATAATTCCGTTGGTATTTTCCTCCATTTTTTCAGTATAAAAAAAATATATTTTTTTTACCGCACAATTCTACTACAGATTTTGGAAATGAATTTGGAAAATAATTACAGCTGAAAAAATTGTGCATTTTACCTTTCTACTGTACTAGGCTACTTCCACCCTAGAACTGGAGTTACACAGGGTTTCCACAACAGGTTGCATTGATAGATGCACCAGACTTGAACCAGATGCAAAAGTTATTCTGAAGGGTGGCACCTAAAATGTGCAGTTTGCATCGGACTTGTATCAGAACACAAGCAAAATTGTGTTCAATTGATGCATGGGGTGCAAGTGTGGTGGGTGCAGCTCAGAGCAAGAACACAGTTACACTAGAATTATGGGGAAAAAACAATGCGTTATAGATAATAATTAAATTGTACTTTGCACACCGTGCTGGTAAACAAACCCTATAATGACTGATGAGGATGGATTTTACATGAGCTCCATCCATTACAATAAAAGGATAATTTAAGATTTTAATTCTAAAGAAAAGTTGTTAAAGAAAAAGATGGTTTTGTTTATAATGAGCAAGAGGTATAGAAGAAAAATGCAATAAATTTGTATAGAAAACTCTTAAGGACCTACTGACCACAGAAGCTTCACAGATAATAGTTGTCTTTAAGATAAATGAGATTTCACCTTAAACATGAGCTTACAGAAATAGTCATATTTAATGCCCATGTATCATGGAATACATGGGCAGATAGAGCAGAGAGTTCATAAACGTAAATAACTGCTGATAATGATTAGTGATGGGCGAATAAATTCAGCTGGCGCGAATTCGTAGAGAATTTCTGTGTTTTGCCGTCGGCAAATAAATTCGCAAAACTGCGGAGAAAATCTGCCGCATCAAAAAAATGTGGGTGTCTGTCAGAATAGACACACTCATATAAATTGTCACGTGTCAAAATTATTCGGACGTCCATTGATTTTAATGCATTTGGACAAAATAAGCACGCGTATAAAGATTGTTGCGGGCAGGGCCGGAACTAGGGGTAGGCAGAAGAGGCACCTGCCTAGGGCGCAACGAAAGGAGGGCGCTGGGCAGGTACCCGACTTTTGCCTACCCCTAGTCCATGTTCGCTGCTCCTCCCACTCCTCGAGCGCTCCTCCCCGCCTCCCTCCCCTCGCTTTACCCCATCTCCCCAGTCACTTTCCCCGCCTCCCTCCCCTCAGTCACTTTCCCCGCCTCTCACCGCTCCCCTCGGTTGCTTTGCTCTGCCTCCCTGCCTCCAGCGCTGTAACACTCTCCCCTCCGGCGTTGTGCGCATGTGTGCGCACAATGTTTTCAGGAGCGTGCACGTCCGCGCGAGCGATCGCGGAGGGGAGCACGGAGGAGAGCGTGGAGGGGAGCACGGAGGGGAGCATGGAGGGGAGCGCGGTGGCCACCCGGGATGCCTAGGGTGCCCGGTTGGCTTGGCCCGCCACTGGTTGCGGGCACGGAATTGCCGTGTGTCATAGTAATTTTGACGCCCATTGACTTGATAGCGTTTCGCAAATTTTTCAGTTTCACGAATTTCTCAGGAAATTCTAAAATTTTTTGGCAAATCAAAACGGCCCAAATTCACCAATCAATAAAATGATTATAACATATTATATTTGCAAACACATGTACATGCATATTTGTATTTTTTATATCAATTACAGACTGAAGCAGTGTGTGTATATGGGCCAGAGATCTTAAACCTATTTATATGTATATATTTATACACTCAACCTCACTTCAGTATTGCAATAAAGATGCTAATTAATGCACACAAACGTATTATCCAACATACAGTACCTTAAAGTCATGATGAAAATTGAGAACTACAGATATCGCCTCATTTGTAGAATACAGTAGCCAGTTTTTCCACACAAGAAATGAGTAGCCATTCATCTTTCAAATTAGTATTCTTATACTATATAATATTTGGCAAATGTGAGATATCGTTAGCTATCATGGCATCACGTTTTTAACATTTCTTGTTGAAATCTTCATTTGTTATTTATTGTTTCTGCTCCGTCGGGGGAAAGAAGTAATAAATCAAATACAAATATCGAGATAAAATATATTTATGTCAAATGGAAGGTATTAGACTCTGAGCTGTATGTAGGGAAACCTTTTTCAACCCCCTGGTTAAATTCAAGGGTATCATTTATTATGGTGTAGCAACCGTTCTTTATATGTTAGTTGGTATTTTATATCATTGGGTTTATTGCGGTGTTATTAATGAATATTAAGAGATTAAGAGAACATAGGGTAAACCAATGGAACTATAAGGTCATTTCGGTAATCAGTATAAAACATAGTTCACCTTCAGATTTATCAAGGGTCGAATTAAAAAAGACCAACCGAAATCTATTTAAAAAAAACAACACATTTTTTAAATTCAAGTGAATAGGCTCAAATTCGATTTGAAGTATTTTTAAAAAAAAACAGCAAATGACTCCAAATAGGTTCTAGGATGTCCCCCATAGGCTAAAACAGCAATTCGGCAGGTTTTAGATGGCAAATAGTCAAAGTCTAATTTTTTCAATTCAAATCAAATTTGGACTATTCCCTAGTTGAAGTACACTAAAATTAGCTTGAAATTCAAATTTAAAAATTAGATATTTCAATTTGACCCTTGATAAATCTGCCCCTTAATATGATGTAGAGGGTGATATTCTGAGACAATTTGCAATTGATTTTAATTTTTTTGTATTTGTGTTTTTTTGGGTTATTTAGCTTTTTTATTCAGCAGACTGAAGCAATCGGATTATTAGGGTCAAAATTACCCTAACAACCATGCATTGACTTGAATAAGAGACTGGAATATGAATAGGAGAGATATAGAAAGCTGAGTGATAAAAAGTAGCAATAACAGTAAATGTGTAGCCTTACAGCGCCTAAGTTTTTTTTTTTTAGATTTGATAAGCGACCTCCCATTTGAAAGCTGGAAAGAGTTAGAAGAAGAAGGTAAATGATTTTAGAAACTATAAAAAAAAAATGAAGACCAATTGAAAAGTTTTACAGCAAATTTTACAGAATGTTTCTTCTTCTGCCAGAATTTCCTTCACCACCTTAGACCTGGTTAACTGATAGGATGAAGCTACATCCTCCTCAATCTTATGTCAGTGACTTCATATCCTGTATGCCGAAAAGTCATAAAAGTTCTAAAAAACGCTGGATTTTTTTATGTTTTAAAACAGGATTGCCTTCAAAAGTACTGACTATTAAAGATTTTTGTAAGTGACCACTTCAAACATTTCCACCAACATCTCTAATAAAGACTTATTGTCACGTTCGGCACCCTATATCCAGAACCCAAGATAAGCTCCCTGGTCACTGCTATCACTTCTGCTTCTAACCGCCGCCTTTCACCTCGGGAGGAGCCCTTGGCTAATCGGATGCCGTTAGGTCTTATTTGAGAGAGGAGCAAAGCTAACGGTTCTGGACGAGCTAAGGGGTAAGATCGTCTCACCAGGATACTGGAAGGAAGAACACACCAGGAACAGGCGGGCCCGGCCAGCACAAGCAGAGAATCGTCAGACAGGCCGGAATCAGGATAGGAAAGAGTAGAATAGTCGGTGAACAGGCAAAGGTCGGATTGGAGAGGTCAGAGTAGTCACAAGCAGGCAGGGTCAGGATTGGAGAGGTCAGAGAAATCAGGCAGGCAAAGGTCAGGATTGGAGAGGATCAGAATAGTCAGAAAGGCAGGCAAGGGTCAAAACCAGTAATAACAATTAGAACTAGGCACCTAGGAACTTACAAATAGAACCTAACAACGGGCAATGCGTTAAACTACAAGGCCCCTTTAAATAGTTTACATTTTGCACCATTGCGCAATGACGTCATCACGCCGGCGCATAACCAAGGGAGCGCCGGCCGCACGCACCATAGAAGAACTCGCGCTGGAAAGATACAGACGCATGCAGCGGCGTCCCCTCATGCCAACAAGTGGACCACTAGACCACCAGGGTAACTATTCGTTACACTTATATATGACCTATATGTACCCGCCCTATTCAGATTGACCTAAGCGTAAGAGTACTAATGAAGAACGAGCGCTAGCGACAGTTCACTACGAAATGCTTGCGCTGACCAATTATCACTAGCAAAACTTCGCCATCGTTTGCCTGTTGAGATGCAACTTCGCATTTTAGTGAATTAGGGCACTGGTATAAATTTACATCTGATAAGGTGGAGCGAAGTGTGGTGGATCGTTCGCTGCCGAATATTCGCCCTTTGGTGGATTTGCCCCATGTGTCCCCATATTTATATATTGTTTCTTATGTAAAGTTCAGTACATCTGTGTGTAATTTTTTTTTCTTAGAGGGAGTTTCCATATTCTCCATATACCTTGGACACAGTAGACCAAGGTGTCTCGCAGTTGCCCAGTCTCTCCCACAAATACTTCGTAGGGATTCCAAGTTTGCCTAATCCCCAATAGGCAGGTGCCCTGTTTATGCTAAAGTGTAACCCTGCCCTGGAAGTTAGTGCCAGGAAAGGGTTAAATATATTTTTGCTATTCTTAGATCATTTTCCTGTGTTGAGATTTCTTTTCTTAGTTATGTGAATATTGGAACCTTGGAACTGTACTTCCCAATTCTGTCCTTGGAGGCCCCATTCCAAAAAAGGCTTTAGTGGCAGCAATCCAGCTCTTAAATCAAACTGTACAGAAATTAAGCACATTCACCTGTGAGTAGGTGCATTGTAATTCCTAAAGGGGAAATTTGACAGGGGAAACAGGAGAAAGGCTGAAGTCACAATGTTTGGCATTTTTATTGAAATCTTAACAGTTACGTGTTCATTTAGGTAGTATATCCAGAATAGTGTAAGCCATGAATATAAGTTAATGTTTTAATACAGAAGCTGAAATAAAACTAAAAGATTGCTTCACAACTTTTACACCTCTGTACTTTAACTTCTGTACATTCTACATTGTTCCAAATATGGTATAAATAGATAGATAGATAGACAGACAGACAGACAGACAGACAGACAGACAGATAGATAGATAGATAAATAGTGGATGGATGGATGGATGGATGGTTGGATGGATGGATAGATGATAGATAAATAGATAGATAATTGATAGATGATAGATAATTGATGGATGGATAGATAGATAGATAGATGATAGATAGATAGATGATAGATAGATAGATAGATAGATAGATAGATAGATAGATAGATAGATAGATAGATAGATAGATAGATAAATAGATAGATAGATAGATAGATAGATAATAGATAGATAGATAATGGGTGGATGGATAGATAGATAGATAGATAGATAGATAGATAGATAGATAATGGGTGGATGGATGGATAGATATATAGATCGATAATCTCTTGAAATACAATGCTGTAAACTGTAAACATAACACTAGAACATTTATCCTGATTTTCATCATGAAATACTATTTATTTGCAGGCCACCAATCACATTGGCACAATTGTACATTCGATTCTAATTGGCAGAAATCTGTAAATCAAACATATGAGAATTTGTAAACCTCGTGAATCTATTGTTGTTATTAAAACCAATTTCAGTCTACTGTACATTTTCAAGCTTTTCCCATATCCTTGAATACATTCCAGTTTTTACTATAGCCGTTCAGCTAGACCAAGCCAAAAGCAATTTCACCTTTGCTTCTCTGTAGAGATCATGGAAGCCACTGGAACGTTCTGCATTATGAGTCACACTTTCCCTCTGTGAATAACCACATATTCTTTTTGTTGCATTTGTCTTGACCGTTTGTATAGCATGTTTTGTAGCTTATTCTGAAACTGCAATAAATTACAGTATGAATTATCAGCTGTTCCATTGCACCTAATGAAATGTAAATACCCATATGTTGACTGGTGAAGGTCTAGTTGTTACTCTGTATCTTTACATTTAGTCAGTGAAAGTAAATTAAATTGGTTTGATTAAAGGGGTATGATTAAGTGGTCACACATTTATATATTAGACTGGAACATGTAGGTTATATCTGAGATTAAGACTTATATGCAACTTGACAAAATTCTGCTTATTCTAGTTCACAAATTCTCCAGAGCACTTCAGGACATTTATACATTGATGTTTTGGTGCAGATATGTGCATTTTATCAAAGCAAAGCAGAATCATTTCTGATGGAGTGGTAACATCCTGCTTGCATTTGAACCAGGGAACTGCAGTTTACTAAGAAATAACTTTGCTCTATATGAGGAGACTATGCCCTGGTTCAATTCTTTGTTAAAGGGGGACCTGTCACCCTAAGAAATAATTTCAAATTCTTTTCTATCATGTTAGTTGAGCAAAATAAATTTACTTACACTGTATGTATTATTTAAATTTTGTTTCCTTCTGTCTTGGAATTATACAATCACAGCAAGCAGGCAGCAGCCATTTTGTGGACACGGTTATTAAGGGAAATTGTGTATCACCCCAAAATCTTGTGTATGCACCAGAATGAGGGACCTAATGTCCATGTGCAGTGCGGTACACAATTATAGAGCCTGAGGAGGGAAGGGGGAATGTGGGGAGAGCAGTGACATGTAGGAAGTGCTGAATGGAAAGTGAAAGTAATTGACTGCCCCTCCTCTATGCCACGGGCATAGAGGCAGGGCAGGTAATATTTGATTGACAGTTTAGATATTTAAACACCTTTATAACAGGTATGGATGTTTTAATGAAATTTTTTTTTTGAGGTTTCATATTTAATTTGCAAAGGACTTTCATTATGCAGCTTTTTATGTGTAGGTGACAGGTCCACTTTAACCTTGACTTTTCGAGAAGGTACAGCCTACTCAGCTGTTATTAATCTGGCCACAGCTGCTACAAGTTTCCCATCAAACTCCTCATATAATTTCTAGTTCTTCTGCTTAAAACTGGCTTCTCAAATTGTTGACTCCTGCAAGATGGACCAGGTGAGAACCAGATTCTCAGGTCAAAATACAATAAACTGGAGCAGGAATGTTAGGAATCAGGAACCAGTATACATAATAAATTAAGTTGGGTTAAAAAAAGACTAAGGGTGCACATATATAGGGTAAAAGGTTTAAGGCAAAATCCAGAAAAAATGGAGATGGTCTAGCTTGTGTATTTTACACAAATGTCCACCTACTTATATGCAACTTGACTCAGTGCTCACTTGTTTAGGGAGAACCATTGACAAAATTCTGCTTATTCTAGTTCAAAAATTCTCCAGAGCACTTCAAGACATTTATACATTGATATCTCAGTGCAGATACTGTATGTGCATTTTTTCAAAGCAAAGCAGAAAGAAACATTTCTGATGGAGTGGTAACATGTCACCAAACCTTAGTGCACCCTATTAGTGCATGCACATTATATTACTTCCATTAGATCTACAGTATGTGTCACATGCTGCCTGGATTCAAATTGATGACCTGTTGACTTTTATGTAGCCTTTTACCACTTCTCTACCTGAGCAGGCCTAGTTTATGCTTTGGTCACATTTAAATCAAGGTAGTCATAGTGAATTGACCCATGGTAAATTAGGCCACAGGTGCTCAGAGTTTGCCGTCAGTAGGGTTTTAAAAAAAATCTCTGCTCTGCACTCACACATTGTTCCTTGGTTCTAATTTCCATTCCTGATTTCCTGGTTTTTTTCTGGGTTCCTGCTCCTTGTGGTTCTGATCCCAGCCTGTTCCTGACCTAGTGTTTATCTCACATCTCAGGTGGTTGCTTTACTGGTACTGAACTGGTCTGCCCAACTACAGGTATTCAGTTTCTGGTTCCTTCTCTACTTTAAGATCTGGCTCCCTCATTGCCCTGTGGGAGTTACTGGATTCTTGTGAGATAAGACCTGGCGGCACCCGAGTAGCTGAGGTCTAGGCCTGAGGCCAAAGGTGACTCTTATAAGCAGAAAATCACGGCTAGATCGAAATCCAGTCACTCTCCCTTGGGTTTGGGTTTGCCATACGTGACATTATGTCCGTACGCTACCCCCACTCCCTATTCTACCCTCCTCCACCAGCAAATTTAGTGGAGGCAGACTTTTCTTTTTTTGCGGAAAATTGTAGTCAAAATTTGCCCCCTAGGAACAGGCCCTCAAATGCTTAATTGATACACCCCTGTATACCTGTTTCACACGTGTTTTCTATAAATTGAAATTTGCTCAAAGGCTGTTCACAAAATATGTACTTTCTTTCTTTCTTTAAAGGGGCTTTCCCTCCCCTTTGTACACAATATACACAATGTATAGGGTTTTATACACATTGCAGAGTGTGCTTCTGCCTTTACTTAATATGTCTAATGGAGGCAGCTGGCACATTGCAAACATAGCTACTGTGGCTCGGATCCCATTAATATAATGAGATAAAACTTTCTGAAATAACTTCATATCCAGCTGTTATTAGACATATTTATGGCATGTAAATGCAACAGTCTCTCTGGGAATAAAAAGTGTTTTTTCTTGGGAATTTATTAAGCAAATGTGATCATTTGGCCATTCTTTAAAGCCTTTTTTAATGTAAACGATTTCACATAATTTTAAACAGATTGTTTGATATTTTCCTATAATTTGCCTGCATTTACAGCACAGTGATAAATTCACTCCTTCGCTCAACAGGATTCTTATGAAATCCTCTGGACAATTAGAGAGAACAGCATGGCTGCTTTTGACCTCACCTGTCTCATTTAATGTATCTTTTCTTATGCAGTACTGTTAATTGGACAAAGAACGAGAGTTTTCCAATCACAGTACCTCTTCTTTATCAAGCTTACTATTTAAATTGTTGGGCCTGGGGCAAAGAGTCTAAAGGTGGCCATACACGTGCAGATAAAGCTGCCGATATCGGTCGTTTGGACCAATTTGACAGCTTATCTGCCCGTGTATGGGGGCTTCCGACGGGTCTTCCCGATCGATATCTGGCCACGATATCGATCGGGATGGTTTGATTTTTAACCGACCAACCCGTTGGAGCCCCTTGGCGTATCGTAATTCGCTCGTTCGGCCATACGGCCGAACGTTCGAATTACCCCCAATATAGACATGCCCTTAGTGGCATATCGGGGAAAGATCTGCTCGTTTGGCGATCTTACCCATGACCATTGGTCGTATGAAAAATCTTTTGTCCATTCTACTAACATTAAGAATTAAGAGAATCTTCAGATATGCCGGGTAAAAACAAGAATTCTTTAGCTGTATCTGATGATTCAGCATTAATGTTATGATGTTCGAGAACCTTCAAAGGTGCCCGATCAAAATTTTCAGTCCTGCACGATCGACGAGATGACCAATATCGAAGGCTTTTTACCAATATCGGTTGCCTTGTCTCCCACCACACACACACAACGATCATACAAACGATCTTTCGTACTATAATAGTGCATTTATGACCACCCTTGTCTGCTGTTAGATAAAAGATCTGCCCTAAATAATTGTAGAAGTAAGTAAGTAATGACTTTTGGCGGATGCGCAGTAGATCCGTACCTGGTAAATGCTCCTACTGCGCATGCGCCAAAAACGCCGGTCAAAGTAGGAAGAAGACGGCTTGGAAGAAGATGGCGTCTGTGAGCTCCGTGGACAGGACCTGCGCAGAGGGGTGAGTAACAAGTTAGGGACATTTGCCCGGCGGGACAGACAGAATGCGCCGAAAAGGACAATCTTGGGAGAGTAGAGTGGTGATCCTATTGCATCTATTAGGCAGCCATTCCGCTCCAGTCACGTGGTATTCCAAAAAACAAAGCTAAAAGGCACATAGACTGCCATAGACATGGGATCCGTAAGCAAAAATGGTAAAAATACAAATTTTATTCAAGGATGTTGCATTAAAAACATAGTGCACACAAAAATAGGTTGCAGGCAGGGTGAGAGCATGGCTTGACGCGTTTCGTGACTCAAAACTGGTCACTTCCTCAAGAAGCCCGGCGGGACAGGTAGGCCAGGGGGGAGGAGGGAGGGGGGGCAACACAGGGGAGGGGGGAGGGTTTTTGCGCCCAGGGAATTTCCTTCTCCTTTAATCAGAAGAGACAGGACAGCAGTGCCAAGCAGTACCATAGGCTAGTACAAGGAGCTTCTTTGGATCGTGTACTAAGTTACTCTGCAACTGTAGATGTAGTCTTAAAATTCCTTTCCTCATTCAACAATCTGTAGTAATAGAGGGTAAGCCAATATAATAGAATCAGTGGTCAGTGCTTGGCTTGGCATTGCAGTGCCTTAAATGAATCATAATCTGAAAACTGTTAAGCAGGATAAAGGAACTGTATAGCCTTAAATGATAATTGCTTTCATAAATGAAAATATATTTTCTAAAAAATGGTGCAGAAGTGGGCTTTACATGTACATACAGTATAAAATGGAACTTTAGCTGTCCCTATCAAGAACAGAGAGAAGACAATGGGGGTCATTTATCAACACTGAGCAAATTTGCCCATGAGCAATAACCCATGGCAACCAATCAGATTGTTGCATTCATTGTTCTACTTACAGCTGGCTTTAAAAAGCTAATCACTGATTGGTTGCTATAGGTAACTGCCTATGGGCAAATTTGCCCAGTGTTTATAAATGAGCCCCAAGGTTTTTCTTAATATTCTCTCAGAAGCCATAAATTTAGTCAATAAAAAAATGAAAGAAAAATATGTTGCCCTCAAAACTGACAAAACAAAATAGAGTTGTTATAAAACAACAGTAGAATCAAATGTAACAGCAAACAAAAATCCATTAAGCAAAGGCAGGGTCTGGAACTGCTGGAATGTTAATGAGAATGACATGCTGGGCATTGACATGAAACAAAATAAGAAAACATCTTTACTAAACAGATGGCAAATCAAAAAGATTCATGCAAGTCATCTTCAAAAAGGAAAAAGTTACCTGTTTGCTCCCCACTTTGTTCAAATGCCTGAGCAGGGTTAGCTGTTCTGTTGTTCTGGAGAGGAATAGAGCTGAACATATAATGTCATTTCTTATGATCTATGGTTGTAAAACACATAAAGCAATAAAAATATTTCCTTCTGTATAAGAGGTCAACGTTTTTGCAGCAGCCGGTTATATAAAGAGGCAGATATATAGATATTTAACTTAAAATTCAAACTGTGGTTTCCTGATGAGCCATAATGTGCTATTTGGCAAGTCATCAAAAAATAAAAAACATTGAGTTTAATTTGAACACAATACTCATCTATGGGGGTCTTACAGAATCATTGGTAATTCATTGTCATTACAGTTCATTTAACAAGATACAAGAAATGATAAATATGTCATTAAAGAATGCTCCTCAAAAGGCCAACAACAAGGGCACCGCCTGAATATGGAACACTCTATTTTCTTACTGCTTTGGATGTTGTGAGCTGTGCTTCAAAATGAATTAAAGGGATAACACTGATATAAAGTGTCACTGTCTATATCTTGCCCTTCTGTTGCCATCTGTCGTATTGTTGCCACTGTCCCTTTACCGTACCTTTAATTCATCAATAAGTTTACCTTTATATTATCAACAGCTACCCTCAGGAACCCAATTATGCAACATTTTGTAAAATATAGATGCTATATTGCTTCTGAATCCCTTCTACAGCAAGTGGTTACAAAATTGAGTATGTTCTTAGCTTTATTTTTCTTAATCTTAGGCTTATTTATTCTTTTTATACAGACCTTTAATAAGCTAGACCAGAAATTGTACCCATTTAAACGTCGCTTCTATAATAATGCTTAGTTTTTCTTAATTGGTGGTTTCATGCAAACAAATAATGTATATATAACAGTTCAATTGCTTGAAGCAATATATAGTGAATAAAGTACCTCCTATTGTAAAATACAAGGATATTATAAGTCACCTCGTGCTTAGTGATGGGCGGATTTGCGAATTTCCTGCGAAATTCGCGAAATGGCTAAAAATTCTCGAAACAGCGCTGGTGTCTCGTTTTTGATGCCAGCGTCAATTTTTGATGCCGGCATCCGTTTTTGACACTGGTGTCTGTTTTTGACGCCGGTGTCCGTTTTTTTGACGCCGCCGGACATTTTTTTTCTCAGGCGTTTCGTGAATTTATTCGCTGGTGGCGAATCGCACAAATACGCCGCAAATTCACGCCTGGCGAATAAATTCGCCCCTTAACTACTCGTGCTTTTATACAGTTCATGGAACTCCAATAGGGGATATTGGAACTCCAATATCAGCATATTTTCCAACAAGGTGTACTTTATTTATTATAATACACAAGTTTCAGTGAGACAAAAATGACATTACTACTCACCGTTTATAACTGATGACATCACTAGTCACTGTTTATAAGTATATAAAAAACAAAATGTTTGTAGAGCAGCAGGGAATATTTCAATATAACTTTTAACAAATATGAGCAATGCACTATGGTCTCACCCAACCAGGTCAGTTGATGGACACTGCTTGTAGAGTGGGGATCCTTTCTATACAAACACCCTCATTATCACTCAGGACTCTATGCTGGGTTGCCAGGAATCTACCTGTATACAAACCAGGGTACCAACTCACTAACCTACTGTTGAAACTATGGGCTGGTTGCTTCTTTATCTGGCAATAAATGGCACCTACTAGCAAGTACTTTGGTAAGTCAACACTAAGGGGCATATTTATCAAAGGTCGAAGTGAAGCTTCGAAGTTAATTTGAAGTAATTTTTTTGGTACTTCGACCATCGAATAGTCCAACCGATTCAAAGTTGAAAAAAACGCTGAAATTTGAAGGTCCGATTTTTTTGTCTGTCTCTTTAAAACTTTGACTTCGACCATTCGCCACCTAAAAGCTGCCAAAGTGCTGTTTTAGCCTATGGGGGACCTCCAAAAACCTGTATTGAGGCAATTGGAGGAGTTTGGGAGATCGAAGGTCTAAGTTAAAAAAACTTTGAATCGAAGTACATCGTACAATCGTACGATTCGAAGTAGGCCCACTTCAACCCCAAAAAACTTCGACCACCATTAAGTTGGTGTTTTTGAATTTGGAGTTCGAAGTTTTTTGAACTTCGAACTTCGACCTTTGATAAATATGCCCCTATAGGTTACAGATAAATATGGAAATATTGACTCTGGAATCCACTACATAAACATCAGCAATAATAGAAAGAAAGTCAGTAGGGAGTGGGGAGGTTATACATGGTGCAACTGCATGGGGTTTGATGATTTCCTGTGACCCTGAAGAGTAATAACAGTATGGGACCTTTTATTCAAAGTGCTTGGGAACTGGGGTTTTCCATAATTTGTATCACTATACTACAAAAAAAAATCATTTAAACATGAATCCAATAGAATTGCAATCAATAAGGATTGGTTATATCTTGATTTGGATCAATGCAAGGTACTGATTTATTATTACAAAGAAAATGTAATTTAATTTATTTTCTTCATTTAAAATTGAGTGTATGGGAGGTGGATTTCCTGTAATTTGAAGATTTCAGGATTATGAGCTTCTGGATCAGCGATCCGAATCCTGTATTTAATGCTCATACCCTAGAATGACAAGCGTGATTCTGACGGGCCCTAGCCAAGGTAGAGCTATTCTTCATAAAATATTGATACTTTTTATTCTCTATGTTTCGCTACCATGCCAAAATGTCTCTTTTGTGCCATAAAAAGAATAATAGCTTCACAGAAAAAAAAATTCTAATCATATGTTACATGTTCTGTAAAAAAAGTCAAAGTATTCACATTAGAGACAATTAATAAATAAAATTAAGAATAAAAAAAATATTAAGAATGATGAAAAATACAGAGCAAATCTTAGAATGGAAAACAAAAGTATTGGCACCGCTAGTAGTAACAATAATGCCTTAAAATGCCAAGTATATGAGTTTTATTAATACCATGCTGGTGTTAGATGGAAATGTTCAATTAATCCCTTAATTTGCCTCTATGCTTTATTCTAAAATGGAAATCCTTAATGTGAGGCATAGGTACAAAAAGCCTGATGGTTTTATAAGCCTTTTGTCCGTCCACCTCCACTGAAACCTCAATAATGACATTCTACGGTTGCAGCCAATCAAGATTACTATCTCTTGCTCATAAACAACATCGCATTCACAACACTTATTTGCCCTACAGCCTCCTGTACCCCTCAATGAATCACTCAACTTTCTAACCCCAACATGGGGTTCAACCAACTACTCTTAAAACAAAGTAGATTCTATCCAAAACTATTTCCCACTTTCTAAATCCAATTCCTCCTGCTTTGATTCTTTTGATTCTGTGACAGTGCAGTGTACAGGTTCCCCATATCTTTTGACATGCAGTAGTGTTCTCCCAACCCTAAGCCTTCCTTTTTATTTGTTTATTCCAGTTTATATCCATGCAGTATATTTGACTTCGTTTTTTCCTCTTCATTTAATCAGGCCTATTTCAAGATTATTGTTAAAAGGACTGCACTTGACCCATCCAGTCTCTTCTCTACTGTGCCCAGCCTAGGTGTTAGCCTTTGTAAATGCCTCTAACTCTTTACTTACCCCTCGATGCAGATTAAGCACATCGGAGTTCACGGGTAGCCATCTTCTTCTCTTTGGTAATCTTTGGGTCTTCTTCCGGCACTTCAGCAAGTTCTGTGACTGTGCAGTTTTTAAAAAACCATCAGACTGCCCCAAAGATTATGAAGATCAACGAAGAGAAGAAGATGGCACCCGTCAACTCCGATGCTCTGAATCTGTAAACTCACAACTCTGAATTTAAAACCAACAACTCGAATTTGAATTTTGAATGTTAGATTTATCTCACCTCGACCCTGGAGTTAATGTCCCTTGAACGATTTGAAGATGTTTAATAGTAGTTATGAGCCAAATGTTTGCCAAGTTTCACTTAGAAAACTACACCCCATAGACTCCAATAGGAGGAAAAAAATGTTGAGTGTCAAAAAAAAAAATGTTGCAGATCCAAAAAAAGATTTGACACACACAAAAGTCAATGTTTTTTTTGCGGGGGGGGGGGACGCGATTCGAATTGATTAAAATTTGATTCAAATTTAAAGGGCATGATTATTCAATCAAATTTTAGACATTCTAATTTTTTCATAAACAACTTACCATTCGAATTGTCAATAAAAATCGAATTTATTAGAGTTTAAAAAATTCACATTCGATAACCTCCTTAGACTGAATGCTCTGCAGGGCAGTGAACCACTTTCTTCTTGCATCTCTTAACACTTGGCATTCTGAATGAACCTGTATACCTTTCATACAGTTATTTAAGTTCTATGATTGTTCCCTGCCAAGTAAAGCATCCGGTAAAGGCTAGAATGATAATAGGAAGATCTGTTTTTGAATGAAATATGTATTTAAATGGATATTTACTTGTGTTACATCATCAAATTCCTGTTGCTTCATCACACAAAAATGTTCTTTAGCTGAACAGAAAATTGCACTGATTAAATGCTAAAGATACCATGTGTTTCTCTCATTAGCTTGGACATAACCATTATCCTGAATTATATGCACATCAGCCATCATGTGAATCCACAGCAGGTTTTAACATTTCAGTGAATGCGCATGCAGCCGGGACACTCACACACAGGAGCTGCCTCAGGTTATCTGGTAGCAATTCTACTGTGGTTAATACGAACGTCAGTCAAGAAGTAATGGCCCACATTTTATTTTTAAATAAATTCATAAAGAAAAGTGATGATTTATTGACATCAGCAAGGTTCAGTTTTCCAGCATCCTATTCTGAATTTCTAAAATGTTCTGGCAGGTACTGTACAAGTCAGGAGAATGCAGAATGCGCCAGAGAGAGAGAGAGAAAGATGAGTGTCACAAGAAGGAGCTGTGATTGATTTTTTTGACAATGGAGAATGATATTCATATGTAGCAAACAAGTGCAAAGAAAACAGTCTGTGGTGGATAGATCAGTTGCCATTCACTGGGCAGAACACAAAACAAACAGTTTGCCTTTATCTTCATGATGGACCATGTTGGTGGTTGTCTACATGGAACCCTCTGCAATACGGTCAGTCATGTGTAACTTCAAGGTCCTGTCATGAACCACAATGCGAATGTGCTGCCCTTCGGTGCTCTATAAGAAAAGATGAAAAATCATCTTCATTTCTTAGGATACAGTTATATCAATTAAGGTTAAACCATGGTATGTGTAGAGCTCTATTACTCTACTCTATTATGCAAAACCTATTATTAAGGATTGAAACAACGTAATTTCATTGTGACTGAGTTTCTTTTCATTATTTACCCTGATTATGTGTTTTGGTTTTTTTTTTTGGATTCAAGACTTTTCATAAGTATAATAGCGATAAATGAGTATATTGCCTAGCTTTGCTGGGATTTGAACCAGGGACTTTATAATACTCAAGGATATCTTTGCCATGTAAGAAGGCAGCCAGTTAGTTAACATTGCAATGGGGCCTGTCTCTTGCCTTTTCCGTTATAAGAAATCCCAAAACTGTCATTAGCCTCCTCCCCATATAAACCCTTTCTTGTTTCCTATTCAATGTCCAAGCTTGGCAGTGCTGAATCCTTGTTTCTGTTGTTAAATGTGGTATTTTAAAGCTCTGTTGTCATACTTAAACATGAATAAATGCAATTTATTACTATTTCAGAATGAATCCATTACAATAAACTAATATTTCAAAAGTGTGAAAATATCTGGTGGTAATTCTAAACTCCTAAGTTGATATATAATAAATAACTGTCCCATAGTCGAAAATCCTTCGATCGATGGATTATAATCCTTCGAATCGTTTGATTCGAAGAATTAATCGTTCAATCAAACGATTTTTCCTTCGATCGTCCGATCGAAGTATTTGTGGTAAATCCTTCGACTTCATTATTCAAAGTCAAAGGATTTTACTTCAACGGTCGAATATCGAGGGTTAATTAACCCTCGATATTCGACCCTTAGTAAATGTGCCCCTTAGAATGGCACTTCCTACAAACCCAAGGTAAAATTTGATTTGATGAATAAAGGAAAGCTGAATCAAAAGGGGCACCACTGCCAAAGCATAAATCCTAAAATGATGTAAAACAATCAGTATGTTAACTTCTGCTTTTATATAATCATTAAATATAAGTCCCAGCTACGTGATGAGTGATATGCAAAAAAATTACACCCCAATCTGAACGCTCTTGGGCTACAATATGAAAATAGTATGGACACATGTACCTTTTGAATAGTATCAGTCAGTATATTGTATATATTATGCTCATTTTAGTGCTTTGCAGTAGTGCTTAGATTTGTAAACAAGCCCTTGTGTTTCCTAAGGTTTGGTAAATAAGTAAAGGAATTGAGTGCTAAGACAACACTGAGAAAACATGGGTTTTACTCTCTCATCCTCAGATTTAGAAGACCCAATAAAGAAAACCCTATGTACAAAATGTTGGTAATTTTTAAGCAACCAGAACAAAAAAATTTAAAATCACTTTTCCCACCCTTTAGAAGTCACAAAACAGAATATTATCTTAAAATACGCCATGGTGCAGATTTATTAAGGGTCGAACTGAAAATTCATATTCAAATTTTTATTATGTTCAAAACTGTCAAATTAGACTAGGGAATTATCCAAACTCGATTTGAGTTTTTAAAGAATTATAATTAGATTTTTGAGATTTATCATATTTTGAGAATACGAATTCAACTATTTGCCACCTAAAACCTGCCAAATTAATGTATAAGTCAATGGGAGAGGTCCAGTGACCAATTTGCAGATCTTTGTAGCCATCCTGACATTCAAATTTTTTTCAGAAAAAAACCTCAAATTGAGTTTGGTTGAATTCAAATCCAATTAGATTAGAGTTTTCCGCTCGGTAAAATTCGTCTGATATTCAATTTATTTTTATAAATAACCCCCCAATCGAATTTCGAGTAAAATCAAATTCATTAAAGTTAAAAAAAAAACTCACATGAATTTCGAAATTCAACCCTTGATAAATGTGCCTCCCCATGAAGCTATAAAACTCGCTCCTTGGCAGACTGATTCTGCTGTAAAGCATATGTTAATAAGAGTTTGATCATTGTTAGTGAGCCAAAGAATAATTTATATGTAAGATCTAGAGAAATGCATGAAGTCCCTGTGATATGATGCTTTCAGCCCCCAGTAGTACAGATGGGGTTCCCCAAGGGGATAACTGTACAGCATCCTTGAAGGGAATCATTAGCTTCCATGATGTTTTCAAACAGATCAAAGGAACTAACTGTACCAGAGGGAACTGCCTACTCAGTCAAAACATTGACATATATATATGTTAAAAATACAATGAATTGAAAGTACTGTATTACATGTGTATTCATTTTAAAATGGGAATTGGATAACTCATATAACTGCCACAAAAGAATGAGGGTTTGTAAAATACCAGTGTTTGTATTCCTTATTAAAGTCTCATTTTTACTTAATCCATGCACCAAGGACAGGAGCAAAGTTGGCTCCAAATCTTGTTACTCAGAGTAACCAATCAGCAACCAATCATCAGGCAGATTTAACTGCTGGAACTAGGGTACAACATTAGAGGGGTGCTGGGAATACTAATTGCCCTCCCCTCAACCAGCCTCAACTCTGGAGCAGGAGGGGTGGTGGATATTTCTTGTGCACGTTACAAGGGTAGCAGTGAGGGAGGAAGAGATGATGGGTGGGATGAAGGGATGCAGCAGTTTTAGGTGATTCACACAGGTGTCGGGGTGGTGGGAGCAGATGACAACTGGGGACTTAAGGTGGCCATACACGGAGAGATCCGCTCATTTGGCGATGTCGTCAAACGAGCGGATCTCTCTGCGATATGCCCACCTTGAGGTGGGCAATATCGGGCTGATCCGATCGTGGGCCCTAGGGCCCAACCATCGGATCCTAACAAATTGTAATGGGTGGTCGGATCACGCGATCCGACGGGATTTTTCGTCCCATCCAATCGAGATCTGGCTGACTTTCAGCCAGATCTCGATCGGTGAAGCCCGTCGGGGGTCCCCATACATGGGCCAATAAGCTGCCGACACGGTCTGTTGGCAGCTTTTATCGGCCCGTGTATGGCCACCCTTACATAGGGCACCCTTCCCTATGGGCTGTTTAAAAACAAACATCTCATTGTATGCTAATGGTTACTAGACCTATAGAAATATTGCATTAGTTTTTACATAACCCAAGATTTATAATTACAGGGGGGGGGGTATTTACTAAACTCTGAATGCAAAAATCACGAAAAATGTGTGATTTTTTTTTTATAAAATTGGACTTTTAAAAAATCACGAATTTTTCAGAATATATTAAACTCCGAGGATGAAAAAGTCTGAATCTGAAAATCCAGCATCTCAGACCTGTCGAGGTGGCATATAAGTCAAAAGGAAAAGTCCCAATGATTTTTTTGATGTGCGCTGGGCTTCGTGCAATACCCTGAAGTTTTTGGGAAAGTAATCTGAGTTTTTGGGTGAAAAATCTAAATAAATCCTGAAAAAAGCAAATTTTCGGGAAAATGTAATAATAAATAAGCGCAAAAAAACCTGAGCAGATTTCAGTTTGTAGCAGAAAATATTGAGATAAATTCAGTCTTTGATAAATGACTAGGGATGTAGCGAACGTCGGAAAAAAAGTTCGTGAACATATTCGCGAACTTGCGCAAAAATGCGAGCGGTTCGCGAACGGTTCGCGAACCCCATAGACTTCAATGGGAAGGCGAACTTTAACATCTAGAAAAGACATTTCTGGCCAGAAAAATGATTTTAAAGTTGTTTAAAGGGTGCAACGACCTGGACAGTGGCATGCCAGAGGGGGATCAAGGGCAAAAATGTATCTGAAAAATCTGCCTGTGTGTGCTTGGAAGAGATAGTGTAGGGGGAGAGCTGTTAGTGATTTCAGGGACAGATGATAGTAAGTTTGCTGGCTAGTAATCTGCTTGATACTGCTCTGTATTGGAGGGACAGAAGTCTGCAGGGATTTGAGGGACATTTTAGCTTAGGTAGCTTTGCTGGCTAGTAATCTACTGTTCTCTTTAAACAACTGCCATACGTTGACCTTGTAGGCATTGTTTGCCCAGTTTTTTTGGACGCAGCCACTGAAGCACAGTTGCCAGAAAAAATATGCCATATAAATGCTGAAAATAGTCATTTTTCGCCATAACGTTGACCTTGTAGACATTGTTTGCCCAGTTTTTTTGGACGCAGCCACTGAAGCACAGTTGCCAGAAAAAATATGCCATATAAATGCTGAAAATAGTAATTTTTCGCCATACGTTGACCTTGTAGACATTGTTTGCCCAGTTTTTTTGGTTGCAGCCACTGAAGCACAGTTGCCAGAAAAAATATGCCACATAAATGCTGAAAATAGTCATTTTTTGCCATATACGTTGAGTCAACGTATGGCAAAAAATGACTATTTTCAGCATTTATATGGCATATTTTTTCTGGCCTCTGTGCTTCAGTGGCTGTGGCCAAAAAAACTGGGCAAACAATGCCTACAAGGTCAACGTCGTTGACCTTGTAGGCATTGTTTGCCCAGTTTTTTTGGCCACAGCCACTGAAGCACAGAGGCCAGAAAAAATATGCCATATAAATGCTGAAAATAGTCATTTTTTTGGTCGCAGCCACTGAAGCACAGTTGCCAGAAAAATTATGCCATATAAATGCTGAAAATATAAATTTTTTTGGTTGCAGCCACTGAAGCACAGAGGCCAGAAAAATTATGCCATATAAATGCAGAAAATATGCATTTTTTGGTCGCAGCCACTGAAGCACAGTTGACAGAAAAATTATGCCATATAAATGCTGAAAATATAAATTTTTTTGGTTGCAGCCACTGAAGCACAGAGGCCAGAAAAATTATGCCATATAAATGCAGAAAATATGCATTTTTTTGGTCGCAGCCACTGAAGCACAGTTGCCAGAAAAATTATGCCATATAAATGCTGAAAATAGTAATTTTTTTGGTTGCAGCCACTGAAGCACAGAGGCCAGAAAAATTATGCCATATAAATGCAGAAAATATGCATTTTTTTGGTCGCAGCCACTGAAGCACAGTTGACAGAAAAATTATGCCATATAAATGCTGAAAATATAAATTTTTTTGGTTGCAGCCACTGAAGCACAGAGGCCAGAAAAATTATGTCATATAAATGCAGAAAATAGGCATTTTTTTGGTCGCAGCCACTGAAGCACAGAGGCCAGAAAAAATTAAACCAGTAGGGTTTGCACCCTAGTTTGTAACGGTGGCGGAGGGAGGAGGAGGACGCTAAAGGACAGCTGTGTGTGGAGTCATGAGGCTTGAAGAGAAGGACAGCTGCATAGAAGTCAGAACAAGTCTTCCGGCGTGCAGTAACCCTCCGAGATCCACCCCTCATTCATTTTAATAAAGGTCAGGTAATCGACACTTTTGTGACCTAGGCGAGTTCTCTTCTCAGTTACAATCCCTCCTGCTGCACTGAAGGTCCTTTCTGAGAGCACACTTGAGGCTGGGCAAGACAAGAGGTTCATGGCAAATTGTGACAGCTCTGGCCACAGATCAAGCCTGCGCACCCAGTAGTCCAGGGGTTCATCGCTCCTCAGAGTGTCGATATCTGCAGTTAATGCCAGGTAGTCCGCTACCTGCCAGTCGAGGCGTTCTTTGAGGGTGGATCCAGAAGGGTTGTGGCGCTGCCTTGGACAGAAAAACATTTGCATGTCTGACGTTACAGACTGGCCAAAGGGCTTTGTCCTTGCAGGTGTGCTCGTGGCAGGATTACTGGCACCTCTGCCCCTGGAATGTTGATGAGTTCCTGAAGTGACATCACCCTTAAAAGCATTGTACAACATGTTTTGCAGGCTGGTTTGTAAATGCCGCATCTTTTCGGACTTGTGGTATGTTGGTAACATTTCTGACACTTTATGCTTGTACCGAGGGTCTAGTAGCGTTGCGACCCAGTACAGGTCCTTCTCCTTAAGCCTCTTGATACGGGGGTCCTTCAACAGGCATGACAGCATGAAAGACCCCATTCTCACAAGGTTGGATGCAGAGCTATCCATCTCCGCTTCCTCATTATCAAGGACTGCATCATCCACGGTCTCCTCCCCCCAGCCACGTACAAGACCAGGGGTCCCCAAAAGGTCACCACTAGCCCCCTGGGAAGCCTGCTCCTGTTGGTCCTCCTCCTCCTCCTCCACAAAGCCACCTTCCTCCTCTGACTCCACTTCTGGCACCTCTCCCTGCGTTGCAGCATGTGCCTGGGTTCGTTCTGGTGATTCCGACCAGAAATCGTGCGCTTCCAGCTCCTCGTCACGCTGGTCTACAGCCTCATCTGTCACTCGTCGCACGGCACGCTCCAGGAATAAAGCGAAGGGTATTAGGTCGCTGATGGTGCCTTCGGTGCGACTGACCATATTTGTCACCTCTTCAAAAGGTCGCATGAGCCTGCAGGCATCGCGCATAAGCACCCAGTAACGGGGGAAAAAAATCCCCAGCTGTGCAGATCCAGTCCTACCACCCAGTTCAAAAAGGTACTCGTTGACGGCCCTTTGTTGTTGCAGCAGACGTTCCAACATAAGGAGCGTTGAATTCCAGCGAGTCTGGCTGTCAGAAATCAAACGCCTGACTGGCATGTTGTAGCGCTGCTGAATGTCAGCAAGGCGTGCCATGGCTGTGTAGGAACGTCTGAAATGGGCCGACACCTTTCTGGACTGGGTGAGAACGTCCTGGAATCCTGGGTACTTGGAGACAAAACGTTGGACTATTAAATTTAACACATGTGCCATGCAGGGCACATGTGTTAAATTGCCTAGTCTCAACGCTGCCAACAGATTGCTTCCATTGTCACACACCACTTTTCCGATCTGCAGTTGGTGTGGGGTCAGCCACCGATCGGCCTGTGACTGCAGAGATGACAGGAGTACAGATCCGGTATGGTTTTTGCTTTCCAGGCACGTCATCCCCAAGACAGCGTGACAACGGCGTACCTGGCACGTCGAATAGCCTAGGGGGAGCTGGGGGTGCACAGGTGTGGAGGAGGAGAAGGAGGACCCAGCAGCAGAGTAAGAAGAAGAAGAAGACGAGGTAGAGAGCGATGGAGGAGTAGAGGTGGTGGCAGAACCGCGTGCAATCCGTGGCGGTGACACCAACTCCACTGTTGTTGTTGAGCTACCCATTCCCTGCTTCCCAGCCATTACCAAGTTCACCCAGTGGGCAGTGTAGGTGACATACCTGCCCTGACCATGCTTGGAGGACCATGCGTCAGTAGTCATATGGACCTTTGGCCCAACACTAAGTGACAGAGATGCGGTAACTTGGCTCTGCACATGTTGGTACAGGTGTGGTATTCCCTTTTTAGAAAAAAAATTGCGGCTGGGTACCTTCCACTGCGGTGTCCCAATTGCTACAAATTTGCGGAAGGCCTCAGAGTCCACCAGCTGGTATGGTAAAAGCTGGCGGGCTAAGAGTGCAGACAAGCCAGCTGTCAGACGCCGGGCAAGGGGGTGACAGTCAGACATTGGCTTCTTACGCTCAAACATGGCCTTCACAGAAACTTGGCTGGTGGCAGATGACTGGGAATGGGAACAGGTGGTCAAGGTGGAAGGCGGAGTGGAGGGTGGTTCAGACGGGTCAAGGAGAGCAGAGGTAGAGCAGTAAGATGCTGGACCAGAAGGAGTGTGGCTTTTAGTTTGCCTGTTGCCTTTGAGGTGTTGCTCCCAAAGTGCTTTGTGCTTGCCGCTCATGTGCCTTCGCATAGAAGTTGTACCTATGTGGCTGTTGGGCTTACCAAGGCTCAGTTTCTGACTGCACTCATTGCAAATTACAATGCTTTTGTCAGAGGCACACACATTAAAAAAATCCCACACTGCTGACTTTTTGGAAGTGTGCGATCTGGCGGTAACAGTAGAAGTTGGCGGAGTTGGCGGTATTGGCGGCAATGGCGGGTGCGTTGGCCGGCTGAACACAGGTGCCGATACATGTTGTTGCCCTACTGATCCCTGCGGGCTGTCCTCCCTGCTTCTTCTAAGTCTTATTCTCCTACTGCCTCTCTGACTCTCCGTCTCTCCATCTGAACTACCCTCCTCTTGCTCTCTTCTACTAGGCACCCACAAAACATCAATCTCCTCATCATCATTCTCCTCAGATGCATCAATTTCTTCTGACACATCACAGAAGGAAGCAGCAGCGGGGACCTCCTCCTCATCACTCATTATGTCCATCTCTATCGTGTTCTCTGCCAGAATTAAATCTGGTGTAAGGTCCTCATCTCCTTCATCTTCTTCTGGCAATAATGGTTGCGCATTACTCAGTTCAAGAAACTCATGGGAAAATAACTCCTCTGACCCCAGTGAAGAAGGGGCACCGGTGGTGGAGGAAGTGTTACGTGGGGTGGCCATAGCAGTGGAGGATGAGGAGGATGTTGTGGTAAAGTTAGAAACGGTAGAGGATGGGGTGTGCTGTGTAAGCCAGTCAACTACCTCTTCAGCATTTTGGGAGTTCAGGGTCATTGGCTTTTTAAAACTGGGCAATTTGCTAGGGCCACAGGATTGCATAGCAGCACGGCCCCTAGCACGGCCTCTGCGTGGCGGCCTGCCTTTGCCTGGCATTATTTTTAAAAAAACAACAACAACAACAAAAACTCAGTTGGTTTTTCTGGAAACGATAATACACACAGCTAGATGGCGGGTTGAAGAAAACACTGTGCAAATAATGCCTACAAAGTCAACGTATACACTACTACAGCGGTGGATACGGATTACGTAAAATATATGAATGCTGCTTGAAAAAAAGTAACTCAAGTGGTTTTTCTAGAGACGATAATATTATCAATATTTAGACAAAATGTGAACAAGGTCACACAGCTCGATGGCGGGTTGAAGAAAACAGTGTGCAAATAATGCCTACAAGGTCAACGTATACACTACTACAGCGGTGGATACGGATTACGTAAAATATATGAATGCTGCTTGAAAAAAAGTAACTCAAGTGGTTTTTCTAGAGACGATAATATTATCAATATTTAGACAAAATGTGAACAAGCTCACACAGCTCGATGGCGGGTTGAAGAAAACAGTGTGCAAATAATGCCTACAAGGTCAACGTATACACTACTACAGCGGTGGATACGGATTACGTAAAATATATGAATGCTGCTTGAAAAAAAGTAACTCAAGTGGTTTTTCTAGAGACGATAATATTATCAATATTTAGACAAAATGTGAACAAGCTCACACAGCTCGATGGCGGGTTGAAGAAAACACTGTGCAAATAATGCCTACAAGGTCAACGTATACACTACTACAGCGGTGGATACGGATTACGTAAAATATATGAATGCTGCTTGAAAAAAAGTAACTCAAGTGGTTTTTCTAGAGACGATAATATTATCAATATTTAGACAAAATGTGAACAAGCTCACACAGCTCGATGGCGGGTTGAAGAAAACACTGTGCAAATAATGCCTACAAGGTCAACGTATACACTACTACAGCGGTGGATACGGATTACGTAAAATATATGAATGCTGCTTGAAAAAAAGTAACTCAAGTGGTTTTTCTAGAGACGATAATATTATCAATATTTAGACAAAATGTGAACAAGCTCACACAGCTCGATGGCGGGTTGAAGAAAACACTGTGCAAATAATGCCTACAAGGTCAACGTATACACTACTACAGCAGTGGATACGGATTACGTAAAATATATGAATGCTGCTTGAAAAAAAGTAACTCAAGTGGTTTTTCTAGAGACGATAATATTATCAATATTTAGACAAAATGTGAACAAGGTCACACAGCTCGATGGCGGGTTGAAGAAAACAGTGTGCAAATAATGCCTACAAGGTCAACGTATACACTACTACAGCGGTGGATACGGATTACGTAAAATATATTATGGCTGCTTGAAAAAAGTGACTCCGGTGTTTTTTCTGGAGACGGTAATATTATGGATATTTAGACAGAATGTGAACAAGGTCACACAGCTCGATGGCGGGTTGAAGAAAACAGTGTGCAAATAATGCCTACAAGGCCAACGTATACACTACTACAGCGGTGGATACGGATTACGTAAAATATATGAATGCTGCTTGAAAAAAGTGACTCCGGTGTTTTTTCTGGAGACGGTAATATTATGGATATTTAGACAGAATGGGAACAAGGTCACACAGCTCGATGGCGGGTTGAAGAAAACAGTGTGCAAATAATGCCTACAAGGCCAACGTATACACTACTACAGCGGTGGATACGGATTACGTAAAATATATTATGGCTGCTTGAAAAAAGTGACTCCGGTGTTTTTTCTGGAGACGGTAATATTATGGATATTTAGACAGAATGTGAACAAGGTCACACAGCTCGATGGCGGGTTGAAGAAAACAGTGTGCAAATAATGCCTACAAGGCCAACGTATACACTACTACAGCGGTGGATACGGATTACGTAAAATATATGAATGCTGCTTGAAAAAAGTGACTCCGGTGTTTTTTTCTGGAGACGGTAATATTATGGATATTTAGACAGAATGGGAACAAGGTCACACAGCTCGATGGCGGGTTGAAGAAAACAGTGTGCAAATAATGCCTACAAGGCCAACGTATACACTACTACAGCGGTGGATACGGATTAAGTAAAATATATTATGGCTGCTTGAAAAAAGTGACTCCGGTGTTTTTTCTGGAGACGGTAATATTATGGATATTTAGACAGAATGTGAACAAGGTCACACAGCTCGATGGCGGGTTGAAGAAAACAGTGTGCAAATAATGCCTACAAGGCCAACGTATACACTACTACAGCGGTGGATACGGATTACGTAAAATATATTATGGCTGCTTGAAAAAAGTGACTCCGGTGTTTTTTCTGGAGACGGTAATATTATGGATATTTAGACAGAATGTGAACAAGGTCACACAGCTCGATGGCGGGTTGAAGAAAACACTGTGCACATAATGCCTACAGGGCAAATAATGCCTAAAAGGTCAACTTATACACTACTACAGCGGTAGTAAAATAAAAAAAAGTAAAATAAAAAAAAAATGAATATTAAAAAAAAAAATTAAAGTTGGTGCTGCTGAACTACTAGGAGCAGCAGATTAGCACACCAGTCCCACTCCCCAACACTGCTAGACTAATAGCACTGGGCTCTTATAGTAGTAGTAGTAGTAGTAGTAGTAGTAAAACAACAAAAAAATAAATAAAAGCAGTCCTTACAAGGACTACTGTTATTGCAGCAGTCAGCAGATGAGATCAGAAGCAGGACAGCTGCCCACTGCAGCTACATACAGAGCACTGCAGTAGAAGGTAGATTACTAGCCAGCAAAGCTACCTAAGCTTAAATGTCCCTCAAACCCCTGCAGACTTCTGTCCCTCCAATAACAGAGCAGTATCAAAACGATTACTAGCCAGCAAACTTTCAACTGTCCCTGAAATCACTAACAGGCAGCAGCTCTCTCCCTACACTATCTCTTCAGCACACACAGGCAGAGTGAAAAAACGCTGCAGGGCTTCGGTTTTTATAGGGAAGGGGAGTGGTCCAGGGGAGAGCTTCCTGATTGGCTGCCATGTACCTGCTGGTCTGGGGTGAGAGGGCAAAAAAAAGCGCCAACAATGGCGAACCCAAAATGGCGAACGTCGCGCGACGTTCGCGAACTTCCGGCGAGCGCGAACACCCGATGTTCGCGCGAACAAGTTCGCCGGCGAACAGTTCGCGACATCTCTATAAATGACCCCAGAAGAATCAATGCCACCAAAGAAATGATGGACAATTTTTCAACAAGTACACTAAAGCCCACTGTTTTATATCATCATCTTGCACCCGGAGAGAAAACAGGTGTTCAATATATTGTATAGATGCATAAAGTGCTACATTATTCAGCAGGTAAGTGATGGGCAGAACTAGCTGGCTTATATCATGTTGCTGCCCAGCTTCTCAGTGAAGAATAATGGGGGGGTCTTACAAATTTGATTTTTACAGCCCTTGCAACTAGATTTTAGCATGTCAAGTAGGAATGTTTTTCCTTATATAGCACCTTATTTTAGTGCCCTATGATAACACCCAAAAACCTGTTATAATGGCAAATATGACCTCCTCAACTGCATCAACGCTTGAAGCTGAAGACATTCCTGTAGTTGCATTTACAGTTGAGTGGGCCAGTGTTATCCCTGTCCATTAAATGTGTAATCAGCTAAAACCAACTTGTTTGTCTCTGGGATCAATACAGAAATCAATATACTTTCTTTCTACTGCATTCTTCTACAGATCCAGAGATGTAATGTGCAGTATGTCAGGCCCAGACATATATACAGTGTAAGAGGTTTTCTATATCAATTATCATCAGGCAATTAGACAGATGTTCAACCTCATTATATGTTAACTTTACTGCAAAACTACGTACAGTATAAGAATACAATGAAAGGAATATTTTAAAGATCAATATCATGGTCTCTGGTTATAATGTCTTGATTAAAAAAATATTTGTTTATCCCTATTAAAAAGCCCTCTTGAGAGTGTTTACGTTTTTCTTTATATTTTATATCCTTTGTTTTTAAGAATGTGTTCTATGTTCCCATATAAATAATATGATCTGACTTTCAAGGTTTATATCAAGCAAACGATCAGTGCAAGCTACAAAGTAAACATTGCCTGCTCAATGAAGAACCTGCCATTGTAGTCAGTTATGTGTAATAGAAAACATTGTTAATTAATTAAATTTTAATTCACACAACTGATGTACTGACTGTATATAAAGTTTTAAATAGATTGCGGTGTTATTTTATTTTCAGTCTTACAGGGGAACCTTACATAGTGATGTAAAATGCCTTCCATAAACCGCCTCTAGAAACTGCAATGGTCGTCCATGGAGAAAGCATATGTTTATAATTATGATAACTGTGGGGAATTCAGGGCTTCTTAGTGAAGGACAGGAGAGAGGCCCGAACAGGGGAACCTCAAAATTACATAAAAGTAAAAAAAAAAAAAAAAAGATTGGAATGGGAAAGCCATTTAGGGATAATGGAAAAAACTTGGTTGTAAAAGTCAGGACTGGTTTTATTTTAGCCGGCTGCACCAATTTCATTTTCAGTTGAGCACAGGAAAAAAAAGAACCAGAAATCCCTATAATAAAAAGTGAACTTTAGCTCTTTTCAGTGTTAGCCATCAACGTAAAGAGTTTAAACTAAGTAAGTCAACACTTTAAGCTTACCCACCTAGGCTATGGAAAATTGTTTTCTAAAAATTCTTCTAACAGCCCTATTTCATATTGTCCTAAATGCGACGAGACTAATGTGTCACTTTTCCATTACCTATGGTCCTGTCCAAAGATAAATCTATATTGGAGAGAAATCTTTAGGTTTTTGAGTTATATATTGAAGATAAGGATTAAATTATCTCCGTGCTTTGTCTTTTTACATAAAGGTGATGTTGAGTTTTTTTTCAATTCCTAACTCAAATTTAATTTCCCATGAAAATAAATTATTGATAGTTTTTTTTCTAGCTGCTTCCAAGAAAGCTTTATTTAATTCTTGGTTACAAAGTGAACCCCCCTTGATGGCAGATGCTATTTCTTTTATGAACCACCTTAGTAGGCAAGAAGCCTTATTAACCAAAACTAAAGAAAATAATTCCATAGACTCTTTTAAACTGATTTGGTCTCCTTATCTTGAAGCTTGTACCTCCAACACAGGTGAACAAATAGGACGATTTCTCCAGTTGTAAGATGCAATTTCTGACATTCCAGTCGACGAATGGTCATTTTTCTTTCTTTCTTTCTTTCACTGGTTTAGTTTAGTTAATTTTATTTAATTTCAATTCATTGTTGTCAGTCTCTTTAAATGATATGTAGTCTTTAATAATACTATGTCATTGTATCGATTTCAGCATTTCTGTCTTCATCTGTAAAATATTTGTTGCTATACTGTTATCGCTTGTTTAACATGAAAATCTAATAAAATATTTTCAAAATAAAATAAACTAAGTAAGTACAATGACTTCACGGTTGCTGACAACAAAAGGCTGCCACTTCTAATGAAGTCATGGATTAAAATAGTTTACAATTTGCACAGAACTAACAAATTGAAAAATAAATTGTGAATGCAAATTTTAAAATGTTTAGCAAAAACTACCCATTGACTTCTATAATATCTCTACTGGTTTTAGGGGTGAAGGTTTTTATTTTCATATGACTATGATTGGATAAATCTCAAAAAGTCTTAGCAGAAAACGGGAATGTGTTTTTTGCAAGATTGTGTTTCTTCGCCACTGCTTGGGAGTGGCGAATGATTTTGGAAAATCATGGCAAATCTTGTTCTTGATTTTTAATATATTTCACCCCCAAGTTTACAAATACAGATATGGGACCCAGTATCCAGAATGCTTGGGACCTGGGGTTTTATTTTAGCCGGCTGCACCAATTTCATTTTCAGTTGAGCACAGAAAAAAAAGAACTAGAAATCCCTATAATAAAAAGTGAACTTTGACTTCTAGAACCTGGCAAGGTTTTATTTACATATGTCTATGATTGGATAAATCTCAAAAAGTCTTAGCAAAAAACGTGACTGTGTTTTTTGCAAGAATGGGTTTCTTCGCAACTGCTTTCGAGAAAATTCTTTATTTGCCATGATTTTCCAAAATCATGGCAAATCTTGTTCTTGATTTTTAATATATTTCCCTCCCAAGTTTACAAATACAGGTATGGGACCCAGTATCCAGAATGCTTGGGACCTGGGATTTTCCAGATAAGGGATATTTTCGTAATTTAAATCTACTAAAAGTCATTTAAACATTAAGGGGCCCATTTACTTAGCTCGAGTGAAGGAATAGAGGAAAAAAAACTTAAAATTTCGAATGTTTTTTTTTGGCTACTTCGACCATCGAATGGGCTACTTCGACCTTCGACTACGACTTCGACTTCGAATCGAACGATTCCAACTAAAAATCATTCGACCATTCGATAGTCGAAGTACTGTCTCTTTAAAAAAAACTTCGACCCCCTAGTTCGCCACCTAAAAGCTACCGAAGTCAATGTTAGCCTATGGGTAAGGTCCCCATAGGCTTAGCTATCTTTTTTTTGGTTGAACAAAAATCGTTAGATCGATGGATTAAAATCTTTCGAATCGAACGATTCGAAGGATTTAATCGTTTGATCGAAGGATTTTTCGAATAGCGCTAAATCCTTTGATATTCGACCATACGTAAATTTGTCCCTAAATAAACCCAATAGGCTTGTTTTTGCATTCAATAAGGATTAGTTATATCTTAGTTTGGATCAAGTACAAGTTACAGTTTTATTATTACAGAGAAAAGGGGATCACTTTCAAAAATTTGAATTATTTGATTATAATGGAGTCTATGGGATGACAGCCATCCCATAATTCGAAACTTTCTGGATAATGGGTTTCGGGATAACGGATCCCATACCTGTACTTTGTAACATTTTGGGTGTCTGAAGAGACAAAGGGCTAAACACAAATAAAAAAAATATAACTCTTCTATGGTTAATAAAATGATTAATCTAAACTTTCTACAAAATCACTACCATTTATAAAAGACTTGAGGACACCCAACTGTGTAATAGGAACAAGCAGCTTGTCAAATCAAGATAGTATCTATATGGTCAGTGCCTTAAGAGATCTGTTTCCACAATTTCGCCATATATTCTGGATACCCTGGATGCTATTGAATAATGAAGGACATTACCCTTGATGAGCTTACTTACTTATAGAGGCATTATATACTACCATTTCACATGAGGTCAGTAATGATTGGCGAATAAATTTGCCAGGCGCGAATTCCGCATTGAATTTCTGCTTTTCGCAGCCGGCAAAAAAACTTTGCGAAACTGCACCCCGTGGCAAAAAATTTTTTTTGAAGCATGTCAGAATAGTCGAACTCATAAAAACTGTTGCGCGTCCAAATGATTCGGACGCCCATTGACTTTAATGCGGGCGTGAAACTTTACGCTAATTTTTCACCATTTTTGTGAATTTCGTGGGAAATTCAAAATTTTTCGGTGAATCGAAATGTGACAAATTTGCCCATCACTAGAGGTCAGCACTTCAGTTTATTCTGTGTAGAAATTATTTTTCCTTTAATTACAAGTATTGCCAACAATTATGTGGAATGGCAGTTACTGTATTTATGCCAGTTTGTCACACCTAATAAAGCGAACTAATTGTTTTTTTTCTGTGCAAATAAGACAAATGCAAAATGTTGGTACTAAACTACAAAATTACCCTGGCAATTGCAGTAACACAGTTACCTATAACAACCAATCAGATCTTTGCTTGCATTATCTAATTTGTTATAGACCAATGAAAGCTAATTGCTGATTGATTAAAAATGATAATATGTGAAATTTAGCAACTGTATTAGCAAATAGTGCCTCGTTTTACATGATGATGTTATACACAGAGGTCTATGGAGAGCTTTGAGGTCTCCAGTTGGACAGATGTGGTCTAATGTATCCATAGTTTTAGCTTTGCACTGGAAATCTATAACTGCCTACAATCATGTCTTCCAATTATTAGGTGACAGTTTGCAGTAGATCACACTTATTTACAATCTTCATCCCAGTTGCAAACAGGGATGAAGATGCAGGGGTGCCTGACCTTCAAGCCTCTCTAGCCTAATCTCTCATTAACAAAATCTAAGCCCCAACTGGAGTTCACTACATGAGAAAGGGCCATAATAATCATTCCTGCAATCCAAGCCTTAAGATAATCACCCCTCAATTTAACGTTATTGTTATGATTTAGCTGTCACTGAAACATATTAAGATTTCATTTCCACAACAGAGCCCCTGCGTGGAAGAAGGCTAAGGTTTGACAGAGGTGCAGTCACCTTTTTCCCTTTGTTTGACACCTACAGAGAACAGAGAGAGGAACAAAAGGTTTGCTGAGTGTGTAGGTGCTGAGGCACTTCAGATAAGAAAGAAAATAATTGGAGAGGTAGCAATACAGCAAAGAATATTGAGAAAACATCCAAAGGCAGTGTATACCACTAATTGCTCAGAATATAGAAACCTTGTGATTTATTGCCTATGCTCACTGTTTCTATACATTATCTGAGGCATTGAGGGCATTCCCATTCTAGGATAGGTATAGTTGAAAAGCTAACTCAGTGCGGACAATGCTGTACATTGGCATGAAGAAACCTTGAATTTATGGCCATAGTATGGGATTTGGAGGCAAATGTAGGGTTTTCCTGCTACCTGTTAGGGAGGAAGGACAGCTCTGCCATAGATCAGTTTGTAAGAAATAGCCATTTTGGGTATGCCATTTTTTATGTTATATGTATGTGTTAGGGGTCATATTCATATTTATGTGTTATCACATATGTATGGGAGTTGACTACACATCAGTTTTGGAGCTTACATTCCAAGTCACACCCTGACCTAAATTATCCATATCATATTTCCTTGGAAAGGGAGGGGGGCTGTATGCTTGCTACTGGAGCTATAAAACTGATTTTGTATCCAAAAAAACTCACTCAACAGGATGTGGGCAAGTTCAAGGGTTTATCTCGGCATCTGGTCAGTTGGGAGGTTAGCTGTGGGGGGCATGTATAAAAAATCCGGTATAAAGGTGAACACAGGAACCCAGGGTCGGAATGGAGCCTTCCGGGCCCACTGGGGCTGCAAACAAAGGGCCCTCCTCGCAGTACCATGGGGCCCCCTCCCGACCTCTGATTACCTGGTCCATGGTGAGTGCATACACGGACACTGTGAAATGCACACGCATGTGCGATATGGCACACAGCTCGTGCATGCGCGAATATGGCGTGCAGTCTTAATTCTTTATGCGGCAGCCGGGGGAGCTGGTCTGGGCCCACTGAGCTGGTGGGGCCCGCCGTTTTTTTTCCAGGTCCGACACTGCAAGAGCCTGGAGAAGGGGCAGCCTGGAGAAGAGAGCAGCCAGGGGGAAGAAACGGAAGCACTTGTTACAAGACAGCATGTGAGGACTGCAGTGCAAAGGGAAGCCATAATGAAGCTGACTCCATTGCTCTAGTGGTAATGTATACAGTAATGTATCTGTTTATTCTGTAACTGTAAATAATGTATATATTGTTTTAGTTAATTGTCAGTAGTGATGAGCGAAATTTTTTGCAAAGTTTCTGCGCAAAAATTACGCCCATAGACTCCAATGGAAGAAAAAAAAATATTGGCTCCCATAGACTTCAATGTATTTCAGCGAATATTCGGCATTTTGCAAATTTTTGACGAAACGGGTCAGATTCACCCATCACTAATTGTAAGCGTATCTGCAACAATCAATTGCTTTATTATTCAATATATATAACCGCTTTACTATACTATATACTTATTAGTGCGGATATTTTGACTGCTTGCTCAAAAGATCCATAAGCCCTAGTAAGTGGGGTGAATATAACATTAATATTATAATCTTACAAGTTGTATAACAGGCACTGCTAAGAGAGCTAGATGCACTGGGGGGGTCATATTGTAATGGCATGAAGAGACCTCAGAAACCTTGAATCTATGGCTATAGTATGGGCAGTAGCGATGGGTGAATTTATCGCAGGCGCAAATTTGCTGCGAATTTTCGCGTTTCACCGCCGGTGAATAAGTTCGCGAAATTGCAGCGAAAATTCACGGGCGTCAAAATATATTTGGCGCCGTGACAATTCTAGGCGCCTATTGACTTTAATGGGCGTCAGAATTGTCGCCGGTGTCAAAAATTCGCGTTTCACAGATTTTGCGGTAAATTCGCGAATTTTTCAGCTAAGTGAAACGGGAGAAATTCGCCTATCACTAATGGGCAGGATTTGGAGACAAATGTAGGGTTGTCCTGCTATCTATAGGGAAAATGAAGTAGTATAGTAGGCACTGCTAAGAGAGCTAGATACATCGGGGGGCCATTATCTAATGGGGCACTCCATTGTGCATTGCTCCTGAGTTACTCAAACAGTGTAATAACAAACAGTCTAACCACTAGTATCTGTCCATCTGCACAAGACCTACAGTATGTATTGAGTGTGGGCCTTTTAGAACAAGGCACAAGCCAGACCTACAAGGTATTCTACCCATAAAATAAACTTGATTATCACCCCTGGATGGGATTTACCACAGTATAGGATGATGTACCAAACGAGCTGCCATTTTGAACTTTTTCACTTAAAGGCAGTAGCAATATACAGCTTTTTGAAGAGAAAAATAGGAGACCTAATTGTCCTATGTGAGTAAGTCCACTCCAAATGCAGAGTAATGCTATTCTCTGGGCGGGGCCAAATATTTGCATGTTTATATTCAGAATGTTGACTTAAAATCACAGAATGCAAAGTGCATATTTTAAACTGAATTACAGTTAGAGTAGGGTTGACATGAGCAACGAGAAACAAAAAGAAATGCTATCAAAAGTCACAAAAGTCAATTTAAAAATGATCATCGTTTCAGCAGAGTGGAGTGAAGAGATACAGAAATACATAAACATATGTCCAATACCCCAATTCAAACCCTAATTAATACATGATGTCAAGGAACGCAACCAGCAAAGAAAAATTCCCACAGTACTGGGGTCATGGAGGTTACCATGGTTACATATACACAAAATAACAAACCTAGCGGGATGATCCAACAGCTACACAGAAAAGAGCAACACAAAATACTGAGAAAGATCGACTGCAAGAAAACATATGCTATAGACAGCACAGCATTATATGCAAAGCTCAACAAAAACACAACTCAAAACAAAAATAATGTAGAATAACCACTGCCAATATGTGGTTTATATACAACCTGCTGTGATGTGTAAGGAGGTCAGTAAACATATAAATACACAAAGCTGCTCGTGTGCTTTTATGCAGGTCACAAGACTAGTAACAGACTTAGATTTCACAGAAGGATGTGCATTAAATAGGATAAGAGTTATTATTCAATGAATAGATTTTTGTCTAGTAAGTAGTTGTGATTCAGCAAGTCATTTATTTTTATTTGTAAGTAGTTGTGATTCTGCATGTCATTTATTTTGTTTTGTTTTTCCTCTTCTAAGTTTTTCATTTTATGAGGTTTGTCCTTCTGGGAAAATGGGAAGCATTTCTTTTTCAGCAAGAAGGCTTTGCTTATATTTGTCACTCTGTGATGTCAGAGGTTGACAAATATAAGGCTACATATAACGTATAACTATTACATTGATAATATAAACCGTGCTTATAAAGGGTGTATACTATATTTTCTCTGTAGCATGAACTATCTGTCAGTGGTTAGAAAAGCCTTAGATTTAATCACAATACCCTTGGGACGGAGGGTTTAAAAGAGTTCTGGAACAGGCTGTAGATTTCGATATTTTCAGGAAAACTTTCTAAGGGACTCTTGTAGTAATTGTGGCGTCTCATGTCTGTCAACTGATTTATCATCTGAAGCATCTTCAGTTCTAATCCTTGTATAATCAAACTGAAAAAGCTGTCTAAAGCATGAAAAGATAGATCAGAAGAGGTGTCACGAAACCCCAAGAGGAAGGGGTGACCACATGTATAAAAAAAAACCATGATTTATAATTTATCCTCCCGTACGTTGTTTCTGAAATGGCAGTCCTCGACAAAGGATTATCTTTCATACCTTCAGATCAACAGATGCCATGTGAATGGAAAGTTGATCTTTATAAGATGTAACATGAATATAAATCAAACCTTTTTAGTTTTTTCCCCTTTTTGACAGTGTTAATTTGCCTTTTTATAGACTCTTTTCATTCCAGCTATACCTACTTTCCACCTGTACCTACTAGTGTATAGTTAGACATAAATTTAGACATAAATTCAGCACAAGGGGCAAGCAATATTTTAGGGGAAGACAGAAATATTACGGTATTTAGCAATCATATCTCCTGCTGGTTAGAGCTTATTAAACAGTTCACCGTTCGACATTGCTCTGTGGCTCAGTACCCTGCTTAATGATTTAAGACCAACATTCATGGCAAGGCTTCCTGTTCATAGCTGTTGGCTTGCAGTGGAAATGTGCAATTTCCTTGTACAGGATAAATGTATTTATTTATGGGCTATTCACGGCTTGGAGGACCTTATGGACACTAGATTATTTCATAGCAGGGTTTCTGACGGTGTTGTTCAGTGGAATGTAGTTCTTTTCCTTGTTGCCGAGGGAGTTTCTAAAGTTTAGAGGGCTCACTTATCAATGGGGAACAATTGCAAAGTGTAAAAAACAGGCACAAAGTGTTGTGTTTTTTGGGCCCATAACAGCGATTTTCATTTACAAATTGTATCTTTTTCTGAGGAAAAAACATTTTCCCTATTGGAACGGAGTGTAAAGACTGTACCCATCTCTGCATGCATAGACGTCTCCTTGCACATCCCTCCTAGTGCATTATTCCTGAAGTGCAGTTGAACAATTCACACAAGGCTCACTTGGGTCCTTTACTGAATTTCAGCTCAGGAATGCTTCAGCTAGAGTCCTTCATTAGGTTGAAAAAACCCACGGGTAACCACGAAATACCCACAAAGCGGTCAAGTTTTGGGCAGAAATTTCCCAATACCCTGACCATACAGGCACTCTGTGGGTAGCCCACCTGGGTACCTGGAGTTATCCCTCTCACCCTCCACTAAGGATAAGGCAAGTTTTTTTCCTCTTGCCCTTCTAATCTGCATGGTTTTGCGAGTCCCAGGTCAGAATGTAAGTTAACTATTTCTAGTCCAGGTCAGGTAGTGGGTCTGACCTATGACAAAGTGCTGAGAAGCATGAAACGCATTAGGCTCTATGTGGGGTAATGTAGTTCTTTTAAAGATGTTTCAATAAATATACTTTTTATACAGCATGACTATAGAGTCATTTTTGGTTTTGGTCAGGGCAGGAGGACATATTAAGTAATGGGAGCAAGTTGGGTCGGGCATAGGTTTGTCTTGCCCTTTTGCTTCAGCATTAATACATTAAGTTATAATGCAAAGAAGCATGTTTTATGTGACCCACACTATGCTCCCTCTCTTACAGTCTGCCAATGATTTTATCTTGCTGGGTATGGAAGTACTGACTGATTTCTATTGTCTGCGCTCAGGATAAGATTGATTCAGCTGTTATGTTTACTCTCTCTTATCATTTATAACAAATGCATTTTCTTGACATAATTTATAAGGAGCGAGATGTGTTAAGAACTCATCTTTTTTTGGAGCGGACAGAAACTCTGGATTCACATTCCCCCACCCCACAACCACTGAGAAGTTTTCCCTTGTTCCACACATGGCAAGGTTTGAACGGTCAAAAATGTGCATTTAGGAACAGCATGTTGCTTTTGTGACAGCATGAGTTTGCATTGCAGGCAGGTTGTTAACCTCACTTGCTGAAAACAGGGTCAGACTGGGGGCCCAGGGCCCATCTGGGCTGCTATCTCAGGGGCCCACCACCCCTGTTGCAAAGCCACCTCTCGGCCCTCTTCCTCTGCCGCAACCTGCTTCCAGCATCCAGCCCTCCCTCCCTCGCACTTGTACCTTTCTTCTTTCAGGGACCAGGGCAGGAATGGGCAGTGTCGGACTGGCCCACCAGGATACCAGGAAAACTCCCTATTTCATGGCCATTCCCTATTTCTATGAAAACAAAGTGGCTAAATTGATGGAATAATAGATTATAGTATGTAAAAAATAGACACTAGGGGGCAAATTCACTAAGATGCGAAGTTGCGCCAGGCGCAACTTCGCCGCACTTCGCCGCACTTCACCAGGCGTAGTTTCGCCAGGGCTCCGCAAATTCACTAAAATCCAAAGTTGCGCACAGGGGTAGCGTAAGGTTGCGGAGTTGCGCTAGCGTTGATTCGCTATATAAAGCGAAGTTACGCTAGCGAAGGCTAATTTGCATACGGCGCGAAATTCAAATTTCAATGGAGGAACATGTATCTGCACTACAAATGCCTAGAAAACCTTCAAATCAGCAAATAAAAATTTTATTTTGCCCTACACATGTGCCCACTGTCTAGGTAAGTTGCCATGAGTCAGGAAATGTAGGGGGGAGGAAGGGGGGGCCTATCAGCCTATCAGCCATCATGTAAAAAACACGCCAGCGTTTTTTGGGACATAGAAAAAAAATTGACTTTTTTTTAAACAATCCCTATCTACTCTATTGCGCTTCGCCAGGTCTGAGGTGGCGAAGGAAGTCTAGCGTAAAAGGTAGCGTTCAGTACACTGCGCAAGTTAGTGAATTTGCGTAGTTTCGTCGCTAGCGAAAATTCGCCTGGCGTAAGGTTGCAAAGTAACACTAGCGAAACTACGCCAGCGTTCGTTAGTGAATTTGCGCAGTAGCGAAAATGCCAAACGCTAGCGAATTAACGCTAGCGTTCGGCGCTTCGCGGCTTAGTGAATTTGCCCCTAGGAGAATAAAGGTTGAGTGAGGAGAAGAAGAATATTAGTACTGAGAGTGGGCCCCTGGTCTAAGGTTTTTGAGTGGGCCCCTGGTGTCCCAGTCCGACACTGGGAATGGGGGGGTCAGGGGTAGCAGTGGCAGATTTGGGAAGAGAGCGGATCTGGGCTGGCGGGGCCCACAAGAGTTGGAGTCCACCAGGATTTTTCCCAGGAAAAGTACAAGTCCAGACTATGGATGCCACCTTTTTCTTTTGTGCGAAAAGAGGCAGGGGCAGGCTGGTGATGTCGGGGGGGGGGGGCTGGTGACGTTGGGGGGTGGGTGATGTTGGAGACAAGGGGGTGACGTAAGGGGCAGGACTGATGACGCGGTGATTAGCAATTGTCTAATCGCCATGTCATTCACTTCAATGTCCTGTCCGGATTTCCTAATTTAGAAGTCCGACCCTGGCTGAAAGCCATAGAATCACCACCATTGTCATGGAAAGGGTCCAAAAGGATGACACAGGCATTTTATGGTAGAAGTCATCCACAAATATAAAGGAAGTGGAATATGGTAAGCAGATATTAATGGGACTGATAGAAAACATCACAAATTCATTTCACCAGCATTTTTACTTCTCCATGAAAACATTGTGTAATATTATGTAAAGAAGTGTCGTTTTGGAAGAAAGAACTTTACTTTTCATACCTTTTCACCAGATAAGATTTTCAAATCTGCCGAATGCACAAACTGACTGATATCCATAGTACAGGAATGTCGATTGAGATTGTTGGCCCAACTATAGATCCACATTGTTTCCTACAACAACAAAATTTTTATCGGTACATGTGTATGGCAAGCTTAAGGCTTTAGTGTCATAAACTCTGTACTATACTGCACAGATCGCTTGATAAATTATATGAAAAAAAACAGGTAAAATAGATTACGGTAGGTATAACACAAAAACCCAGAAATGAACTCTGTATTCAATATCTTACTTGCATCACAAAAGTGTCATAAAAAGGCAGCTTGTTCCAGTTTATATAAATATCTTTGTGTGGTTTATGGATAGACTGACGTCCACAATCTAGATAACATGTTAAAATGCTGGCCATAACTCGCTGTGCATTCTGAATGTTGCCTTTCATATGGAACTAAGCTTCATCTTTTATAGCTCTTTCAGATAAGCCTGCCTATTAACTTCCACCAGAATCAATAGACATTTTTACAAACACCTGCAGATTCAATCTGATGCTGGATTTCTAGGGTTAGCATAGTTTTTTGGGGATTTTTTATGATTATTTTTTCAGGCCCTCTCCTTTTAGTACGGTTTAAACCCCTGTGTGGTTGCTGGGGTAAGCGGAACCCTAGCAATCAGACAACAGGTTCAATTCCCTATTGAAAAACCACAAAAGAAATGATAGAAACGTGAAAATATTAAATGAAAAAATAAAGTACAAATTTACATTGAACTTCCCCTTTCCCCCCTTTTCTATGCATTAAAAAAGGTATATTTGTTTCAGAGCTGCTATACTAGCTTGTGCCATAGTAATCTATAAAATATACAGGTACTGTGACTAAGTAGCTTTCAGTTTAGGTTAAAACAGGGGTGGGGTCATTTCTTTTTTAAATGCAGAAGAATGTAGCTATTCCCTCACACATCCATTTATGCCTTTCTAGTGAATGTGGGTAAAAGTAGTTTGGCCCAAGTTATGAATATTTATATTTTCAATCATTTGTGAGAGTGTCACGGCGGGTGTGATAAAAACATAACCCCACGTAATTATGGGACTACAGTTATGGAAACCCATTATCCCGAAAGCTACGAATTACAGAAAGGCCGTCTCCCATAGACTCTATTATAATGCAGTCCAAATTTTTAGCAATTATTCCTTTTTCTCTGTAATTATAAAACAGTAGCTTGTACTTGATCCAAACTTAGTTATAATTAATCCTTATTGGAAGCAGAGCCATCTTATTGGGTTTATTTAATGTTTACATGATTTTCTTGTAGACTTAAGGTATGAAGATCCAAATTAGGGAAAGATCTTTTATCTGGAAAACCCCAGGTCCCGGGCATTCTGGATAATAGTCCCATACCTGTATATAAACTCTTGACTCCAGGACCTTGTTCTGTAGTAAAATGAAGGGTAGGACAACATGGACGTTTTCGGTGCGATCAGACTCGCTGCGGCTGCATCCGGCAGTCATGTCGCGTTGGATCAACGCTGTGACTTCATCTGACATTTCAACGTCCTACCTTATTATGTAACATATAGTTTTTCACTATTTTACACTGAGAAGGGGGGTAATAACAAATAATAGAGAATTGGTTCCCCTGGGATAAAAAAGGAAAACTATTGTACTTATTTCTTTATATAGCACCAAAAATCTACAAATTAAACAATAATAATCAATTTAGTTTCAATACAGAGCTGAGATCAGGTCCTTGCCCTGAAGAACTTACATTCTGTGACAGGAGACAGAATCTAAATAGGGAGATGAATATGTATAAATCGGGCTCTGGGTCTAGCATATAACCATTGTAAGGTTTGTATTACAATAACACAAGGCAAACCTCATAATTGTTATATGCAAGGCCAACTAAAGGTCCTCATAAAGTTGGTGTATTTTATATAATCATGACACAGGGCTGTGCCCACTCATGTATATCCCATACAGCCTTTACAATCCAATTCCAGAACTTCAGCTGGCCATAAAGGGAGAGGATACAACCGGCTAACTCAGCATCTCCAAATTAATTTAATTGAATTTTAATTGAATAGTGTACAGTGGACTTTTCAACTGATGTTTGGCTGAAAGTCCCATCAAGCGAGGACCGGATTAGCATTTTGTGCTGATTGGATCTGCCAATTTGGGTGGCTGAACATGGGTGGCTATATCGGGCATTAGAAAGTGAGGTTAGCGATAGAACACCATTCTTTGTTCCCAATCTGAAAGAGACATTGCTTTATCCAGCTTCTTATTCTAATGTTATTTTGCCCCCATCCCCGGAAATATCTACCAGAATATAGGATTTAACAAAGATATCCACCTGCTGATCTGCTGAGAAGGTTTCTGGGAGTTGTAGTTTAACAATGAGTGTGACAGCAAAAAAAATCCCTGATATATACTCAGTTAATGCTGCCAAATACTGATATGTTTTTCCATTATACTGGAAAGTTTTATAGCAAGCCTGTTGTGCTTTACAAGTGAGTGCAGCCCGCAAGCAACTAAGAAATAGTGTGTAGAGCACATTGATAATCACTATCACATGTGACCCAACTTCCAAGGTCATACGTCTGATTGTCATTAACATTTCCAACCTTCCTAAAAATATTAAATTGACTGCACCCAAACTGTCATGTGGATCCCATGTCACTACCATATGATGGCGTCTGGCTTTTATTAAATAGAAGTACAAAGTATCCACGGCACACAGCTTAGTGTAAGCAAGGATCTCCTTGCACGTTTATTGCGGTAGTGAGCAACGTTTCGGGGTCACAATATTTTATTAAATAGACCCTTCAGGGGCCAGCACAGATACACAATGCTGTGTGTATTTAAGTGTATATGGAAACTATATATTTGTCTCAATAGAGGGAAAAGGAGAGATGAAGAAATAGATAATACAGAGATAGGGTTTCTCTGGGAAATTTGTGGTTATCACTTTCAAACAGCATGGTGGCTCACTAGTAGGGATGGGCAAATTTGACCGGTTTCGTTTCGACAAAAATTCGGCGCTGGCGAAATGTCGCCAACGCCCATTAAAGTTTATGGGCGTCAAAAAAAATTTGGTTTTGCGGCGAAATTAATTGATGCACATACTTTTTTTTTGGATGTACAACGCCATACAGGCCTATGGGCGTCATCCATACTCAGTAGTTAATGCTACTGCTTTGCAGCCCTGGGGTCTTGTGTTGGATTTCAGCCCAGTCAATATCCAAAAGGAGTCTGTATGTTCCCTCTCTGTCTTTGTGTGTTCCCAAATACATGCAGGAAGGTTTATTGGCTCTTGATAAACTTGACCCTAATGTTTGTGATGTGACAGGCACCTTGGCAGCTCCACTGGAGCAATAAATAATCTCTATTAAAAGTGTACCTTAAATGCTTCATCTTTAAAGTAACTTTTATGTTATAGAATGGCTAATTCTAAGCAACTTTTCAATTTGTTTTAATTATTAATTTGTTATAGTTATTTGTCTTTTTCTTCTGACTTTTTGCAGCTTTCAAACGGCCGTCGCTGACCCCTTCTAATAGGCGAATGTTCTGTAAGGCTACAAATGTATTGTTAATGCTACTTTTTATTACTCATCTTTCTATTTAGGCCTCTCCTATTCATAGTCCAGCCTCTTATTCAAATCAACGCTAGGGTAATTTGGACTCTAACTACCAGATTGCTTAAACTGCAAATTGAAGAGCTGCTGAATAAAAATCGAAATAACTCAAAAACCTTAAATTATACAAAATGAAAACCAATTGCAAATTGTCTCAGATTATCACTCTCTACATCATATTAAAAGTTATCTCAAAGGTGAACAACCCTTTAAGCACTGCATGTGCCACAGCTATATAAATAAAGGAAAATTAAAGAGTAATTTAAAAAAATATCAATGCAATAAGTTCTGTAAAACTTCTTGGAAAAGAAGAAGCTTGATTAACCCCAATATGGTATAGGCTAGACCTTGTCCGGCTAGGAAACATTCAGAGCACCGCTTTCATATCACTCTCTCTCCACAGAATGGGCCTTTGCTACATGAAAGGGTGAAGGAATGGTGTTGTGCAACTACACCTCACTTGTGCTGCGTGACTAGATAAAATACTTGGATGCCAGATGGTTCTTGAACAAAACAAATAGCAAAACAGACTTTATTCTTTTAAAAAGCAGGGTTTTCATACACTTCTATGAGGTTTATCACATACATGTCAGGTAACGTCACAGCAATTCAAAAACAGAACAATGTGACATCCCTGTGGAGATAGCATAGAGATAGAGGCACCCTCAGGATCTCTGTAACGTGACCTGGATCCCCCTGGATCAGGGAAATCACATAACCAAAGGCTGCTTTTTCTCACTAGCTCTATCTACCTCACTTTCCTAGAAAGTGCTGTCACAGAGAACTACCCTGTTCCGACTACACCTGTATCACCAAGGGCCTTTCCTTACTGGGGCCTAGTCCCAGGCTCCCAGCACACCCACTCCCTCCTGAAGTGACATGCAAAAAAGGAAGCTCCACCCTCTGCCAAGCACTATAATGAAGTGTGACAGGAAGTGGTCATTAGGGATGTAGCGAACGTCGGAAAAAAAGTTCGCGAACATATTCGCGAACTTGCGCAAAAACGCGAGCGGTTCGCGAGCGGTTCGCGAACCCCATAGACTTCAATGGGAAGGCGAACTTTAACATCTAAAAAAGACATTTCTGGCCAGAAAAATGATTTTAAAGTTGTTTAAAGGGTGCAACGACCTGGACAGTGGCATGCCAGAGGGGGATCAAGGGCAAAAATGTATCTGAAAAATCTGCCTGTGTGTGCTTGGAAGAGATAGTGTAGGGGGAGAGCTGTTAGTGATTTCAGGGACAGATGATAGTAAGTTTGCTGGCTAGTAATCTGCTTGATACTGCTCTGTATTGGAGGGACAGAAGTCTGCAGGGATTTGAGGGACATTTTAGCTTAGGTAGCTTTGCTGGCTAGTAATCTACTGTTCTCTTTAAACAACTGCCATACGTTGACCTTGTAGGCATTGTTTGCCCAGTTTTTTTGGACGCAGCCACTGAAGCACAGTTGCCAGAAAAAATATGCCATATAAATGCTGAAAATAGTAATTTTTCGCCATACGTTGACCTTGTAGACATTGTTTGCCCAGTTTTTTTTGGTTGCAGCCACTGAAGCACAGTTGCCAGAAAAAATATGCCATATAAATGCTGAAAATAGTCATTTTTTTGCCATACGTTGACCTTGTAGGCATTGTTTGCCCAGTTTTTTTGGTCGCAGCCACTGAAGCACAGTTGCCAGAAAAAATATGCCATATAAATGCTGAAAATAGTCATTTTTTGCCATATACGTTGAGTCAACGTATGGCAAAAAATGACTATTTTCAGCATTTATATGGCATATTTTTTCTGGCCTCTGTGCTTCAGTGGCTGCGGCCAAAAAAACTGGGCAAAAAATGCCTACAGGGCAAATAATGCCTAAAAGGTCAACTTATACACTACTACAGCGATGGATACGGATTACGTAAAATATATTATGGCTGCTTGAAAAAAGTCACTCCGGTGTTTTTTCTGGAGACGGTAATATTATGGATATTTAGACAGAATGTGAACAAGGTCACACAGCTAGATGGCAGTTGGTTGAATAACACACTGGGCAAAAATGCCTACAGGGCAAATAATGCCTAAAAGGTCAACTTATACACTACTACAGCGGTAGTAAAATAAAAAAAAGTAAAATAAAAAAAAAATGAATATTAAAAAAAAAAATTAAAGTTGGTGCTGCTGAACTACTAGGAGCAGCAGATTAGCACACCAGTCCCACTCCCCAACACTGCTAGACTAATAGCACTGGGCTCTTATAGTAGTAGTAGTAGTAGTAGTAAAACAACAAAAAAATAAATAAAAGCAGTCCTTACAAGGACTACTGTTATTGCAGCAGTCAGCAGATGAGATCAGAAGCAGGACAGCTGCCCACTGCAGCTACATACAGAGCACTGCAGTAGAAGGTAGATTACTAGCCAGCAAAGCTACCTAAGCTTAAATGTCCCTCAAACCCCTGCAGACTTCTGTCCCTCCAATAACAGAGCAGTATCAAAACGATTACTAGCCAGCAAACTTTCAACTGTCCCTGAAATCACTAACAGGCAGCAGCTCTCTCCCTACACTATCTCTTCAGCACACACAGGCAGAGTGAAAAAACGCTGCAGGGCTTCGGTTTTTATAGGGAAGGGGAGTGGTCCAGGGGAGAGCTTCCTGATTGGCTGCCATGTACCTGCTGGTCTGGGGTGAGAGGGCAAAAAAAAGCGCCAACAATGGCGAACCCAAAATGGCGAACGTCGCGCGACGTTCGCGAACTTCCGGCGAGCGCGAACACCCGATGTTCGCGCGAACAAGTTCGCCGGCGAACAGTTCGCGACATCTCTAGTGGTCATCAGCCTCTGGCCAATGATACACTGTACACATTATTATAGTAGATAGACATAGGGGCAGAATTACTAAAGAGCGAAGTGGATAACGCTAGTGACAATTCAAACAGGCGCAAGCGCCAATTCACTAGCGGACCAGACCGTCACTAGTGCAGTTTCGTACTCTATCACCAGGTGTATTTTGGCTCCAGCAAATGGGCGCTACTCTGCAAATTCACCAAAGTGCGGATTTTACTGGACCTTACCTCTTTCGCCAGAGTTGACTTCGCCACCTTAGACCAGGCGAAGTGCTAAAAAGCAGCTAAATGTTCCTCAATCTTCTGTCACTTACATCATATCCTGTGTGCCGAAAATGCATTAAAGTTCCAAAAGCGCTGGCGACTTTTCCTTTTCTGAAGCGGAATTGCCTGTAAAAGTAGTGACAAACTTTTTTTGGGTAACCGGTTTTCTCCAGACATTTTATAACACATGGAACATTCATTTTACAGTGGACTCGTGTAGGGAATTATATTAACTCTCTTGTCTTTATTAAGGTTCCCTGGACATTTGTAATAAAAAGTGGTAACTTCAAGCATTTGCACCAACGTTTATAATAAAGACGTCCATACAACTTTAAATTTCCCGCCATATGCAAATTGACCTAAGTGCAGGAACACTAGCGAATTTTCGCTAGGCACAAACTAAAGCTAGCGCATCTTCTCTATGAAATGCTCACACTGCAAAGTAATGCTAGCTTAAATTCACCATCGTTTAGCGCCCAGGGCACAACTTTACATATTAGTGAATTAGCGTAGTGGTATCGAATTTGTACCTGGCGAAGTGGTGCGATGCGTGCGAAGCTGGTGACAATACTCCCTTTTGTAAATCTGCCCCTCAGGCTTTTGCCCAGCAACTAGAGAACAAGGAAGTGTAGGCATTTAAAGCCATAGGGGAGTGTAACCCTATGGGTCCCTACACTTGGGCAGATTAAATAGCCATTGGTATGCACCATCTGCTTTATACAACCTTGATAGGTTATAGCCTTAGCCTCTCTCCCTCTCTCTCTCTCTCTCTCTCTCTCTCACATCTCTCTATCTCTCTCTCTCTCTCTCTCTCTTTATTCAATTCTTATGATGTATTTTTATAAAAAATGTTTCTTTGTGTAGGGGTTGGATAAACCCTGTTTTTCCCCTTCACAATATCCAGCATCTGGAGCAAGTAGCTTGACACTGATATTAAAAATCAAATTAACCTAAATGTAGGATGTTCTTACAATTACATTCTCTTTCTTTATGAAAAAATGGGTGGTGTTCCCCTTTAACTATTTTTATGGAAGCAGTAAATAGTTGAAAATAGTTTCTTCTGTATTATTTTTTGCTATTTCTGGTCCTATTTTGTTTCTCCATCGCAAAATATAAAATGTTCTCTGGCAGCAAAACAAAATGTGTGACTAAGTTTTAAGTCTGATTAATTACTTTAGTCTGTCACCATTCTTATATCTGTCAACATTCCTGAATGTAGATTTCTTAACATTTCACCCATGGCCCTATTCTTACAAACCATGACCTGAAATACCCGTGCCATACGCACGTTTGACAGTTACACCAACCACAAGTAAACCCATTACCTTTTTGGTATATTGATATAAGGAAAGTCCAGAGGAAAACAGAACAGTTATTAGGTATATATTTAAACATATTCTTATTTAAACTGGCCACATAACCTGTGGCCATTCTATTTTAAAGGAGAACTAAACCCTAAAAATTAATGTGGCTAAAAATGCCATATTTTATATAGTGAACTTATTGCACCAGGCTAAAGTTTCAGCTTGTCAATAGCAGCAATGATCCAGGACTTCAAACTTGTCACAGGGGGTCACCATCTTGGAAAGTGTCTGTGACACTCACATGCTCAGTGGGCTCTGAGCAGCTGTGGAGAAGCTAAGCTTAGGGGTCGTCACTAATTATACAGCAGAAAATGAGGTTGGTCTGTAATATAAGCTGATGCTACACGGCTTATTATTAAATTTTGATGTTAATTGCACTGGTTTCTGTGCTGCCATGTAGTAATTATCTGTATTACTTACTAATCATTCTTATATTGTGACATTTCTATTCTATGTGTACTGTATATTGTGAGTGGGTCCCTAAGCTCAGTAAGTGACAGCAGCACAGAGCATGTGCAGTGAATCAGCAGAAAAGAAGATGGGGAGCTACTGGGGCATCTTTGGAGACACATATCTTTACAACTGTGGTTGCCTTGGGTTGGTACAGAAGCACAAAACATAATGTACAACATTTCTAGCTACTTCTTTAATTAAGATTTAATCCTCCTTTAAATGTATTCCACCCTTCCTTTAGGCTAAGGGTTGTAAACTGGTAATATCCCAGGCTGCTCCAGGCAAATATCCACCACAAATAAAGAGTTATAGTCCACTGTGTATTCCAAACAGCTTCTCTATTTAGTTGTGGAGTTACCTGGGCCCATCTAGCCATATCTCCAGACTAAAACAATATACTGATGGATAATTAATCTCCTAAAATGATTTGTAGACATTCCTTAGAGATACCTGTTGATGAAAAGGAGAGGGAATGAAACACCCTCTATAGCTAGCAGTCAAAAAACCCTGGAGGGTGAAGTGAGATTAGATCCCCTGAGAAAGAGGATTGGACAGGGTATCTGTACATAGTACATGAAGGGCTCTTCAACCTGCTGGTTGGGGACTCAATACCATAAAATGACTATGAAGATTATCATTCATCCAGGTTATGGTACAGGTATGGGACCTATTAGGCAGAATACTTGGGACCTGGGGTTTTCTGGATAAAGGATCTTTCCATAATTTGGATCTTCATACTTTTAGTCAACTAAAAATCATGTAAACATTAAATAAACCCAATAGGCTGGTTTTGCTTCCAATAAGGATTAATTATATCTTAGTTGGGATCAAGTTCAAGCTACTGTTTTATGATTACAGAGAAAAAGAAATCATTTTCAAAAATTTGGATTATTTGAATAAAATGGAGTCTATGAGAGACGGCCTTTCCTTAATTCTGAACTTTTTGGATAACGGGTTTCTGGATAACAGATCCCCCTACCTGTATATGTAACATAAGTAATTCAAAAACAACAGGACTTGCTGATTACTCAATGATTACGCAGCAAGTTCAATTGTTTTAGAATTGCGTATATAAGATATACCACAAAATGATGAATTTCCCTCTAAACCATAATCTCAAAAGCACATATAATTTAAAAGTGCACGATAAAAATTTGTTAAAATAGATATTTACTTCACAGGTCAATTCACCAAATTATTGTTAATGTTATCAGCAGTAAAAGGTTCACCCAAGTTATGATATAATTACAGTGGGTTGATTTTAAATGACCCGCAGAGTTTAACAGTGTAATTGCTATAGAACATTTTGCAGTTGGGAAAAAATGCAATGCTCATATTGTGTTATTCTCAGCAAGTAAAAAAAGGGGGGGGCTACACTTATTTCTTACTTTAACTTCATTGACAGGCAAATCTAGAAACATTACTACAAACTGTCACAACACTTTGTAATCAAAGACAGGGCAGGGTTTTATGAATTTACTGGGCATGAACTCAGCCCACAACACTGGAGAAACATGAAATTCTTCTAAGCGCAATTTTAATGATAAACAGTTTTATAATTATGGAAAATATTGCCTTACTTTTAGGAAATGGTTGGAGCTAGGTTTAAATTGGAGGCTGTGCAGCATTGACTTTTGTTGCATGGAGCGAGGACGCGGCAATCTCTCCTGGGACTTGCTTCATGCAAAGCATTATCCTGCTGAGAGAGTGGAAATTTACCCATTAGACATTCTTCCTGCAGACACCAGAAAATCCTGAGCAGAATTGTTAAATATGTTTCCTGATTTTTTTTTTTCTCTCCCTCTCTCTCTCTCTCTGTACCTACTATTTTATTTTCCCTGGTAGTCGTCAATTTCCTAGGTACTTTTTCTATAATAACACATCTGATCATAGTATCATTCAATTAAACCAAGTATAAATAATTATAATAATAACAATTTCACGGTTAGAAAATGCCAGAAACATAAACACAGGATTAAAGGTCTATACAAACACATTGCTAAGGGGCCCCATAGACGCAAAGATTTTTCTTGCCGAACGACCGATTTTAGCGAAGTCCGACCAATCCATCAAATTATCGCAATGTTAGCGGGATTCGAATGATTCAGTTTTGCTGGCAATATCGCCTGAAATGGTCTTTTTAGTTGATGGACACGTCGTACATTTAAACTATCATTTCAAGATAATCGTGGTCTCACGATAATGATTGGATCTTTTAAAAATCTTTTCATCTATGGCCAGCTTTAGAAGGATCATTTCATGGCTCACAGGAATATTTTAATGTGCGTTTTGCACATTTGGACATAAATGGTACAAGGCACTTAGTAAATTTTTGGTTGGATTTGCAATAAATAAGACATTGCAATTTAAATTACAGTAAAAATTAAATTAGAACTCATCAGTCCTCTACAATGAAAATATATATCAAATGCATGCAAAGCAAATTGAACAAGTGGGACCATAAGAAAGAGAAGACTCAGGTAGGTATAGGGGCATTATATTGGAACTACCTTAACAATATATTAAACAAAGGTGGACAGCAGCACAATAATCTTCTGACATGTTTATAACCCTTCTTGTTGCCTTTAAAGTTTTAAGCTGGGATCACAGGACACTGTGGAGAAATTTAGGGCGAGAATCTGCTGCTCCTCTGCTCGGATGCAGGCAGCCCAAAATCCTCTGACCCATACTATCTTCCTGATTGAATTACACAAAATATATACTTTTTTACTGTATACACGTTTCGTCTCTGAAATCCAGATGTATTAATGCACAAAAAAACAGTGGTTCTGGTTTTACCAAGATCCAGTGTTGCAATTGGGGTTTCTGTTATGGGGCATGTCAAGAACATGAACTGTTGCTTCATCCAAATAGCTTAGCCCAGAGCAGAATACAATCTTAGGGAGTAAGCCCTCGCAAACGGTGTGGATATAACTTAACCAACGAAATTATTTATGTCACGGCTGGCACCCAATACCAGAACAAGTGCCAAGTACCCTTGTCTCGGCTCGGCTTCACCAGTAGTGTGACCACCGTTGGGCTTCGGGAGGAGCCCTCAGCTTACTTGGGTGCCACCTGGACTTAATGAGGGGTACAAGGCGAGATGTTCTGGCTGGCAAAGGGGCACAGCTGATACAGAGTCTTTTAGGCCGAAGGTCATGGTACAAAAGGACTAGGCTAGCGGATGGTCAGACAGGCTGGGTCGAGGCAGGCAGATAACAGAATCGTCAGACAGGCAAGGGTCAAAACCGGGTATCAATCAGACAGGCGGGATCAGGCAAGGGAGTGGTCAAGGTTCAGGCAGGGTCAAGATTCAGAGTTCAGAATAGTCAGGATACAGGCAGGGTCACAACAGGAGATCAATATCAACAAGAACAAATGCACAAGGTTCAGAGGCACCAGGAAAACACATCCTATCACGGGCAAAGAATCCAATGTAATGGCCCTTTAAATACCCAGAATGCTTCGCGCCATTGTGCGCTTACGTCCCACGTCAGCTTGCCTGCACCTATAAAAATAGCAGCGCCGCGCCGCGCGCCTCCTTAGTTCACGGCGCATCAGGGAAAGAAAACTGGCGTGGCGGGCGTCCCCGCCGAGAGTGCGGTGGGCGTCCCCGCCGGCCCGCTAGACCACCAGGGTATGTCGTTTTTATTACAATTTATTGCACAATTACAATCCTCAGTGGAGTACATAATAGCAAAGCAGGATCATACAGAACAGTGGATAGGCATTTACTCACAGCACCTTTGGTCAGTATTAGTCCCCACAGGGAAGAGAACATACACAGCAGCAATGAAGGTACACCCAGCTTTCAGCCTTTTCCCCAAGTCTACACACATAGTCCCTCCTTCTGGGCAATTAGTACCCGGGATCTTAATCCCTCTGACTCTCCTCGTTGGAGCCTTGAGCTGCTCAGCTAAATAGCCTATCTATCTGTCACTCCTAGAGTGACCTATGAAGGTGAGTAGCCTATCCTTTCTAGACCTGACCTGTCTAAGTTCCACTCGAGCTCTGCCTGCCGGCTCAGGCTAGAGCCAGCACAAGATGGACCCTGAGAGCATGGCTACAAAGGGTTTTATACTTTAACACAGTGCCATCTACTGGTCACTATTGAGAATCTCAGGGGCATAGCATAAAGCAGAGCACTGACACAAGTCCCCATTAGGACCCATTTAGGTGTCTAGAACACTAAGGATTTGCCTGCCTGCTTAACTAGGGGTGGCTATTTTACACATCCCTACAGATGTATTGCACATGAATCCTCACTTAATGACGACGCAGAATGTCCAGATACAAGTGAGCCAGGGATTGTTCTAGGTGTATAAGGCTGCACTGGCAGTGACAACCTGCCTACATCTGGAACATTTAGCCCCATCATTGATTGTCACTAACTTTCTTATGTCATCTCCACATTGGTCACCATAGCAACAGTTTCAGTCTGGACTACACAAATGGGCTTCTCTTGTGTTAAGAGCCATCTAAGTTACAAGCGTGCCTTGGTTCTGTATTTAACCGGGGACCAAATTTTAAATACCTTGAGACTTGGATATTGTTTTCACGTTCTCTGAAAACAAATAGAACATAAATAGACAATAAATAAATAGACAGATGGCACCGTTAGCCATAGGGTACTGCGTTTTGTTAGTGTAATAAGCAAATGTTTATTTGAGTACTACATTTACATGATAACCAAATGGAGCTACCTGCAGATATTATATAGATATTAGCCATCAAAGCCATGTTAATCATATAATATACAATACTAAGAAGGGCATTATGATTATATTGATCTACAGAGGCATAATGCAGATAAAGCCAAATACTGTAAGTTAAATTAAATGGCATAGACATATAGCTCGAATCTAATTATGGGGAAATGCAATTTCATTGAGGCATCAATGCCACAAACAGGGCTCTTCTCTTGGCTATGCAACTTTGTATGGCTCATCTTGCATGCTATAAAATGTAAAATGTATGTGTTTGCAGAGATATATAAACAAGCTGCTCTGCAACAATGGGGGCAGCCATTCATATGCTGAAAAGGAGAAAAGGCACAAGTAACACAGAAGATAACAGATACGTTCTGTATTGGAATACATCTGGTTTCTGCTATATAACCTGTGCCTTGAATGGCTGCCCCCATGGCTACACAGCATCTTGTTTATATAAACTATAGTAGTACTTATCTGTTATCTACTGTGTATCCTGTGCTTGAATGGCTGCCCCCATGGCTACACAGCAGCTTGTTTATATAAACTATAGTAGTACTTATCTGTTATCTACTGTGTATCCTGTGCTTGAATGGCTGCCCCCATGGCTACACAGCAGCTTATTTATATAAACTATAGTAGTACTTATCTGTTATCTACTGTGTAGATACCTCACAACAAGGGTAAGAAGAATTTCACTGGCACATAGGAGTTGCGGTAGCAGGGCAAGCCCTTGCAATTTTATTATGCAATTGTGCAACGTTTCGGGGACACGCCCCTTTGTCAAGCATGTGTGCCAGTGAAATTCTTCTTACCCTTGAATGGCTGCCCCCATGGCTACACAGCAGCTTGTTTATATAAACTATAGTAGTGTTTCTGAAGCAAACACACCAGTTTTACTAGTGCAGGGCAACACTAAAATCTATTTTCATGATTTTAAAACACTTTCATTTGTTGGTGTTACTGTTCCTTAAGTAACTGCATTTGTTTACAGAGCTGCCCACCCCAACCCCCTCAGTGCTGTCATGTTTCCATTTACACTGGGGCAGGTAGTGGGGGCAAATAATTAAATATTTAGCATGGCTAATGGCTGCAAAAGGAGGTTCATATTCTGTGACTGGCTATAATATTGATATTTATAGTTACCTAAAGTACAAGTTACATTCATTAATATGTTACATGATATTCTTTATTAAAAACTGAAATGGTAAAATGGCACAGTGGGAAATAGCAATGTGGGACAACTGGTTGGGGGGGCGCTAACTGAAGCACTTGCCTATGGTGACGAAAATACCTTGGCGCGGCCCTGGCATCCAAAGTGGAAAAAAACTAAACACAAAAGCTGCACAAATAAAAAAAACTTTAAACCAAAATAAATAAAGCAATTCCATTTTAAGGGATATAGTATCCCCAAACTAGTAAGCATTTAGCATTATATTGGCATCCAACAAAACCAGACTTATTAATCCTTTTTCATCACTTCTGCTAACACATTTCAACTGCTGGAATGGTCCAATGGCAATGGTTTATACATTGCTCCAGCCTTTCCTTGGCATTACTTATGGTGGTTATAAGCTTGGGGGGAGAGTGCCTATAAAAAAAAAGCCCCCAACAAATCCCATTGTTCTTATGCTTCCAAAGATAGTTTAGAATGCTTCTGTGAGTGTTACAACGAAGGGCAGTTGATTTTAGAAGGGGCATCTGGATATTTTTGGCAAAATGTATGAGGTAGCAAAAAAGGAACTGCAGCTGAAAGAAGCTTAGCATTAACATTCAGTTAACATACAGTTCTATGGCTCATTTTCCTCTTCTGGTTTATTAGGATGCTGATGGGCAGCTGCTGAGGCTTGATAGGGTTTGGCGAGCTCTGCTCACTAACTTCATTTTCTAAGCAGAACATCACAAAATTTGTCTTTTCTTTGTGCAGCTGTACCAGGATTCTGTTAGCTAAATTTTTATGTTTACTCCGACTCAATAAAAAGATCCCATTGAGTTAAATGTACAGTGCTCTTTTGAGCTTTTGTTTATTTTTTTCTAACATGGATAGATAGTGTTATGTTTTGGTAGCCGAAGATGAGTAGAGTATAACAGTGCTTTATTAGCAGGCTCATGCAGCCATTACACAACAGTAAGCAACTCTATCACCACAAGCTGTATAGAAAGTATGCAGAGTATAAGTCTTGAGCACAGTGACATCTACAGGCCATTTGTTTAAACACCTATAAACACCTATAAACACCTAACAGAGATTTTAAGAAGAAAGAATTATGTTAGACAATGCTGGTTACATCAATATAGCTGATTTTGACCCAGATTTAGAGAATATATGTTTGAAGGCTGGAAGGCCACAGGCTATGAAGTAGGGATGCACCGAATCCAGGATTCGATTCAGGATTCGGCCAGGATTCGGCCTTTTTCAGCAGGATTCGGGTTCAGCTGAATCCTTCTGCCCGACTGAACCGAATCCGAATCCTAATTTGCATATGCATATTAGGGTCAGAGAGATAAATCACGTGACTTTCTGTCACAAAACAAGGAAGTGAAAAAAGTTGCCCCCTTCCCACCCCTAACTTGCATATGCGAATTAGGATTCGGATTCTGTTTGGTATTTGTCCGAATCCTTTGTGAAGGATTTGGGGGTTCGGCCGAATCCAAAATAGTGTATTCGGTGCATCCCTACTATGGCCCCAGAGGATAGAAAGGCATTTTCTCAAGGACCTTTTTACTTGAAAAGGAACGTAATGAGGACCAAAATGTCAAGTTCTGTATTATTTGTGTATAATAATAAATAGACATCACATATCAAAGGGAAGTGCTGGTCCAGGAATTGTTATTCCAAGTTACAATTGTATGCTCGAGATTGACTGTGAACCCTACGAGTTATTTGATTATTTGAGCGAAGGCACTTAAGGACTTTGGTATATATGTATACCTATACTAGATATTTAACTACAAGGAAGACATTAAAATCAGCCCTGTAGCATCTACATCTATGACAGGTGTAACATTAATGTCTGCCAGTGTTATGCTGATTTCTTACAACCCACGAGCTTGGCTTCTAAAGAGCAGCCCAGAGCTCCTTGAGCATGTGGAACACCACTGGCACTCAAAAGATTTTGTAACAATATCCAAAAGTAGAAGATGCTGTGGGCAACTTGCTGCTGAACCTCTGGGCTGGAACAGTATAGAAAACATAGCATTTCTAGCAATATTCTTGTTTAAAAACTTTAGTTTTCCTTTTACCCTAATGATTATATATTATATAACGAAATATGTTTTCCCTTGGACATCTAAATGTGCACCACCATGGCCTTGGGTCATTGTGGAATCTTTTCGATTCCAATCACTTAAACCCAACTAGCTTTGGGGCTTTCTGTCCCTCCATGATAGGTTGCAAATTACACGGTGGCACTAAGGTTGCCATCTGTGACTTAAAAATATTAACAAGGGGGCAGGATGATGGTATCAAGGGAGAAGCAGTGAAATATGATGGGTGAGGTTATGGAATTTGGGGGCATTTGTTTTTTTTTTACATCAGAGTTGGTTATTATTAGTGGCCATATTATTCTTGGGTTTCACAAGGCTCATTGCGAACACGTAGTTGTGACCAAAACACCCTAAAAAAAAACAAACTGGGTCAAAACCGAACAGATGGCAACCCTTAGCGGCACCCACCATTACCGACAGGCTAAGTGGGGGAGAATGAGAGCATGAGGTAAATATACTTTCCTTACTATTTTTGGAAGCAAAAAAAAGAGCGTCTATAAGTATTGATCAATATCATTAAAGGACATGTAAAGGCAAAAAATAAAATCCCATTTTTACTTTCTTTAATGAAAAAGAAACCTATCTCCAATATACTTTAATTAAAAAATGTGTACCGTTTTTATAAGAAACCTGACTGTATGCAGTGAAATTCTCCCTTCATTTACTGCTGTGGATAGGAATTGTCAGATGGTCCCTAACTGCTGAGCAGGGAAACAATCATACTTATGAACAGCAGGGGGAGCCCCCGCCTTACTTCCCAGCCATGCAGAACTCAAGCAGCTTTGTTTATGAGGATCCCTAAGCAGCCCAGACCACACTGAGCATGTGCACAGTCTTAGTCTTGCAAAGATGTATAACAAAGTTACAAGATGGTGACCCCCTGTAGCCAACTTTGAAAGCATAAATTATTTGTTTGATTAGGCTTGTGGTGCAGTAAGTTCATGTTTATATTTAGTATACAAAATACAGCATTTCTAGCCTGATTCTATTTTAGACTTTACATGCCCTTTGAGCAATAAAATTGAATCCTGAAATTAAAAAGCTTAGTGATTAAGCATTTCCCCAGAGGGCTCACTATTCCCAAATGTATGCCTTGGCAAAGCATCTGCCCGAATTTATAGTTTTATTTCCATCAAGCCAGATGAAGGCGAATATTATATATGCGCCGGGTTAGATTGCTCTTCCTATGACTGCTAATTAATCATTATCAATAACGGCAATTTATTTGGAATAAATCTGTAATTTTAAACATGCTCTTTTATACATGAAGGAATATCATCTAGCATATGAAACTAGAAACAGGCAACGAAAGAGCATTGGCTGTGACATGAATCAGATGCAGATCAGCCTGGCTTTTTGCAAAGTTGCATTTGTCACAGTTCTGCTCCTTCACGAACCAGCAGGAGTCGCAAAACAAAGAAAAGTCTAGTATGTTTGTTTAATGCGACAGATAAGCCGTACTCAATCATGTGCACTACAACACAGTAAAGCTTGTTATAATTTTGCACACGGCTGGATGGAGCTATCCGACTGGCTGCTGGACTGTTCATTGGTTCACAAGAAATATAAAACAAGGTTTCAGGCATTTTTGCATTGTATAACACTTAATAAAATAAAGGCAGTTCAGGATTCCATCCGATTTATCTCATACAGATCTCTTAAACTTGTTCTCAGTTTCAAAAATCCCACAGTGTCGAACAGCAGATGCCGGCGCATAATTAAGAGATGTGCTTAATTATGAACTCAATTGGCTTGTTTAAATGCTATTCCTTACCTGCATTTTATATTTATTGGTTAGACTTGCAAGCAAACAAAACAAAAACCAAGAAACTCAGTTGAAAGGCAAATCAAATATTTTAATGAGATATTTCATATATAAATAAATGAAACAATTAAAAGTGTCATTTTTGTAACAACAAATAGCACTGGGCAATATTACTAGCAGTGGAATGTATTTATTGTAAATTTAAGTGGAAGGGATATGGGAAGTAGTGTTCTGGTTATTATGTTAAACATCCAGTCACTCCAGCCTTTATACATTACATTTTTGGCTAACTAACTACAGTATATTAGAAACAATTTTTATTTTGCACAGCCTATCTATTTACCCAATTTTTATTTGTATACTAAACAATTCCTTTAAGCAGATTATATACTGTACAATTCACATGATTCCTTGCAAAATGGAGCTTACAATCTAAAGTCTCTATCACATTCACAAACACTAATGTCAATGTTCTTTTTTTTTTTAAAAGGAATTGTTCAGCGTAACAATAAAAACTGGGTATGTATTAGAAATGTTTCTAATACAGTTAGTTGGATGTGTAACATAATAGCCAGAACACTACTTCCGGCTTTTCAGCTCTCTAACTCTGAGTTAGTCATTGATTTTAAGGGGGACCACATGTGACATAACTGTTCAGTGATTTTGCAATTTATTCTTAGCATTCAGCTCAGATTTAAAAGCAACAGTTATGGCCCATGTGCTCCCCCTTCAAGTCACGGATTGGTTAATGCTTGGTAACCAGAGTAACCAGTCAGTGGAATCAAAGAGAGCTGAAAAGCAGGACGAAAAGCAGTTTTTATTTTGACACTGAACAATTCCTTTAAAGTCACTGACTAACTCAGAGTTAGAGAGCTGAAAAGCAGGAAGTAGTGTTCTGGCTATTATGTTACACATCCAGTCACTCCAGCCTTTATACATTACATTTTTGGCTTACTAATTATATTAGAAACATTTTTTATTTTGCACAGCCAATTTACTCAGTTTTTATTTTTACACTGAACTGTTTAAGATCTTTAAGATCCAGTTAACCTGTCTGTATATTGTTAGAGTGTGTAAGGAAAGCTACACATGTTATAACAACATACAAACCCTTCACACAGGGTTTAGAGCCTATTGTTGGCACCAAACACAGATTAGTGTTTGGCACCTGAGATCTGGAGGTGCTATGGGTGTGCCAGGGCCCTCTCACATTTTTTTGCGGATCAACTGTAGCTACACCACTGATTCCACACATGGATAATTTAACCTGTAACTACCTAGTCTCCACCTTGCACTATAAGGAAAGCATCATTACTGCCAGCATTATAAAGATTAATATTTGTCTGGGGTGTTGCTACCTGCTACTGTAGAGTTAACTTATTGAGAGAATTTTATTCTTGGATTAAAGGAGAGAAAATTAGAAAAAATTCAGTTACAGCACTTGTTTTTACAAATAATTATCCAAGCCTTTTAAGGATATTTCTTGTATCTGTTGCATATTCTGTTGTTCTATAATTGGAGGCATTTAGTGATGACAAGTTTATTATGACTCACGTTTATGTTACAGTGGATCCAGGCTTTAAGTACATGATCCCTTTTCCAGAAAGCTCTGAATTACAACAAAGGCCATCTGCCATAGACACCAATTTAAACAAATAATTGAAATATATAAAAATCATTTCCTTTTTCTCTGTAACAATAAAACAGTAGCTTGTACTTGATCAGGGCTAAGATATATATGATCCTTATAGGAAGCAAAACAATAATATTGAGTTTAATTAGTGTTTAAATGATTTTTCTAGTAGACTTAGGGGCTGATTCACTAACTTCGAGTGAAGTATTCGAAGTAAAAAAACTTTGAATTTCTAAGTGTTTTTTGGGCTACTTCGACCATCGAATGGGCTACGTCGACCTTCGACTACTACGACTTCAACTTCGAATGGAAGTATTCGAACTAAAAATCGTTCGACTGTTCGACCATTAGATAATCAAAGTACTGTCTCTTAAAAAAAACTTCGACCCCCTAGTTCGCCATCTAAAACCTACCGAACTCAATGTTAGCCTATGGGGAAGGTCCCCATAGGCTTTCCTAAGTTTTTTTGATCGAAGGATATTCCTTCGATCGTTGGATTAAAATCCTTTGAATCGAACGATTCAAAGGATTTTATCATTCGATCGAAGGAATAATCCATTGATCGTTCGATCGTACTATCTGCGCTATATCCTTCGACTTCGATATTCAAAGTCGAAGGATTTTAATTCCCAGTCGAATATCGAGGGTTAATTAACCCTCGATATTCGACCCTTGGTGAATCGGCCCATTAAAGTATGAAGATCCTATTACAAAAATAACCCTTATCCAGAATACCCTAGGTTCCCAGTATTTCGGATAACAGTTCCCATATCTTTTATTATTTGGGTACTTGGTCTCCGTTCATGAAAAGATGCCAAAAAGTGCATAGTCTGGGCAGGCAACAGTTCATGTACTTGAGATAGCCTTCCTGATCTGTTACCATCTGACATTCAGTATGTAAGGAACTGTGGCCTCCACCTCATGCTTTCTAACAGTTATCTGTATGGTTTGAATAACTGCAATCACGCATCATCAATTATTGCATGTTTTCCCTTTCAAAATGGACACAAATTTTAAGAGGCAATCCCTAAATGATGCATTCTGCACTGAAGTTAGACATCGGGTCACAAATGATGCTTGATTCCAATGTTATTAATAAAGAAGAAATGTAAATACTCAGAAAAGGTGCCAACCCTAGTTAAGCAGCGTCAGTAACTGTCACAGAAGTTCACATTGCCGCTGCCTCCTCTTAATGTTTCTGACTTGCTGCTGCCATCTTCAGGAGACATGAGTGCTGAACGTTAGGAAATCATAGTTACATAGTTACATAGTTAAATCGGGTTGAAAAAAGACAAAGTCCATCAAGTTCAACCCCTCCAAATGATAACCCAGCATCCATACACACACCCCTCTCTACTTTTAATTAAATTCTATATACCCATACCTATACTAACTATAGAGTTTAGTATCACAATAGCCATTGATATTCTCTGTCCAAAAATCATCCAAGTCCCTCTTATAGTCATTAACTGAATCAGCATCACAACATCACCCGGCAGTGCATTCCACAACCTCACTGTCCTGACTGTGAAGAACCCCCTACGTTGCTTCAAATGAAAGTTCTTTTCTTCTAGTCTAAAGGGGAGGCCTCTGGTACGGTGATCCACTTTATGGGTAAAAAGGTCCCCTGCTATTTGTCTATAATGTCCTCTAATGTACTTGTAAAGTGTAATCATGTCCCTTCGCAATCGCCTTTTTTCCAGAGAAAAAAACCCCAACCTTGACAGTCTACCCTCATAATTTAACTCTTCCCTCCCTCTAACCAGTTTAGTTGCACTTAGTCTCTGCACTCTCTCCAGCTCATTTATATCCCTCTTAAGGACCAGAGTCCAAAACTGCCCCCATACTCCAGATGAGGCCTCACCAGGGACCTATAAAGAGGCAGAATTATGTTTTCATCCCTTGAGTTAATGCCCTTTTTTATACAAGACAGAACTTTATTTGCTTTAGTAGCCACAGAATGACACTGCCCAGAATTCGACAACTTGTTATCTACAAAAACCCCTAGATCCTTCTCAGTTAAGGAAGCTCCCAACACACTGCCATTTAGTGTATAACTTGCATTTATATTATTTTTGCCAAAGTGCATAACCTGCATTTATCAACATTGAACCTCATTTTCCAGTTTTCTGCCCAGTTTTCCAACTTAGACAAATCACTCTACAATGTGGCAGCATCCTGCATGGAACCTATAGTTCTGCACAATTTAGTATCATCTGCAAAAATAGAAACAGTACTTTCAATGGCCACCTCCAGGTCATTAATAAACAAGTTGAAAAGCAAGGGACCTAGTACAGAGCCCTGCGGTACTCCACTAACAACACTGGTCCAACTGGAAAATGTTCCATTTACCACCACTCTTTGTAGTCTATCTTTTAGCCAGTTCTCTATCCAGGTACAAATACTATGTTCCAGGCCAACATTCCTTAATTTAACCAGTAACCTTCTGTGTGGCACTGTATCAAATGCTTTAGCAAAGTCTAAGTAAATCACATCCACTGCCCTCCCAGAATCTAGGTCCCTGCTTGTAAGGGAGTGAACCAGATGAAAAGTGTGATATGTGAAAATGTTATCTTGTGAGTGACAAAAATGTGTTTGACTGTAAAATGTTTGTGTGTTTAAAAATGTTGAATGTAATTTGTATGAATCATCACTAGATGGCAGCAGAGGTTTAATTTAGTTTAGTTGTTGTAATTCCTTTTCCAGACACTAGAGGCCACTATAGAGCACATAAGGGCTATAAAAGGAGGTGCCCCGCCCATGGTGAGCAGTCTTGATGGGAGGTCGTGACAGAAGGACATCAGCTGGTCGGTGAGTGAAGACATCATTGATAGATAGGAAAAGCTAGAGTAGGAAAGTGCACTAGGTGCTCCGTAAGTAAGGGAATCAGTGGACGTTTAGGACAAGGTAGGAAGGACACATGGGTCTCTGGACAGGAATTGGATGGAAAAGGGTTAGTGATGGGCGAATTTGCGCCGTTTCGCTTCGCCCGTTTTTTCGACGCCGACACCCGTTTTTGACGCCGGCGTCCATTTTTCCGAAAAAATTTTTTTGACACCAGCGAATTTTTTCTGCGAATTTTCGCTGGCGTTTCGCGAATTTATTCGCTGGCAGCGAATCGCGCAAATTTGGCGCGAATTCGCGGCTGGCGAATAAATTCGCCCATCACTAAAAAGGGTCCTAACCTGGAAGAGTGGAGGGATATCACCCAGAAGGTATCGGGCCACTATTGGAGAGTGGGTGGATACGGGTGGAGTATATATTGGACCACTAGTCGGTTAGGTGTGATCCAAGATCCTACGGCAGGTGTGCCTACTCACAAGTGATTCCTTGAAGTAATTGTAACTGGAAGTGTTTTAAAGACATCCCATTTTTGTTCTGTGTTTAACCCAGTGAAAAGCATTTCCCACTTAATATGTTGCAGAGATGCCCTTATACTGTCAAAGTTTGCACGTCTGAATTTGTACACCATCACCAGTGCCAGCTATGGTTATTTCTTTAGCGCATGGCTTTAATTCAGGCTTTACATACAAACACCCTTTATCCCTCTGTCCCTCCTAAAAAGGGTGTAACCATTTATATTCACATTCCAGTCACATGTTTCATCCCACCAGGTCTCAGTGATACCAATTATATCATAATTTTTAGAGCATGCAATTAATTCTAGGTCTCCGTGCATTTGCAGCATACAGCGGAGGTTACTACTTTTACTTTTGAATTTTGCATTACTTAGTGGAGAATTATATGTTAAGTTAGTATTATTCTGTTTTCCTTGTAACAGAGGGACCTCCTTAGCTGGTAAACTGTATGCCCCCCCTCACTCCTCCCCCATGACCCCTTACTAACCCCACTGCCCCGTCTACCCTAATTTCCCCATAATTCTTTATCTCACCCACCCCCCCCTTGCCTAGTTTAAACACTCCTCCAACCTCTTAGCCATTCTTTCCCCTAGCACCGTGGACCCCCTTCCATTGAGTTGCAAACCATCACAACTGTATAGGTTGTACCCCAAGGAAAAATCAGCCCAGTGCTCTAGCAACCCAAACCCTTCCTTCGTACACCAAGACTTGAGCCACGCATTTAGCTCCCTACGCTCCTGCTGTTTTTCTAAACTTGCACGTGGCACGGGCAAAATTTCAGAAAATATGACATTGACCTTTCCCTGATCTTAGAGCCTAGATCCCTGAAATCACTATTTAAGGTCTTCCATCTACCATTTATTTTATTTTGTCATTAGTACTGATATGCACTAAGACAGCTGGGTCATGCCCAGCCCCATCCAATAATTTGTCTACCCGATCAATCACATGCCGAACCCTGGCACCAGGTAGACAGCAAACTGTTCGGTTGTAGCGATCCAGACCACAAATTACCCTATCCACTTTCCTAATAATTGAGTCCCCTACAACCACAATCTGACACTGCTCTCCTCCCCCACCACTACTAGAGAAACTGGTCTTCCGGCTGTTATAGAGAGATCAGCCCCATCTAGAATTGCCAATCAGGAGTTCATACTCCCATCATCATCACACAATCTGGCAAATTTGTTGCGATATAAAAGCTCCGGATCAGCCTCCATTTTCCTTTTGCCCACCTTAGATTTTCTAACTGTCACCCAGCTAGCTGCCTCAATATCCTGCTGCTGTTCTGTTTCCCCCAAACTATCTGACCCCGCTAGGTCCTGCTCAGTGAGCAAGAGACTCCTTTTAAGATTGTCAATTGACCACAGTGTTGCAATTTGTTGCTCTGTGAGAACTTAACTATAGGGACCTATAAATTATGTTTTAATCATATTCAGACCCCAATTGTGGTGACAGTGGCTGCATTATCCCTGAGACTTCTCGGCCTGACCTGTATGGAGCTGGTAACAACCACTGAGGGTAATCTTTGCTGGATAGCTGAACTCACGAGTAAAAACCACAGAAATTTGTTCAAACTTTCATAACCTGCCAAATTTTGTAAAATTAACATGGTAATTAGGGGGTGTGGCCACAAAGTGGGCATGGTCAAAAAAATTCTGTGCTCCAATATGGTAAATATTTTTGTCCCTCTTTCTATTTCCAAAATGTTGGAAGGGATGTAACAGTAAGCCTATACCCATGTCACATACTTAAATAATTCTCCAAGGCATGCTGACAAGTTAAAAAATATAGTTTATTTACATCAAAATGTTAAAATACATTAAAGAAATGAACCCCTTTAGCGCCTAACTCGTTTCATGCTTACCTAGCACTTAGTCATAGGCAAAATTTTTCATTAGGCGGCAGCAGCCCCAGAATCGGCGCTGTGCAGGAGGAGACTGACTCTTGCAACATTGTTTAAAAAGTAACAACCAGGAGTTAAGCAAATAGCTTTCAATAGCAATTACATTTACAAATAGCTTTTAAAGCACTAACATTTTTTTAATACATTTATATTGGAAAGTTGCTTACAATTCTGTTTTCTTTTCTTATGCAAAAATGTTTTTTGGGGGTTGACATAGCAGAAAGCAATTTAAGGAACAATGAAAGCCTAATCCACTGGAGGTGTTAATATAGTAGTCACCTCCCAATGAATTAAATCTCCAGAAAATCGAAAAAAAATTACGAAAGGAATGCCCAGCTGAGACATACAAGATAAAGACGACAACTTCTTTAGAAAGTTCCTTGGGCTGCTGCAGTTTTTTCAGAAAAGGAGGATTGACCTGTGGTGGAGGTTTTACTTGTCCTTTAATGGGTTTTGTCACGCATGGGTAACCTGATCCTGTTTTTACAGTATTCAGATGTTTTAAACCACAATTTATAGTCGTTATGTAATATTTTCTTTTACATTTATTAAACAGTAATAAATTATTTTTCACCAGTGGAAAAAGGACTGAGAATTATGTAATAATTTGTCTGAGATCAGTTATAAAAACTGCATAATAATAATAAAAAAAAAAAACCATTAAATATTATTTCTGTAAGTAAAATTAAGAAGGCAATATATTCCATAGCTGGAATTCTGCTTTTATTTTCCCTTATGACAATTGGGATCAGTAACCCTAGAGATGTGCCTCATGTATAGGACCAGAAACAAGGGGAAAGTACTTGAAGTATTACTTTCTTTTATTTACTTCCCCAAAAGAGAATAGGGATTGGTAGCACAAATCAGGGCAACATCGGACATAATAGTACAAGCAGGGTGTTTGGAAGCAAATAAAGGTATGGGATTCGTTATCCGGAAACCCATTATCCAAAAAGATCCAAATTACGGAAATGCTGTCTCCCACAGACCCCATTTTATCCAAATAATCCAGATTTTTAAAAATGATTTCCTTTTTTTCTGTAATTTCTCTGTAATTAATGAATGGACGAATTTATCCCATTTCGGCTCACTGAAAAATTGTCGAATTTCCAGAGAAGTTCGCAAAACGGTGAAAAATTCGCAAAATTTGGTGCCCACATCAATTTTGATGCCAACGTTAACGTGTGACGGTTTTTCCGACGCGCGTCCAAAAATTTTTGACGCTGACAAATGTTAGCTGCAGTTTCAAGAATTTATTTGTTGGCGGTGAAACGTAGAAATTCCCCGCAAATTTGCGCCTGCCGAATTTATTCGCCCATAACTATCTGTAATAATAAAACAGTAGCTTGTACTTAATCCAAACTAAGATATAATTAATCCATATAGGAAGCAGAACCAGCCTATTGGGTTTATTTAATGTTTAAATAATTTTCTAGTAGACTTAAGTTGTGATGATCCAATTTGCAGAAAGATCCTTTATCCGGAAAGCCCCAGGTCCTGAGCATTCTGGTCAGATACCTATACATGCCCACAGTAAATGGCCCTTTATACGATGAAATCTGACACCATGGGATAAATCCTTTTAATAGAAACTTTTTTTTTTCAAAATATTAGTGAAATGTTTTCTTCCTCACATTTTCATATTTGATCATTTGCTGCCCACCACCCACATATTGGAGAATTGTCGCTGAATCCTATTGCTGATTCTAGATGCAGGTCGGTGGAAGTTATTATGGTAAATATTACCCAACGCTCTTTGTTCTGATGGTATTTCAGCAAATATGCCTAACGCATAGCAGCACAAAACATAAAGGAGGCACAAATCCCACAGAAGCTTGCCTAATTTGTGCTTAGCCCTGGGCACATTTCGTATAGAATCACTGGTTGCTATGCACAATCTACTTTCAAACAGGATACATGGTTATTAAAATAGCATGTGCCTAGAAACAGATCCTCCCAAGTGGAAGATGCGTATGTGTTTAAAGTAAGAGCAACAATTTGCTATGTTACTATGCTAGTAACCCCAGACATGCCACTGACCAAAATAATGACTACAGAAAATGGATAACAAGCATATTAACCCCAGTCATGCTCATATAATTACTACAAAAATGCATAATCAACATATTAGACCCAGACATAGTACTGGCCTATTTATTTACTACAGATAATGGATAACAAGCATATTAACAACAGACACAACAATATAATTACTACTAAAAATGGATAACAAGTGCATTATCCTCAGACATGCCATTAAGATCACTGTAGAAATGGCCAATGAGCATTCCATTAACTCCAGACATGCCAGTAAGATCAGTAAGAATGAATAGATTATCTTACCTACATTTTCTCAAGCAGAATACCAGAATACTAGTTTTCTTTTTTCCTAGTGCTTCTTTCCATCATGCTGATGGTTCTCTCTGTATTTTTCCAGTGCTTATGCAGGAACAGAGAGCCCCACCAGCCAAGTGGGACCAATGACTTACAATCTGGGACTGAATTCCTAAAATAAGGACTGTTCCACAAAAAGCCCATTGAGTAGGAAGTATGTATAATAGCAACACTCAGATGGGACCTTTCCAGGCCAATGCCCTTTTTCCCATGAAACAAACCTATTGACTGAATTCATATGTGAAATTGGGTTTAAAACGTTTTTGTTTTTTTTTTTTAAAAGAAACAGGCAACATTTCAGTCGGTGTGGGCGTGAGATGTCATAGGCACCCCCCTAATGTCCCTAAGGATGCTACTAACTTTACTAGGCACGCCCCTAACATCATTGCTCCACCCTCCGATGTCGCCAGCCCCTCTGACATCACCAGCCTGCCCCTTTGTCCGCATTTCTATAGTGGCAACCCGAGATATCAAAATAAGTAACTTATTAAAGAATCTTGTCAAATTGGCTTACACAAATCAGTAAATATTGCCCTTTTATATCTTTTACCTTGAGCCACCATTTTGTGCTGATTTTTGTGTCATTCGCTGATCACCTGACAGGAAATGATGCTGGTTCTTATTGTAACAGGAACAGGTGTGGGAGTAAAGCCTCTGTCCATTTATTGGCTGGTGTAACCTAGCATGTTTGTGTATCCTTGGTCACAATAGGGTCACAATTTCTCTAGAAACCATGCGTTGATTTGAATAAGAAAATGGAATATGAATAGGAAAGGGCTAGAATAGAGAGATGAGTAATAAAAAGTAACAATAACAATGCATGTGTAGCTTTACAGAGCATTTGCTTTTTTAAAATAGGTCATTGGCCCATTGTAAAGTCAGAAGAAAAAGGCAAATAATTAGAAAACCATAAAAAAATTAATAATGAAAACCTATTGAAAAGTTGTTTAGAATTGGCCATTCTATAACATACTAAAAGTTACCTTAAAGGAAAACTATACCCCCCAAACAATGTAGGTCTCTATAAAAAAATACATTGCATAAAACAGCTCATGTAACATGTAAAACCCTGCTCAATGTAAATAACCCAGTTTCATAATAATATACTTTTTTTAGTAGTATGTGCCATTGGGTAATCATAAATTGAAAATTGCCATTTTAAAAAATAAGGGCCGCCCCCTGGGATCATAGGATTCATGGTGCACACAAACATACTTGTACTTGTTAGGTCACATGAGCCAATTAACAGACAGAGTTCTGTCTTTTGCTTCCACACTTCTTTCTGTTACAGTTAGAGCTGTAGTATTTCTGGTCAGGTGATCTCTGAGGCAGCACACAGACCATCACAAAATGGTGGCTCAAGACAAGAGATGTAAAAGGGCAATATTTACTTAAATATATATTCCAGTTTGGTAAGATTTTTTTTTAATATGCCACTTAAATTGATATAACTTAAGTATTCATTTTGGGGTATAGTTTTCCTTTAAAGGTGAACCACCCCTTTAAAGGGCAATTCACTTTCATTAGCAAAACTGTAATAACACATAAAACCTCACCCTTAAACCCCTAGAAATGTGTTCAGACTTTCCATAAACTGCCAAATTTAGTAAAATGGACGTGGTCAACACTTTTCACAGCAAAACTTTTTGTCCCTCTTTTCATTTTCAAAATGTTGGGAGGTATGCTCCCAGACGGACAGACTTTAGTCGTTAAAATGCATTATCCAATGGCATAAACAGCTAGGAAAGTATATTTTTCATTAAAAAAGGTTTTATTTCTATGAAATATTGCTGAGGAGCAAGACAAGTATGACACCCTCTTCTGAGTGACAGTTTTTATTACAGACAAGGCCCCAAGAACAACAAGTACATAATTGATATCACCTCGCAGCTTTCCTATGACTATTTTAACTGCTTCTGCTTATTTCCCCCCTCCTCCCAAACTTTGCAAAGTGAAACAGTCTCTACAAGCGTATACCTTCTGCGTGTTAAAAAATATATTAAGAAGCAAGGGACAGAAGCAGCGCTGAGGGAAGTCGGTGCGGTGACATGCCGGCAGATAAGAGATAGATGTATAAAGGAATTGAATGTGACAAACATAAATCAGAAAGCAGATGCAGCAATCTCCGGAATGTGACTAAAAATGTTGGCTCGACAGTTTACTTTTCAAAGTTTTTACAGCATCATAACTATTGCAATGGCTGGAATAAATTGCCTCCAAACACACAGAATCACTCTCCTTTTTATTTCTTTTTTTTTTTTAACACCCACTTTAATAACCAAGCGAACAATATTTCCTACATAATTAGGTAGAGAATGTCTTTAAACAAGAGGGGAAAAAGAGATTGTAAAGCTGTAAAGTAGTAAATATCATATTCCGAGATGTGATGTTTCCATGGCAACCTAAACTTGCTGCCCTCGTTAGTGTAACCTAATCCTGCTTTGAAATTATTGTTGCCCCGCCCCCTTTCCCCAGCATGGTTGATAATGGAATCATTGCACATAAGAACTTAATGTATGAACAGCAGGAGGCCCCCAATCCTTGAGCACACGGGCAGATTCGGGGAGATTTAGTCGCCTGACGACTAATCGCCTCTTCTGCAGGGAGACAATCTCCCCGACCTGCCTTCCACCTGCTAAAATGAAAAAATGCCTGCGGCGCTTCAATTCCCGAAGTCGCCCGAAGTTTCCTCTTGCAAAGTGAATCAAAGCATTGTCGCTTTCTCATTATAGCAGGGGAAAGGCAGTTCGGGGAGATTGTCGCTTCGCAGAAGAGGTGATTAGTCGCCAGGCGACTAAATCTTCCCGAATCTGCTCGTGTGCTAAAGCCTTAACTGTGTAAATTTGTGAACAATTAAACTATAAACTTCACATATCAATTTGATGGAGGGTTTTTTGCAAATTTTTTTTTGAGGTTGTAAAGTTTGAGGGATCTGTGGTCCCCGGCAAAGGGAATGCTGAGGCAGGTGGGTAATGCCTATTTATTATCGCATACCATTTATGGAATATTAGGACGGAAATTCTCATTATTAGTGATACAAGATTTATTTAGATGGGTATGTAATCAAAATATGTAAGATCATATGGGGTCGCTTATGCAGAATCCTAGTGCAGAATTATGGGAAGGCCCCTGGAGGTCACTGCACAAGTTCAAGGCAAGGTGCTGGAATTTAACTACCGGTATTATTAATTTTAAATTGTTACATGGGGTTGTTCAGCTAGACATGGAGAGAACTAAAACACCACTGGATGTGGAAGTGGATGAAAAAAAAGGTCCTGTTGGGAATCTTATACCACTGGCGTTCAGCAAGATATAGTTGGCTAACAACACTCAGCAAAGCTGGCCATAATAGTTGCCAATTCAGGTTTGAAAATCCAGTTCTGCTAGGAATGTATTGGTGCCTTAATACAGTTCCTGTCTGATAGGTCTTCGTAGGCCTGTTGTATGATATGATCTCAGGGGGTAATTATTGCATTAGCATTGACCCATCGAATGGCCAACTGGGGCAAATATCCACTAGTTTGGCTATACCTCCCAACTGTCCTGTTTTAGAGGGACAGTCCCTCTTTTGACAGCTCAACCTGCAGTCCTTCATTTGTACTGGATTCTCGATTTTCTCTGCACTGAACAGCCAGAAAAAGAAACAAGGTTTCTAAATTAATTGGCTTTTGACAGAGAGCCCAAAACAGCCACAGCAGCCGACAAGATACTTTTGTAACAATTTAGAGATAAGCAAACAAGTAATTGTAACAATATAAGATAACAGGTCCCTTGGGAAATGTTAGACTTACAGCTTAAGGGGCAATTCACCTTCATTAGCAAAACTGTAATAACTGGGAAAAAAAACACAGAAATATGTTACATTTTATAACCTGCCAAATTTTGTAAAATGAACATGTTAATTAGGGGGTGTGGCCACAAAACAGACGTGGTCAAAAAATTTCACCATATGTAACGAAAAAAAAAACACCAAGACATATTTAACTTTCAAAGTCTTTATTAAGAAAAAACTTACCGAAACTCCGCTTGCACTGCTCTTCAGAAAAGGCGACAGGGCGGCGATCCATCATGCGGCTCTCGATTATATAAATAAATTTGATTTTACTGGTCCTTTAAGCATTGGGGGAAGCATAAGACACATAATCTAATTGATGTTGACAAGGCAACAAAAGTTTAAAATCTGGTGACGGTTAACATTTCTATTTCAAAATCTTGGTACATGCTCCTAATTATTTTCCTTCCATTTCTTTTAATTATAGTAGGGAAATTGTGACACCTAGTGGAATAAAATGTCATTTAGCTAAGAGTTATCTTCAATGTGGTCCCACAGTATTACAGATACAAATTATCCTTAAGGGCTAAACTACATGGGAGGTTTTGTAGGATGAAGTCAGATGTAGTTTCATGGGTCAATAAATTACGAGACTGATAGAAAAATCTTATTTAGGATGGTTGGATGATAATTGTGCACCTTGTTTTTTTGCATAGGGCTAAAGGGTTAGGCCTGTGACTGGGTCATTGCATTACATTCACCTTTTCGGTCTTTTTCGTGATTGGCTGAAGAGTAGCACCCCCCCCCCCCCGATGCTACCACTACATTAATTATTTATAAGCAAGGACAGAGCCCTGTTTACCACTTGTATCGGTGTAAATCTGTACAATTACATTCAATGTATACACCTATTAATAGTACAGCACTGAACAATATGTTGGTACTTTATAAATACAGGTATAGGATCTGTTATCCGGAAACCCATTATCCAGGAAGCTCCAAATTAAGAAGTCCCTTAGACTCCATTATAATCATATAATTCACATATTTAAAAAAAAATTCCCCTGTAATAATAATAATAATTAAAAACAACAGTGCCTTGTTCTTGCTCCCAACTAAGAAATAATTAATTTTTATAGGGGCAAAATAATCCTGTTGGGTTTATTTAATGTTTACATGAGCTATAGTAGACTTATGGTATGGCGATCCACATTACAGAAACTTCCCTTATCCGGAAAACCCCTAAGTCCTAAACATTCTGCATAACTTGTCCCGTCTCTTCTCCTGCTGGGTGCCATTCTTGACCACTAGGTGGTGCATGGATAGTAAAAAAAAACAAAAAAAAAAACAGTGCAGACAATTTCTAAGATACATTTAATCTGTTGAATGCTGAAATTTTCAGTACTCCTGGCTTGAGGTAACCTGCTGTTTGGAAGGGTGCAGGGATGCCGGGGTGTCAGAAGTCATTGTCTGTATATTATGAATAGCGTGTCAATCCCCTCTGCTTCTCACTACATAATGTATTTAGGATGTGAGGATATTGTTCATTTAAGTCACTGTACCATTATTTTTCATGCTTATGAGAAATGCTTCAAACCACCCATGTCACTTCCCAACCCTGTAAAGTGCAATTGCCTGACACTGAGGGGCATATTTATCAAGGGTCGCATTTTGAATTGAAAAAACTTCGAAATTCAAATAGACCAACCGAAATTAAGTTGAAGGTTTTTCTTTGGTCAAATAGGTCCGTTTTCGATCGGATAGGTCCGTATTCGACCAAATTTGAATAGTTTGAACCGAAGTAATAGTGCATTCTATCAAATTTGATTCAAAGTTTTTCCCCAAAATTTTTTTAGATTTTTCAAAGTCCACCAATTGACTACAAACAGGTTCTAGGACGTCCCCCATAGGCTAAAACCTTTCTAATCGAATTTGAACAATTCCCTAGTTGAAGTACACAAAAAAAATGTAATTAGAAAATTGTCCTCGACCTTTGATAAATCTGCCCCTGAAAGTAACGGCAAGTACTAGCCTATTAATACCCATGCCAGTATATTATTCAATATCCAGATAATATTAAAAGAAAAAGTGCCCTGAATGAAAGCACATGGAGCAGGAACAGGTGTACTTCTGAGGTCAGTCATTCACTGCTCCATCTTCATTAGCCAAGGTCCTTTTCATTTCATATTTTTCAGAAGTTGCCACAGGCAGATTGGGGCCTTCACTGGTTTTCTCTAGAGCGTGAGCCGAGTCGGACGGGGAGTAGGCCAAATCTAGTCTGGAAGTGGGTGGGCCAGGACAGGAAGTGGGTGGGGTTAAGGTGGGAAGTGGGCGGAGGCAGGGAGTAGGCACGGAGGATGGGGATCCTGGGCCCCTCTGAAGATTTTTTTGCAGGGGGGCCCGGCACACTCTAGTTACGCTACTGCACATTTGGGCTACTAACTGGCCAATCACGGCACTTATTTGGCACCCCAAAAACTTTTTTTATTCTAGCGTTGCTCCCCAACTCCTTTTACAAGTGAATGTTGCTCATGGGTAAAAAAAAGGTTGGGGACCCCTGGCCTAAACCTTTAAGTGAATAGGAGGCAACATCAGCAGTTTTGGTTATTTCTCCAATTGTTAAAATACAGGATGCTTTCTCCACCAGTGTGTGCAGTTGGCTTGAAGCAAAGCAGGCGTAGCTGCATAGATATATGGAATTCCTCTGTTGCAGGCAGCTAAATCTGTGTCAGGGGAGCTGGTATCTTATTACCTGTCTTGTTCAGAGCTCACAATGAAAAGGCACATCAGCTTATGGGTGGATACTGTCATCAACTTGCAGGGCACAAATACTGACAATTCAGAGTTAAAGGGAAAAAAAAGATATTGCTTAAAACAGCTTATATGTAAAACCCTGCTTCATGTAAATAAACCATTTTCATAATAATATACTTTTCTATTAGTATGTGCCATTGGGTAAACAGAAATAGAAAACTGCCATTTTAAAAAATAAGGCCCCCATGGATCAAGCCAATTAACAGACAGAGTTCTGTCTTTTGCTTCCTCACTTCTTCCTGTTACAATTAGAGCTGCAGTATTTCTGGTCAGGTGATCTCTGAGGCAGCACACAGACCATCACGAAATGGGGGTTCAAGGCAAGAGATGTAAAAGGACAATATTTACTTAAATATATATTCCAGTTTGGAAAGATTCTTTAATATGCCACTTAATTTGATATAAATCTGTTGCACAAGAATTCATTTTTGGGGTATAGTTTTCATTTAAGTACCAAAAAATAGATTTGTTCTCTTAAAAAAAAAAAGTACAGTGCACAGGATTATGCTTGAGGAGTACTATTACAGGTATGGGATCCATTATCCAGGAAGCCATTATCCAGAAATCTCTGAATTATGGGAAGGCCATTTCCCATATATTAATTGAGAGCAAATGAGGTTTAATTAATGCTTAAATAAATGTTTAAATACATTTTCTAGTAGACTTAAGGTATGGAGAGCCAATTTATGGAAAGATCAAAAAACCCTGAGCATTTTGGATAACAGGTTCCATAACGGTTATTGATTCCTGAGGAAAAAAGCATATTTCCTCATTTCCCATTAAAAATAATCTCCGGTGTGAAACAAATAACCCCATACAGGAGTGATTTCACACCGACACAGAAAATAGAAACGTCAGAAGGCATTTTAGGTTTATAATAAGGTTACAGCTATTTAATCAAAGACAAAGTATCCGTACATGAAACAAGGGAAGGCAGCTATGAAACCAACAGGTACCATGGGCTGAGATACAATACTGCGGGCTCCCGCGTGGGGTTAAAATGATTCCGATTTTATGGATGAGCTGGAACCAGTTCCGTTTTTCCTTTCTCTGTTATCACTTGAATGAGACTTCCAGACTGCGGTCTGTTTTGTCCGGTGATCCAGTTATAAAAGGTTCTGTGTCCGGAAGAAAAAAAAAAAATGAAATCTATGTTAGTAAGTTTTAATGTGAAAGGAATGATGACAATGGACCTGGAGGTGTCAAAAAGATTACATTTTATTGTGGTTGTAATTTGAGTATTTTGTACAAATGTATAGGGCCATGTTTTGATACAGAAACCCAAAAGCTGTTATATAGGGTGGCTGCTTCAGTGGGGTACATGGGTGTCTATAGGGAGAAAAAAAACATTTAATTATTTTTAGTTTTTTTTTCATGTACATGCCCTTAGCTCATTGCAGGCCACTGGAGGGGGTGGGCACTCCTCTTCTATAATCTCCATGACATGTACAGGTACAACATCTCTTATCCAGAAACCAAAAATTTCCTATTAACAGAAAGGCCATCTCCCGTAGCATATAATTTGATTATTTTTTTAATGATTTTAATTTTCTCTGTAATAATTAAACAGTACTTTGTGCTTGATGTTAACTAATCTGCATTAATCCATATTTCTGGCAAAAAAAATCAGATTGGGTTTATTTAATGTTTAAATGATTTTTAACAGGCTTCATTTATGGTGATCCCTTAAGATCCTGTTAAGATTCCTTATAGAGCAAAGCCCCGGACCCCAGCATCCCAGATAATGAATCCTAAACAGATATAGCATCAATTTTCTGAAATGTGTTGGCGCTATATAAATACATGTTATTAATAATAATAATAATATTGCCTAGGGTATTTCTGTAATTCGGATCATCATACCTTAAATCTACTGAAAATTATTCAAAAATTTAATAAGACCAGTAGGATTGTTATGCCTCCAGTATGGATCTATGCAGCGCAATTACCAACAAGCACAAGCTAGTGTTTTATTATTACAGAATTTTTTTTTTTTATTAAAATTTTTGAATTAGAATTGTAGTATTTGCTTGTAATTGAGTCTATAGGACTTTCTGTAATTCTGAGCTTTCTGGATAGCAGGTTTACAAATACCTGTATTCCACATTATGCATGAGTTTCCTGGAGAGGATATACAGAATTGCATAAGCAGTTGGAACTTTAAAAGAATAATTGAGTTCATTCTGAAATTACCAAGTGCCATTAGTAACATTCCTATCTCCCTTTAGGATTACGGACAGTTACATCGTTTTTTTAATAGTTCTGCAGAAGGAAGGATTTTTTAAGTTGAGGCTGACTTACACTTAGGAGTAGATTTACTAAAGGGCGAAGTGACTAACACTGGCTAAGATCCGCCAGCGTTACCGCTTTCAGGGACTTCGCCGATTTACTAACGGGCGCAGGCATCACTTTGCTAGCGAAGGAGATAGATGTTAGTGGTGATTTGCACTCTATAGTCGCTAGGCGACTTTTCACTCTGGCGAATGGACGTTACTCCCACATTCACTAAGATGCGGATTTTACTAAACGTTAACTCTTTCGTCAGACTTGCCTTCACCAGCTCAGACCAGGCGAAGTGCAATGGAGTGCATAGATCTTCCTCAATCTTCTGTTACTTACAACATCATTTTTGAGTGGAAAAACTTCTAAGTTCAAAAAATGCTGGTGTGTTTTCCTTTTTTTTCAGAGTGATGGGCTGCAAAAGTCTTTGCATAAATTTGCTAACATATGGCACCTAAACTATACAGTGGGCTCATGTGTAGGGGATTATAACAACTCTATTGACTTTATGAAGGTTCCCTTGGCATGTGTAGTTATCAGTGTAAATGTAATGTATTAGATGCAGCAAGGATATCGAATAAGGGGTTGCCGATTTCCCTATCACTGTGCACCAGGAGGAGAGAATTGTGGTGTGCGGTCTATTCCTAATTGTTTTTAGATGCAACATAAAGACGTCCATTCAACTTTAAATTTACCGCCGTATGCAAATTAACCTGAGCGCAAGACCTCTAACAAAGTTGCTCTAGGCAGAATGCCAGCGCATCTTTGGTTTGATTTTCTCGCATTGCCAAAGTAACACTAGCAAAAATTCGTCAGCCGGAACAAAACTTCGCATCTTAGTAAATTTACGTTGTCTGCGCGAATTTTCGCCCTGCGAAGTGTTGTGATGGCTGCGAATTTTTGCCGCTTAATAAATTTACCCCATAGGTTTCTACATTTCAAATCACACCCCAGATGCCATATTGCTTTAAACACATATGCTATGGCTACAAATTCCCTAGATTTGATAGCATTCAGCTAACTTAAATAACTTAACTCAAATGATAAAAGTGTCAGATACATCTTGAAGAAGGTGGTCTCACTAGCCCTAATGTTCCTTTCTATGTCTTAGGGACCACGGTGCTAATTAGGTTACCTGGAGGGAGCATGCTGTGCAAATACTGGGTAGCGACTGCCATGGCTTTCTTGAAGCTATAACATATAGTCTTTATTCATATTTTTCAGATATAACACAAACACATATCCACATACACAATATATAGATATACTGTATGTATGTGTTTGTGTGATATATATATATATATATATATATATATATATATATATATATATATATATATATATATATATATGGATTATATTTAAATTATAATATGGTAGATACCTGAAATCAATAGACATTTTGAATCTCAGACCTCCCAACTGTCTCTTTTTAGGAGGGACAGTCCCTCTTTTGACAGCTCAACCCGCAGTCCCTCATTTGTACTGGAAAGTCCCTATTTTTTCTGCACTGAACAGCCAGAAAAAGAAACAAAGTTTCTCACTTAATTGGCTTTTAGCAGAGAGCCCAGAACATCTAACAGGTGCAAATAAGATACTTTGTAACAATTTTGAGACACAAAAAAACTGTTTAGATAAGCAGAAATATTTTTAAACTTTCATAACCTGCCAAATTTTCGAAAATGAACATGGTAATTAGGGGGTGTGGCCACAGAAAGGGGCATGGTCAAAAGATTTTGCTGTTCTATGTGCAAAAAAAATTTTTGTCCCTCTTTTTACTTCTAAAATGTTGGGAGGTATGGAATCTCCTTATCATGTTGGTGCCTACTAATAAAGACATATGTAATATAAGGCACTACGTTTGCCCAGGAGCAGTAACCCATGACAACCAATAAGATATTTGCATTTAAACAGGTCACTAGCAAATGTTACCTGCTAATTGGTTGCTATGGGTTACTGCCCCGGGCAAACTTAGTGCCTTTTATTACATAACCCCAACAGAGCGCAATAATTGTTTCCTATGTAGCAAATTAAAACAGGTAACCTGAATTAGTTCAGCAGCCCCCCAAACAAAGCAGTCTTTCCGGAAACCAAATGTGAAGCCAATAATGAAACACACACAGACTGTATTGTACTGCTGACAGATAATAACCAGATAGTCTTTACTCACTCAGCGATAAAGTCTAACGGTGTCCAGGAGGTGTAGTCTGCATCAGGCATAGAGGCTCTGTTGGCAGGGGTATCCAAGGTAACCCTACATGGAAAGAGATAAGCTTATTAAAGTGATCTCTGTACACACAAACAAGCTGCCTGCTAACATCTTATCTGCAGCCGCACTTAAAGGGGAACTATTGTGAAAATGAAAATTTAATATAAGCTTCAGCATACCGAAATAAGAAACTTTCTAAATACAATCAGTTAAATATTCTGCATCATTTCTGAAAATAATCAAGTTTATCTTCACTATTCCTCTCTCACCATCTGTTTCTCTTCATTCTGTCTTCATCCAGGAGTTGCACAAATCCTGCATGTAGAGAGACAGTATTTCTGGTGATTTTAATAGAGTGAGCTCTAATGCATCTTCTAAAATAGCCCCATAAGATATATTGGATCTAACTGTCAATTAATATCTGACACCCAACTGCTGCATGAAGACAGAATGAAGAGAAACAGATGCTGAGAGAGGGATAGTGAACATAAACTTGACTATTTCAGAAACGGTACAGATTTTTTAACTGATTATATTTAGAGAGTTTCTTATATATATGCTGAAGCTTATATTAAATTTAAGCTAATATATTTTAAAGGCAACACTAAAACGGCTACAGAATGTTTATGGAACCCAAATTAAGATTTATAAATGTAGATTTGATTATTAAGAGATTTTAACAATATTAGGCTTTATAAGGCTTTGATTTCACTGCCTGTTGCAATAGGTTATAGACACGCAGCGATTTTAAAACTACTTTTTTTGTTTTAATCCCATCATGACTTTTTCCTAAAAAGATAAGAGATTTTACTGCATTCCATCAAAACCTTTTGCTTGGTTGCTATGGGTTAACAGATGTAGAGCAAATGCTCATCTGTCCTTAACCCCATCATAACTTTTTTAATTACAGATGGAAGAGATCACGCTGCCCCAAATTTGCATCCCATTGTAACCTTTTAATTGGTTGCTATGGGTTACTAGAACATCTGCACCTGTCTTTGCATTAAAGGAAAACTACACCCCTCAAACAATGTAGGTCTCTATAAAAAGATATTGCATAAAAAAGCTGAAATGTAAAACCCTATTTCATGTAAATAAACTATTTTAATAACAATATACTTTTTTAGCAGTATGTGCCATTGTGTAATCCTAAATAGAAAACTGCCATTTTAAAAAATAAGGGCCACCCCCTGGGATGATAGGATTCACGGTGCACACAAATAAACCAAACATGTTAGGTCACATGAGCCAATTAAAAGACAGAGTTCAGTCTTTTGCTTCCACACTTCTTCCTGTTACAGTTAGAGCTGCAGTATTTCTGGTCAGGTGATCTCTGAGGCAGCACACAGACCATCATAAAATGGTTCAAGGCAAGAGATGTAAAAAGGGCAATATTTATTTACTTTAATATATATTCCAGTTTTATAAGATTCTTTAATATGCCACTTAATTTGATATAAACTATCTGCTGCTCAAGTATTCATTTTGGGGGATAGTTTTCCCTTCATGACTTCCTTCTATTAACACATAGAACAGGTCTTGCTGTCCAAGGTTTGGCTTCCATTATTATATTTTGCTTGGTTGAATGGGAATGCCCTTGTTTTATTCTGTAAAAAAACAAGGAAGCCATATATTGTTTTATAAATGCATAATCTGCCAGTACATGTTGGTACAATATGCAGCTCCACTCCTTGTATAAAGTGGAATCTAATGGCATAGACATTATAGAGAGGCAGAATCGAATTGTCTACAATGTTTAGCTGAGAGTCTGATCAGCATTCAGTTCACATCCCAGAAATCTCATAATCCAGAGAAGTAAATGCTTCCTATGAATGTACAGCCAGGCTTGTAATAAACATAAATATAGATCATTTGTCTCTGTTTATCGCTTTTCTGCTCTGCAAATGTAAAATCAGTTGTGTCTGTATGAAGCAACAAATGAGTACACGGCAATTGCAATAAAGAGAATTAGCCGACGTAGGGAACTTACGGAAGGACGGCCACAGCTGCTGACTTGGCTGGCATGCCGCTCTTATCCGCACCGAGACTTTGGCACAGTTGGTGAACTGCTGCTTTGGACATACCATAAGCACTCATTCCTGCAGAACAAAAACAGTAAGTCAGTTATTCCAATACAATGTGCAATCATCATTCATTTCTATAGTGCCATCAATTTACACAGCACTTTACCGTAATAGATTATAAAATAAGAAGAAGAGGCAAGAACTTACAATCTAAATATAATGTATTTTATAGACAGTTAACGGTTATAAATATAATATAATAAAGGTGGTATACAGTCCTGTACTATGTAATAAAATCTGAACCTCATTTCATGCAAGGCTATGTCATTTTGGGCTTCTTAAAGAGGAACTATGCCGTAAATTAAATTTTAATATAAGCTTCAGCATAACTGAAATAAGAAACCTTTTAAATACAATCAATTAAAAATCCTGTACTGTTTCAGAAATAATCAAGATTATTTCACTATTCATCTCTCAGCATCTGTTTCTCCTCATTCTGTCTTCATTCAGGAGTTGGGTGTCAGATGAATGATCCAATATATCTTATAGGGGGGGGCTTCTTTTGCTTAGAAGATTTATTAGAGCTCACTCTATTAAAAAAGTTATTTTGTTAGATTTTGTTTGTACTGGAATCAGTTATTTGAGTGAGCATCTGATAGGAAAGGGAGCCCCCCTATAAGATATTGGATCATTCATCTGACACCCAACTGCTGCATGAAGAGAATGAAGAGAGACAGATGCTAAGAAAGGAATTGTGAATATAAACTTCATTATTTCAGAAACAATATTTAATTGATTGTATTTAGAACGTTTCTTACTTTAGTATGAGGCAGCTTTTATTACATTTTCATTTTTGCGATAGTTCCCCTTTAAAAACACAGAACTTAAAGCACCAAAAACTTCCCCATATGATATTGCCATAAAAGTGCAGTGGTTTGTTTGATCTGTCGAAACCTGAGATCAAATCTCTTTCCAGTTGCATAACTAGTTGCAACCTTTTCCGAAATTTTTGCAGGTTGGTGGGGGCAGGGACAAAAAAGCCGTGATGTAAAAGGGGCGGAGTTGTGACATAAAAGGGGCAGGAGAACAATCCAGGGAATTGGAGATGGGCCAAGGGGTTTTGTTAAGAGTATTACAAATTTACTGGCAGCTACAGTACATTGCCGGTAAATTTGTAATACCGGCCCCGGTCTTGGCAGTTGTTTTAGAGGCTAGGCCGGTAAAATACCGGCCAGGTGGCAACCCTAGCCGGGCCCCCTGCAAAAAAAATTTCATAGGGGCCCGGCGCAATACAATGCCCAACCTCCCTCCTGTCCGCCCACTCCACGCCTCAACTCCACCCACTCCCCGACCTGTGACCACCTACTTCCCACCCCCATCCGCCTACTCCAGCCACCTGCATCCCCCTTTCCTGATGCAGGTAAAAGATCCAGGGAGGGGGTTATTCTTTTAGCTATAGAGGAAGCAGCTCTGCTTTTGCTATAGTTATGCCACTGTCTCTTTCATTCATAGTTATATCAAAGTCTTTCCTAAGCAGCAGTGCAGTAAATGAAAACAAAGCATTGGAAGAAAATTCCACTTGAAATACAGGCCTGTGTTTTTAAAACACATACATGGTGCTAAAACTAAAAAAAAGGCTAATCCACAGTTATAATAATATCTGGTAACAAACAAACTTAGTGTTGCCAGTCCATTAGCAAATGTATACAAAGAAAACAAAGATGGCGCCCGTGAATTCCGCTGCGCTACTCTGCATGGAGAGGTCTGTGCGGCAATCAGCGGGACTTTTTAAAAAAGTGGACTATGCGGGGGAAAGCGGGAAGGGGACTTTATTTTTTGAAGGGGTTTAGTTCTACTTTAAAGGGCATGTAAAGTCTAAAATAGAATAAGGCTAGAAATGCTGTATTTTGTATACTTAATATAAACATGAATTTACTGAAGTCAAAGTTGGCTACAGGGGGTCACCATCTTGTAACTTTGTTAAACATCTTTGCAAGACTAAGACTGTGCACATGCTCAGTGTGGTCTGGGCTGCTTAGGGATCGTCATAAACAAAGCTGCTTGAGTTCTGCATGGCTGGGAAGTAAGACGGGGGCTCCCCCTGCTGTTCATAAGTATGATTGTTTCCCTGCTCAGCAGTTAGGGACCATCTGACAATTCCTATCCACAGCAGTAAATGACGGGAGAATTTCACTGCATACAGTCAGGTTTCTTATAAAAACGTTACACATTTTTTAATTAAAGTATATTTGAGATAGGTTTCTTTTTCATTAAAGAAAGTAAAAATGGGATTTTATTTTTTTGCCTTTACATGCCCTTTAAGGGTTGTTCAAATTAATTTACTGTATAATGATAAACAATGAATTTAAGACCATAAGTTTCCCAAACAGGAGTCAGGATCAAAGGACAAAGTGCATGGAGAGAGCAGTCAACACACTGGGAAGGGTAAAGTTCTCTGATCTGTGCCTGCTGATAATAAGATTCAAAGCAAAAGCAGCTGCAGGTACTCTGATTCATTCTTGGTCTTCTAAATAATCCTGTGCCCATATCCATGCCCACAAGTCCGAACTAATATTCTCCAGTACACAAGGGTTAAAGTTTTCACGAAATTGAAAACGACTGGTTTATGGGCCATGTTTTAATGACACAACATAATAAATACAAGCTTTATCCATAGCACTTGGTTGTTTGCATCACATGTGATGAGAGGTGTGTGTATATAAATGTGTGTATAAATGTGTGTATAAATGGATAGTAAACCAAACTGCAGCTTGCCTATATGCAAACAGATGATCTGTATCTATGTATTTTATCATTATTGCCATAGCAAGCACACAATTGGTACAGTAAGAACAGCTAAATTATATGTTACCAGGACACACCGATTTCTAGATTCTATTTTAGGCACCTAATTTGAACAAAATTAAATATGTACAATAAAAAGCATGCCCCCATTTATTTCCACACTTTAAATATATAGCATCTGTTTGCTTTTGCCTGCAATGCAAACAAAGCTATTGAGTGTTTGAACTACCCCGGAGCAGATGTTGGAGCCATCAGCCATCAGCTTTAGTGAGCTGGGAGCTGTTTGAACAACAAAGTGCAGAAGATTAAAGATGATCTTTATTATACACATGATATATTAGGCTGTAGCAGTGCATTGCACTACAGGTATAGGTTATCCGGGAAACCCGTTACCCACAGAGATTCGAATTATGGAAAGGCCGTCTCCCATAGACTCCATTTTATCCAAATAATCCAAATGTTTAAAAATGATTTCCTTTTTCTCTGTAATAATAAAACAGTAGCTTGTACTTGATCCAAACCAAGATATAATTAATCCTTATTGGAAGCAAAACCAGTCTCTTGGGTTAATTTAATGTTTACATGATTTTCTAGTAGACTTAAGGTATGAAGATCCAAATTACGTAAATATCCGTTATCCGGAAAACCTCTGAATTACAGGTCTTATACCTGTATTACAATTTAATAGTCCTCCGCATCGGTACCATATGATGCGAAGCCCACACAGACACTTGTGATGTGTCATTTACATACCTGGGGTTGCGGATAATCCAGCTTTTGCCCCAGAGAGTGTCAGCAGTCCCCCTTCCCTTAAGTGCTTTGTTGCAAGGTGACTGGATATGGCTGACGTCCAGACACTCTGCTTCCACATCTGGTCACAGCTCTTATAAAAGGCTATTTGAAGAAGATAAAAATGACAACATCTGATTTATAGACTGTCCAACAGCACACAGCAAGGAAAAATAAGACAGGCGTTACTTAACTTAAAGCACTGGAACCTCAAAAGGAGAAAGCAAGCTTGTGTCAATATCTTGGGTATTAAACCTGCAACTTATAAACCTACATATTATAATACTTACATATCATCAAGCAGCATGAAAGTCACATTTATGATACAGGCGGAGCATCTATAATATTGAATGCTTGGGATAGTGGGGTATTTAGGTACATGCTTTTTCCAGAGAAAAGTCTTGCAACGAGCCATGCAACATTGTTACTCAGTGGCGGAACTACCGGGGGAGCAGGGGGTGCCACTGAAATGCGGTGTGTACGGTGGGGGGCGGGGGCCCGGCTGCGCGTCACGCACCAAGGCCCGCCTCCCTCTAGTTACGGTACTGTCATTACTGCAAAACTCACAGCCCCCGGATTTACAAACAGGGTGCCCCAAGGCTGTCTCTGCTCATCTCCCCCTCTCCATCCACATCCCTCCCTTCTGATTCCCCCTACGCATCCACATCTCCCTCCCCTTCCCCCTCAGTGTCTCTCTCCCCTCCCCGTCAATCTCCCCTTCTGCTTCCCCTTTAGCTTCTGCTTCCCCCTCCGCGTCTCCCTTCCCTCCCCGTCCGCCTCCCTTTCTGCTTCTGCTTCCCCCTCCGCGTCTCTCTCCCCTTCCTGTCCACATCTCCCTCCCCTTCCCCCTAAGCATCTCTCTCCCCTCCCGTCTGCCTCCTCTTCTGCTTCCCCCTCCATGTCTCTCTCCCCTTCCCCAACCCTTCTCTCTCCCCTTCCGCCTCCCCTTCTGCCTCCCCCTTAGCTTCTGCTTCCCCTCCGCATCCGTGTCTCTCTCCCCATCCCCCTCCCCTTGTGCGTGCGCATATATACACATATCTTGAATATGCGAAATTGCACATGCGCAACTAACTTTAATGCAGCAGGGCGACATGCTGCCCCTGAATTTCTGCCGCCCTAGGCCTGGGCCTTTGTGGCCTTGCCACAAATCCGGGCCTGAAAACTCAACATGGCAAAATCAAAGAGCTGTGGCAGAGAAGGGGTAAGGTGCTTACTCTTTATGTTTAAATTACACCCATGTTTAGATTTATGATATCGTCTAGGACAAAAGAAATTAATCAAATTGCCTGAAATGGAAGTGTGAACAAATGTTGAACTTCATGGACGTGTGCCCATACCATGATACCTCTTCTAATAATAATAATAATAAATCTATGAAGGGGTAAAAGTGCAAGGCAGAAAAATAAATTTTTCCCAAGCTTTAACACCAGTAGAGGAATTGTGTGAGTGTTATTGCAGGAATAATACTAAATGACCATGTGGTTAAAGGCATCAAAGTCTCCACTGAGGGTTTGGCATTTTAAGTAAAACCAGATGATGAGCAAAAAAAGAATACAGGGTTAATTAAATCCAGTGTTTTCTTTGGCACATCTGGCAGCAGAAATTAAATTTAAGTAAAGAGCTGACTCACAATGAATCTGGCAATTCTGCTTTAGGGGAAACATTCCTCCCCCCAAAACAGAGCAAAGTTTTCTCATCATGGCCACTAGAAAAATATGGGAGAGAGATAAGGGAATTCTACAGGGAAGAAAGATCAAGCATCGGGTTCTTAAACAAACAAAATGCATTGCTAATTGGATCCCCCCTTCTGCCCCCTATCTTGTACGTCATTCAGGGAATAGTGATGGTTGCAGGCCATATTGGGGCCTAGTACTTACCTTCTGCTTTATGGCAGGGGGCGTCAGGTGCAAAATTCAGCAAGACCCCAGACACAAGTACTGTACGAGTACTAAAGTGCTGCACTTACAAACACATAAAAGGTATAGAATATCTAGTACAGGAATGGGATCTGTTATCCGGAAACCCATTATCCAGAAAGCTCCAAATTACAGAAAGCCCATCTCCTAGAGACTCCATTTTATCCAAATAATCCAAATATTTAAAAATGATTTCCTTTTTCTCTGTAATAATAAAACAGTAGCTTGTACTTGATCCCAACTAAGATATAATTAATCACTGTGCATCATGACCTGGATAAATGAAGACCTTTATAGGATCATTTTAAATAAATTCTGGTGTGTAGTGAAGACAGGAGCTGAAACAAGTGCTGCTGCCTGAAGACACCCATAGAAGGTTCAGCAGTGTCATGCAGCTAAATGCCTCATCTCATTATATGGGTACAGGTATACAGCATAAAGAAGTGCTTGGTAGCACTCTGGGGTTGAGCCTTTTTTAAATTATGAATTTATTGTCTCTTTACAGAGACTCAATTAGCTATGAACCCGCTATTGGGGAGTAAGTGTGCGATAATAAAACTACATACTTTCAAAGACTCTCCAGATTTTCTTGTTATTATATTGGGGAGTAACCAAGAATTTCTATATACATTGGTGCAGTTAGAGCAGAGCATGACATGGATTTAGCAGATGGGGTGATAGGAGTAGTAAATACGTATTAGACAATGGGAAACATTAGTTGCAACACAGAATACAATCCTTATACAAGTCTTATGTCATTTTACAGGGAAAAAATGGCCCCATCTAGTAAACCATAAAAAAAGAGTGCAGTTAATACTAAGGTGGTTTCACCACTAGGTCCTTCATATAGGCAAAAATTTTGTCTTAGTCTCGATCATGTTCCTCAGTGGTTGATAAATAAATAGAGGACAGCACTTACACTTTGCCTTTGCAGATCCACCTGCCCAGCCCCCGGCCACACACAGGATTGCATCAACCTTTTGGCCACCTAAAAGCTCTTCAACTGCTGATGTGACCTAAACATAAAAAAATAGAAACACCGTGATTTTGGAATATGACAGCACAGACACTGACAAAGAACATAACATACAGTAATTACAGCTACAATATATTCTATTAGCATCATCCAGTTGGTCAGGATATAATGTGATATAGTAACTATATCCTAGTGGCATCATCCAGCACTTCACTAGTATCTGCCAAATGGTACAGTTTGTGTAAGCAATGAGTAAACTGCTGGGAGCCGAGGAGCACCTGCCCTGTGTGTACAGTATATGGGTACAGAGGGGGGTTTGCATCATTGCACATGTCTTTGGGTGTGGGTTGGGGGGCCAAGCCTCTTCCTACAACAGGACAGCCAGTGCATTTGCCTAGTGCCTCAATGTGTGTGTGTGTGTGTTGTCAAATCAGAATCAAAATGCAATTTATAAATTCAATGTAGGAAAGGGAATCATTTATATAGTGCTTTTCTCCCATGGGACTCAAAGCACTTTTACAGCAAGCAAGGCGGGATAGGAGCACTATCAAACGCTGATCACTTAAAGGGGTTGTTCACCTTTAACACTTTGTCAATTCAGTTGTTATTAGATTGTTCCCCAGAAATAAAAACTTTTTTTTTTAATTATTTATTTTTTACTGTTTTTCCAAAAGTTTAAAGTTGAATGGTTCGTGTCTCTGATGTTTCAGTCTGGCAGCTCAGTATTTCAAATGCAGACTCTGAACGGTTACAATTCTGCAACATTGAGTTGATCCATGTCTCAGCAGCATCTCTGGAGTATTAGCAACTAGTGTATTAATTCTAACAGCTGCCAGTAATGAAACTCAGAGATTCTGCTCAGCTGGGACAAACATAACAAATGTATCAACTACATGTATCCATTTATAACAGTTTAGAGGGTCGACGGCCCCTCCCAGAGCTGCTTCAGAAGGTGAAAAACGACACTTTATACTTCAATATTAGAAAAACGACCACACATAGAAAATAGAAAGTCATCGGAAAAAGTCATTATTTCTGGTGATCTATCTGAAACCAACTAGTTGTTTGAAGTTGAACAACCCCTTTAACCTCTAGGCCAGTTCCCATTTACAGTAAAGTACTGTCCTGCATCAAGTCAGGTACCCAAGCAGGGCCGGAACTAGGGGTAGGCAGAGTAGGCACGTGCCTAGGGCGCAAAGCTGGGAGGGCGCCAGGCATGTACCTCCTCTGTCGCCTACCCCAAGTCCGGTTCCCTTCTCTGCCTGACTCGATGTAGTTTTCGCGTTTTTTGCGCATCTGCGCATGCGCACGCGCACACTAAATAGGCGCTGCGACTGCCGGGCCTGCCTAGGGCGCATGCCCAGCATGGCCCGGCACTGTACCCAAGGAACACCCACAATGTGATTGGGACTGGGCCGGATTATACTTTTTGTGCCCACTGTGCAGGTGGCACGTTGGTACGTAATGAGATACAGTGGGGTGGACTACTGGCGGCCAATCCTGGGGTAAACTAAAATACCTATGCTTCCCAATGTAAAAAACCATTATGTGATGCCCCTTCCAGTAGACGCAGCATAACTTCCATTTCGCCTGCAATTGCTGCGCGGAGCAGGTTGGGAGAAAATCATTGGACATCAAAATGCACGTATGCTGAACTGGGTAAAGCTTAAGCTCAGCGGGTCGGGGTTGGGCACGGGTCTTTAAAAACAGACCTGTACAGGTCTCTACTGTAAAGCACTGCGGAATATGTTGGCATTTGAAAATGTATTACTAAAGATAAAAATTCACCTTCCTATTCTGCATCTTATATGACCTGCAATTTAAAATGCCATCTTGTTGTTGGGGTCAGTGAACCTGGCGACCAAAACACCGATTTATTGTGTGGGTTTAGTTTTATTGTTCTTCTTAGTTACTATTGCTTATATGTATATTTAATCTTTGCCCTGCATACATTCTACTAGCCTTTAGAGCAGGAGTCCCCAACTTTTTTTTACCCGTGAGCCACATTCAAATGTAAAAAAGTGTTGGGGAGCAACGCAAGCATGAAAAATGTCCTTGGGGTGCCAAATAAAGCATATGATTGACTATTTGGTAGCCCCTATGTGGATTGATAGCCTACAGGAGAGTCTGTTTGGCCATAAACCTGTTTTTTATTCAACCAAAACTTGCCTCCAAGCCTGGAATTCAAAAATAAGCATCTGATTTGAGGCCACTGGGAGCAACATCCAATGGATTTGGGAGCAACATGTTGTACATGAGCTACTGGTTGGGGATCACTGCTTTAGAGTAATGGCACAAGCTTTTGTTCCGCTTGAGGCCAAA